>NC_045616.1:19113475-19416506 GCF_009829155.1 Mustela erminea | reverse complement strand
GTGAATAAAGGGACATTTCTAAAATAGCTCTGAGTAAAGGCAGCTGATGAAAAGGGAATAATCCTACTAGATATTAAAATATCTGCAAATACTAAAACATTTGACATATTAACATATAAACCCATATGATTTTAACAGATTAAAACATTCTAGAGCCCTAGAAATAAAAAAAAAAAAAGAGGTGGCTGAACGCACCATAATAGAGACC
The DNA here is from genome assembly GCF_009829155.1 of Mustela erminea. Lineage (NCBI taxonomy): Eukaryota > Metazoa > Chordata > Mammalia > Carnivora > Mustelidae > Mustela > Mustela erminea. The sequence goes on along the minus strand of NC_045616.1, from coordinate 19,416,298 downwards.
AAGATAAATTCTAGTAAATATGAGACTTGGGCCATCTCTAAAGATGGAATTGCAAACCACCGGGTAAACACGGGATTGAGAGAATAATTTGTCATTGGTATGTAGATAACAAGTTGCCATAGGGAATTGTGTAAACGGCATCTTTTACTCACTGCTTAAACCAGTGGTTCTGTATTAGTTTTCTAGGGCTCCCACAACCGATATCATAGACTGGGTGGTTTAAGCAAGTGATTTTCTCACAGTTCTGACCATGAAGTTGTTTTCATGTCCTGGCTATTATGCTTTGATGAACGTAGGAATGTAGAAATCTCTTTAAGATACTGACTGTGTTTCCTTTGGATTATGTATACACAGGAGAATTTCTGGATCACACAGTAGTTCTAGCCCTAATTTTTTGAGAAACTGCCACACTGTTGTCCATGACTGTGTCAATATACTTTGCCACCAACAGTGTCTAAGGGTTCCCTTCCGTCCACCTCCTCCATGACAATTCTGAACTCTTGTCTTGGCAACAAAGATAATCAAGTGGGAACTGTATCAAACTAAAGAACTTCTGCACAACAAAGGACACAATCAAATGAAAATGCAGTTGGTAGAATGGGGTTTGCACACAATACATTTGATAAGGAGTTATCTAAAATAAAGAATTCCTACATTTTAACGGCAAAAAAAAAAAAAGCTCAAATAATCCAATTAAAAATGCACAAAAGACCCGAACAGATACTTTTCCCAAGATGGGACAAATTAATAGCCAAAAGATATATAAAAAGGTGCTCAACGTTAGGGAAATGCAAATCAAAACCCCATGAGCTATCACCCCACACCTGTGAGGAAGTCTGTTATGAAAAAGACAGAGATAACTAATCTCCTGTTCTTATAAGGACATTAGTCATATTGGATTAGAGCCCACCCTAATGACTTCATTTTACCTTAATTACTTCTTGTAAAGGCCCTATCTCCATATATTCTGGAGCCTGGGGGTTAGAAGTTCAACACATGAATTTTGGAAGAACACGATTCAGCCCATAACAAGTCATTCAGGTGGGTACCCAGACTAGCAGCAGTCTCAAACTTCTACACAGAATCACAAATGCTGGTGGCGCCTGGGCGGCTCAGTGGGTTAAGCATCTGCCTTTGGCTCAGGTCATGATCTCAGGGTCCTGGGATCCAGCTCCATGGGCTCTCTGCTCAGCGTGAAGGCTGCTTTTCCCTCTCCCTCTGCCTGGGAGTTGGAGCCTGATGAGCTGTATTTTCACGAATCCTCCAAGTGATTCTAAAGTATGGTAAAGTTGGAAGAACACTGTCTCAAACAAAAACAACTGCCTAACTGTTCCAAAATTAAAATCAGAAAAGCAAAATAAAGAGTTTGTATTGCACTGAGTAACATCCCCCCACCCAAAATCCATGTCCACCCAGAACCTCAGAATGCAACCTTGTATGGGAATAAGATCTTTACAGATATAGTTAAATTAAAAAGAATTCATATTGATAAGGGTGTGTCCTATCCAATGACTTGAGTTTTTAAAGAAGAAAAAAAGATACGGACACATGCATAGGGGGAATGCCATTTAGAATGGAGAAAGATGCTGAAAAAGCATTTGACAAAGTACAGCATCCTTTCTTGATCAAAACTTTTCATAGTGTAGAGATAGAGGGGACATACATCAATATAATCAAAGCCATCTATGAAAAACCCACAGCGAATATCATTCTCAATGGGGAAAAACTGAGAGCTTTTCCCCTAAGGTCAGGAACATGGCAGAGATGTCCACTATAAGGACTGCAATTAAACATAGTACTAGAAGTCCTAGCCTTGGCAATCAGACAACAAAAAGAAATAAAAGACATCCAAATCAGTGAAGAAGAAGTCAAACTCTCATTCTTTGCAGAAGATATGGTGCTTAATGTGGAAAACCCAGAAGACTCCACTCCAAAACTGTGTGTACAGGAATTCAGCAAAGTGTCAGGATATAAAATCAATGCATAGAAATCAGTTGCATTTCTATACACCAACAGCAAGACAGAAGAAAGAGAAACTAAGGAGTCAATCCTATTTACAATTGCACCTAAAACCATGAGATACCTAGGAATAAACCTAACCAAAGAGGCAAAGAATCTGTACTCAGAAAACTATACAGTACTCATGAAGGAAATTGAGGAAGACACAAAGAAATGGAAAAATGTTCTGTGCTCATGGACTGGAAGACCAAATATTGTGAAAATGTCTATGCTACTTGAGCAGTCTACACATTTAAAGAAATCCCTATCAAAATACCATCAACTTTTTTCAAAGAAATGGAACAAATAATCCTAAAATTGGTATGGAACCAGAAAAGACCCTGAATAGTCAGAAGAATGTTGAAAAAGAAAACCGAAGCTGGCAGCATCACAACTATGGACTTCAAGCTCTACTACAAAGCTATAATCATCAAGACAGTGTGGTACTGGGACAAAAACAGACACACATAGATCATAGAACAGAATAGAGAGCCCAGAAATGGACCCTCAACTCTATAGTCAAGTAATCTTCCACAAAGCAGGGAAGAATGTCCAATGGAAAAAGACAGTATCTTTAACAAATAGTGTTGGGAAAATTGGACAGCAACATGCAGAAGAATGGAACTGGACCATTTCCTTACACCCCACATGAAAATAGTCTCAAAATGGATGAAGGACATCAAGGTGAGGCAGGAATCCATCAAAATCCTTGAAAACACAGGCAGCAACCTCTCTGACCTCAGCCACAGCAATTTCTTCCCAGAAACATCACCAAAGGCAAGGGAAACAAGGGCAAAAATGAACTACTGGGAATTCATCAGGGTCAAAAGCTTTTGCACAACAAAGGAAACAGTCAATAAAACCAAAAGATAACTGACAGAATGGGAGAAGATATTTGCAAATGACATATCAGATAAAGGGCTAGTATCCAAAGTCTATAAAGAACTCATCAAATTCAACACCCAAAGAACAAAGAATCCAATCAAAGAATGGGCAGAAGACAAATGAATAGACATTTCTGCAAAAAAGACATCCAAATGACCAATAGACACATGAAAAAATGCTCCACATCACTCGGCATCAGGGAAATACAAATCAAAACCACAGTGAGGTACCACCTCACACCAGTCAGAATGGCTAAAATTAACCAGTCAGGAAACCACAGGTGTTGGTGAGGATGTGGAGAAAGGGGAACCCACTTACACTGTTGGTGGCAATGCAAGCTGGTGCAACCACTCTGGAAAACAGTATGTGGCTTCCTCAAAAAGTTGAAAATAGAGCTACCCTATGACCCAGCAATTCTGCTACTGAGTACTTGTCCTAAAAATAAAAATATAATGATCTGAAGGGGCACATGCACCCAAATATTTATAGCAGCAATGTCCACAATAACCAAACTATAGAAAGAACCTAGATGTCCATCAACATACGACTAGATAAATAAGCCCTTGTATATAAAAACAATGGAATACTATGCGGCCATCAAAAAGGAGAAATCCTCTAGTTCCATCCAATGCAACGGCATGGATGGAACTAGAGGATATTATGGTAAGTGAAATAAGTCAATGAGAAAAAGACAATTATGATATGTTCTCACTGGTATGAGCAATTTGAGAGGCAGGACAGGGATTCATGGCGGGTAGGGAGGGAAAATAAATGAAACAAGATGAAACCAGAGAAGGAGACAAACCGTAAGAGACTCTTAATCTCAGGACACAAACTGAGGGTTGCTGAAGGGGAGGGGCATGGGAGGGATGGAGTGGTGGGATGATGGTCATTGGGGAGGGTAAGTGCTACGGTAAGTTCTGTGAATTATGTAAGACTGATGATTCACAGACATGTACCCCTGAAACAAATAATACATCACATGTTAATTTAAAAAAACTAATGATGTACTATATATCGGCTAACTGAACGTGATAATAAAAAACAAAAAACTAAAAAAAAAAAAAAAAAAAAAAAGAATGGAGGCAGAGATCAGAGTGGCATCTCTACAAGTGAAGAACATCAAGGATTACCTGGAAAGCACCATGATCTAGAACAAATAACTCAGGATCCCTGAGAGAGGGCAAAGCCTTACCAACAACTTAATTTCAGGTTTCTGGGCCCCAGAACTGAGAGAATAAATATCTGTTGGCTTAAGCCTCCAAGTTTGTGGTACTGTGTTATGGCAGCCCTAGGAAACTAATATAGAGTTCTTTTAAAACTGAAGTTTATTACATTCAAGTAAAGTTGTTTGGTTTTTTTTTTTCTAATTAGCATATAGGTATGTTTATCACCTTGAGTGTGGTGAGGATTTCACGAGTGTAGGCCCATCTCCAAACCCATCAAATTATGTACATTAAATGTGTCCAATATTTTGGTACATTAATTATACTTTAATACAGCCAGGCTTTTTTAATCTATAAAGTAAGCATCTTCCTTGTGGTAAAAAGTAATACAATAAAAAGATTAATGATAAACTGGAAAAAAGTTAACAATGCTTAATGACAAAGGCTGTTCCTTTAATGGACAAAAAGCCCAAAAAATGAGTAAGAGGAAGACGGATAACACAAAAGGTGAAAGAAGATGAAAATTTGAGAAGACACTTTATAGGACAATAAATATATATCATATATATATATATCTCACCAAAAGATGAGTTAAAACATAGTACCTGGCATTATTAAATAAGTGCAACTAAAATAAGATACAATGCTTTTCAACTATCAGAATGATATGTTGAATTTTAATGTTCAGTGCTCCAAGTTGGAGGGAAAAAGGCAATCTTTTGCATTCTGGGTGGAAAATAAATTGCACGCTTTTGGTAAAGCACTTTGACAGTATCTATTAGATTTTTTTATGTGCACAGCACATCATGCCCGATTACATACACGATTATTCCAAGATATATGTGAAAGGATACTCCTTACAGGACGTTGTGCTGAGAAAAAAACAAAAACCTACCTATAACCTAAACATATATGACTTATATAAATCACATAGACCACCTATACGACACTATCAAATTATGAAATATCTGAATTAAGGAAAAAATAAACAGACATTTAAAAGATTGAGGTATGTTTCTATCTACTAATACAGAAAAACTTTAAAAAAAATTTTTTTTTCAAGATTTTTTTCTTGAAGTAATCTCTACACCTAATGTGGGGCTTGAACTTGAACCCAAGATCAAAAGTCACATGACTCACCATCGGAACCAGCCCGCTGCCCCAATACGGAAAATTTGGGGTATTTTAATAAACATGAACACTCAGGAGCAGAAAAGTGAACTTTCTTTAATTCTTTTATACATTAACAAGTAAAATGTTTTTCTGGAAGTAATTACAAAGAATGATTAACAGTGGGTACCTTTGTTAAAGGGTCTTTGGGGTATAAGAAAAATGGCCTTTTCTGCACCTACTGCCCTTCTGTACGGTTTACCTATTCTAAGCATAGATATTCAGAGAGACACACAAAAACATGTGTAAATATCATGCTAATTTATATAAGGTGGATGTGGAGATAATGGTTTTTTTACATGTTTTTTATTGTAGTGTTCTGTACTAACATCATTCACACCTGAGACTTTCAAAAAGGCAGGAGAGAGGTGCCTGGGTGGCTCAGTCCTTAAGCATCTGCCTTCAACTCAGGTCATGATCCCAGGGTCCTAGGATCCAGTCCCATATAGGGCTCCTTGCTCTGTGGGGAGCCTGCTTCTCCCTCTCCCACTCCCCCTGTTTGTGTTCCCTCTCTCTGTGTGTTTTCTCTCTGTCAGAAAAATAAAATATTTTTTAAAAAAGGCAAGAGACAATTAACTTTCCATTGAAATGCTTTACACACTATTTAAAAAACAAACAAAACATGGGCAAGTCTTTCCTACTGTGCTTCTTTGCTCTCATCGGTATACGCAAGTATTTCAAGACAGAAGCCTTTGATTTTTGTACCCACTTAGACAGACCTGCCTTCTTAACTTCCGGCATCACCAACTCATCGATTGTTCTCTGGTGGGTCTTTCCACATCACCACTCATTGAAATGACAGCAGTTAAGTTGAAAAAATAGCACTTCCACCCACGACTCGGCTTTAAAAAGGTGACTTTATAAATCAAGGGACAGGAACGCCGCGTGACAATAAAGGAACGGTGTAGTCACCGGTCACGACACTTGTCTCAGAATTTAAAGAGATCCATTTTGCAGGGCCGCAGTTGGTGGCGGACGACAGCAGACAAACGCAGGGGAATTTGGAATCTCGGCCTTTCAGAGCTGGTGTTTATCATCATTCACTCTAACACCTCCGCCAGGCAAGGCGGGTAGGGATGTGGGGGAGAAAGGCTGTTTCCAGCATTCAAGGTAAACAATTGACTCTGGATCACACATGACAGATGGGAGCCCAGGGCTCAAGCTGTGGCTGGGGGTGGGGGTCTGGCCTTACAACCTGGCTCCACTGGGACTCGGTATATCGCCTGCAACAGTGGGAGGTGACACTAGCCTCTTCATAGGTTTGTTCTGAGTGTTAGTTAATTCAGCTGATGCGGGGGCCTATCACAGGGCCTGAGAGTGAGCTAGCCTTTTTTATCCAGTGGCCCATTAAAAAATATTGTATTGGAAATATATAAAGAATTTAGATTTTTACTGCCTCAGTTGTAATGAAGGAAAGAGACACCATGAGCAAGTCCAAGGGATCAGGCACACAAATTTCATTGTACCTGGCTGCAGGCTTGAGACCAAAGTCATTACCCTAAAAGGAACAGACATGCACTGTTCAATGCTGTTAGAAAAAATTACGTCCTGTATTGTTTTGTTTTGTTTTACATATTGGACTCATTCCGACTCTATCAAAGCACATTCCATTTTTTTAAAGATTTTATTTATTTGAGAGAGTGTATGAGAGATAGATGCATGAGTGGGGGGAGGGGCAGAAATAAAGGGAGAAGCAGACTTCCTGCTGAGTAAGGAGCCTGACGCTGGGCTAGATATTGGGACCCTGGGATTATGACCTGAGCTGAAGGCAGATGCTTACCGACTGAGCCACCCAGGGGGCTTTGTGTGCTAAGAAGCACATTTTTAACTTTTGATTCCAATTACATGAGACTAAAACCAGTCACAGAGTTGGCGAGATGAGAAGTAAATGTGATTTCGTTTGGAGTTTGTGTTTTCACTTGTAACAAAGTCATGGTTGCCTATCAGGGGCTTAGGGATCATCTGGATTTCAGGCAGGAGGGACAAAGGCTGTTTGGTTTTCACAGTGCCAGTTCCCTTACTTGTTTGCAGAAATGCCTGTGACCCTGGGGATGCTGAGCTCCTGAAGGAGGTGATGTCCTGAGCACTTACTCTATTTATAAAAGTCACTGTGTTTTGGCAGAACTTGCAACATGCAATACCAAAAAAAAAAAAAAAGGAAGTCTTCATAAAATGAGCTTATCTTACACTAACAGGCTATTTTTTCTATTTGAGAGAAAGTGAGAGCACACTAGCAAAGTGATTTTAAAAACAAGTTTAAAAAACAAGAAATACGTATTTATTTTTATGTGTCTCTCAGTTACATCTTTAATGACTTTAAAGAGGACATATTAGGGGAGCCTCAGAAACGCAGTCAAAAGTATCTGCCTTCGCCTCAGGTCATGATCTCAGGATCCTGGAATGCGCCCTGCTCAGCGGGGAATCTCTTCTGCCTGCTCCTCCCTCTGCTTGTGCTGTCCATGAGGTAAATAAATAAATCTTTAAAAATAAATAAATGAATGCATGCATGCATTATTAGGTTGGGGCTGTCACTTTATCTGCATAGAACTGGAAGGTGAGGTGTTGTGACCCCAGGGAATACCCAAGCATTCATCATGTGTTCCCTAGAGCAGGGGGGCTCTCCACCCTTTGAACTGGTATGCAACATTTTGTGGATCTGTACATCATTTGCATCAGATGTTCAGAGGGGTCTGGATAGGTCAACTAATTGAAAAACACAGTCCTAGGGACACCTGGGTGGCTCAGTGGGTTAAGCCTCTGCCTTCGGCTCAGGTCATGATCTCAGGGTCCTGGGATCAAGCCCAGCTTCGGGCTCTCTGCTCAAGCAGGGAGCCTGCTTCCTCCTCTCTCTCTCTCTGCCTGCCTCTCTGCCTACTTGTGTTCTCTGTCAAATAAATAAATAAAAATCTTTAAAAAACAAAACAAAACAAAAAAACCACAGTCCTATGGAACAAAAACCCTTATGCATTTGAGAACTTTTAAATAAATGAAGACTGGATGGGCTTATCGCTCAGTGACAGAACAGACTGAGGGAGAGCTCACTCTATATAGGTGAACCTCTTTGTGTTTAGCAGAAACAGTCTGATCACCCAGGGAGCAAATGAAACCTGCACTCTAAGTCAAGTTACCCATGAGGCTCTTTGCTGATAAGGAGGTCCTAACCTTGCCCTGCTCACAGAGCCAACAAAAGGACATGGTCAACTCAATAAGCATAACTTAGTCAACATGAGTGTCAATTTACATGTTCCTCTTTTTCTTTTTTCACATTTTGCTTTACTTCTTAGTTTTCTTTAATAGAAACTATTCTGATCACCTAAGACTTTCTTAATTCTTTTAGGAGCATTTCAATTGCTCTTTCAAAAAAGGGAAGTAGAACTGTACTTAGGTTTAGAATACCTTCATTTTTGTAAGCAGATTTATGTCTCTCTTACACAGTTAAAAACTGTTTAAAGAAAAAAAAAACTTTAATTGTTTAGAGAAAAACAATTATGAAATGCTAAATAGGCAGAGGATATATAAAAGTAAGTCATGTGGATATTTTTTTCCCGATTGTACTTACGTTGATATGATTGGAAAAGACACTGAAAAATAAAACTTTTGTCCTTTTGTTACGACAGTGCATCATGAAGAAAATATTTGTGGGTTGGCTCTAAAAGATTTTGGGGGTTATTAATACATTTTTATTCTCTACAATAAAAACTTGGAATCATCATTCAAGATGTTATGGAATTTGAGAGTACATTCAAAAGTTTTCTCTGAGGGTCTATTATGGAAAACAATTGGAGAACTCTGTCTATTCAGGTTTAAATTATTAATGTTTTGACTCTCTTTGGGGCATATGAGGCAGATTATAGATCCTGGTCAGCACACTCCTTTAGGGACGGGGCTGCCTATTTCTATGATTGTCCATGCACTCGTAAACAAAGGAGAACATCTTTACCAATAAAAGATTTTAAGTTTACAATTTACAGCCCTGAGTATAAAATGGCCCAAAATAATGTGGATAGACAAAGCATCTTAAATTCCCTTCTGATTAGAGGTCATAAAGTATAAACATGCTATTTAAATACCACTCAAGAAGAAAAATGAGAAACAGACTAGATTTTCTTGTGGTGCAAATGTTCAGACTTACACACATTTGTGGGGGAAAAAAAAAAACAACTTTCAGTGCGTAGACCAAATGCATGCTAGAACCAGATTCCAATAACTTGGACCCTCTTCTCAGGCACAGATGCATAATCTTCCATTTCTTGGATGGATGTGGATTAGGAAGAACACACATCTGATTTGTCTTCCGAAGATAGCTTTATTTTTCTTGGCTTCATCTCAGCTCTCTTTCCATTTGATAATCAGTGAGAGGGAAAAAAAAATGGTTTTCACCCAATTATCAACTCATATATGTATATTCATATTCTTTCCTCTTAAAAAAGCTTAATTTTAATATAACCCTCAGTGGGCGACTGGGTAGGCTCAGTCGGTCAAATGATGAACTCTTGATTTTGGTTCAGTTCATGATCTCAGGGTCCTGAGACTGAACCCTGCATTGGACCCTGTGCTGAGTACAGAGTCTGCTTGTCCCTCTCCCTCTGCCCCTATCCGTGCTCATTCCCTCTAAAATAAATAAATAAATGAATAAACTCTTAAAAACAAAAACAAAAAAAATCAGAATATTGATTGCCTAATTAGTAGTCTCTGAGATAAAATTCCAATTCACCTTATCAAAGCCCACTAATTCTGAAGATGTGTCTTTTTATTTTAAATCTAGCACTTTTCTATGGCAAGGTAATAAATTCTAGTTAAGCAAACACCTGTGCAGAATATAAGACTCAATAATCTCCTTCAACCCGCCATCAACCTGAATGGGCCACTAAGTCCATGATAATCTGATCTGGAAAATTTATAAACAATGAAAACATAACCAAAATCAGTCTCCTGGTTGTTATTTTTTTTCTTTACTGCCATGCAATGGACTTTTTCAGTATCACTGATAAGATATATTTTAAGAAAAAATGATCAGTCTAAGTTCTGAATAATTGTTTTGGTTAATACTAAGTTTTAACCATATTTATATAACTAGTATTTAAATATTTTTATATAATATATATAGTTACAAACTGGCATGTTTTTCTTACTGAACTTGTAGAAGAAAGTGTGTTACACATGGGAATCTATTTGGTCATCTCCTCTTTGTAAACTGTGACAGATGACAGATATGCCCTTGGGTACACATATAGGTGTGCACGGACACTAGATTTCTATAATTCAAAATTGTCCAACCTTGTGTTGACAAGTTATACACAAGTTGACAAAGAACATCTCCACCTCCGTGATGCTACATATTCCTGTGTTTAAACAGCTGATTCTAAAGAAAAATTCTTCAACACTGAAGCTGAAATAGTTGAAGTTGAGCATGCCAGTTCTGTCTTTATAACCTCATAGGGTTTTTACTTATTTTAAAATGTAAAAGAGGGAAATAGAGGAGAGGATGGAAGATCCTGAACTCACGCCCTTCCACAGACAAACTGCTACAGCATGTAGAGCGACTGTCTCTGACAACAGCCTGAAGACCAGCCGAATAGGTACTCCATAGCTAAAGATAGGAAGAATAAACCATATCAAGAAGGTCCAGAAGGGCAGAGGGCTGCTCTGCTTGGGAACCAAACCACAAGGGTGGAGACCAGCAAGTGAGAGAGGTATGATAGAATGGAGGTAACACCTGAGGAGCAAGGAATTTCAACCCTACATCTGATACCCCAACTCTGCGATCTGGACCAGGGACATGAGTCCTTTTAACATGTGTAACATCTGGCTTTGAAAATCACAAGTGTCTAACCCAAGGACACTGGATGGTGACAGTAGGTCCAGCCTCTACTCTTCAAGGGCTCTCATAAACACACTTTCTTTAGACCCAGCACAGAGTCAAGAGTTTGAGAATCACCTGGGGTGTCTGTGAAGGATATTTATGGAATAACTTTAGGATTTATACCAAAGGGTAGGGATCTGTAGGAAATTTCTCTGGGAAGAGAAGCATGGACAGGCACCTTTTTTTCTTGACCAGCAGCCTAGCTCTCCTGAGGGCCAGTTCTGACACTCTCCATCTACCTTGCTAGCACCACTCACCTGGGCAGGGCACACCTGCAGACCCAGTCCACCCAATCCACCTGCCCTGCAGATGCCCCTGCAAAGCAACTAGTTTACCACCCTTTGTAGCCAACAGTATTTGTACCCCCTGCTCTGGTAAGAGGGGGTCAATCCCACCCACCAGTGTGCCTATAATAGTCATGGTCCAATTACCGTAAGTAGGCACATGCAGCCCATAGCAGACATCCTTGGAGCACCTGGTTCTGGTGACCAGGGAGAATGCATTTCTTGGCCCTTCAGGACTACTTCTATACAAGGCCACTACCTGTAAGACCAGGACACACAGGCTGATCAACTTATAAACAAAAGTAAACAGAGAGAGTCAGGCAAAATAAAGAGACAGAGAAATATGTTCCAAACAAAAGAACAAGACAAAACCTCAGAAAAAGAAACAAAATGGAGACAAGCAATATACCTTACAAAGATTTCAAAGGAATTTTATGTAGATAGTCATCCAATTTTAGAAAAGAAGAGATGTACACAGTGGGAATTTCAACAAAGAGACAGAAAATCTTAAAAACAACCGATCAGAGCTGAAGAATGCAAATCCTGAAATGAATAACACTAAAGAGAATCAAGGGGCTGCAGAAGAAGGGATGAGGGATCCAGAAGACAGCAGTGGAAATCACAAAACTTAATTAGCAAAACAAAAAATAAAGAGTAGACAATACTGAGGAAGAGCTAAGGGAATTCTCGGGCCAAATAACATCTACTAACATTCACATAACAGGGTTCCTAAAGGAGAAAAGAGACAGAAAGGGGCAGAAACCTTTCTAACCTCAGGAAGGAACCAAGCATTCAGGTCCAGAAAGCAAAGAGAGCATCAAACATCATGAGCTCAGAAGGGTCCACACCAAGACACATAATAAAAATGGACAAAATTAAACACAATGAGAAAAATCTTAAAAGCAGCAAGAGAGCTAATAATACATTATATGCTTATTTAAAAAATTAAAAAAATTATTAAAAAACAAAACAAACTGACAAAAAAAGCAGCAAGGGAAAAGCAAAGAGTTGTGTAGGAGAGAAACCCTATAAAGCTATCAGCTGTCTTTTCTGCAGAAACTATGCAGGTCAGAAGAAAGTGGCACAATACATTCAAAATGCTAAAAGGAAAAAACCTACAAGCAAGAATACTCTACCCGGGCACCTGGGTGGCTCAGTGGGTTAAGCCGCTGCCTTCGGCTCAGGTCATGATCTCAGGGTCCTGGGATCGAGTCCCGCATCGGGCTCTCTGCTCAGCAGGGAACCTGCTTCCCTCTCTCTCTCCCTGCCTGCCTCTCCATCTACTTGTGATTTCTCTCTGTCAAATAAATAAATAAAATCTTTAAAAAAACAAAACAAAAAAAAAGAATACTCTACCCAGCTAGGTTATCATTCAGAATTGATGGAGAGTTTCCCGGACAAAGAAAATTTCAACCTAGACTAGCCTTACTAGAAAAGTTAAAAGGATATCTTTAGTCAGAAAAGACAAGACCTTAAGTTGAAGAGAATTATGAAGGAAAAAAACTTCTGTCATAAAAGCAAATGCAGAGGTATCACTTATAAAGCCAATAAAAAGTTCAAAGGTCAAAAGTAGTAAAATCAACCATATCTAAAATAATTAAAGAATGCACAAAATAAAAATATGTAAAATATGACATCATATGCATAAAATGGGGAGAAGGAATTAAAGACAATACTTTTAGAAAGTGTTTGAAATTAAGCACCATCAACTTAAAATAGATGACTACATACATAAGCTGTTATATGATAACCATAAACCAAAAAGTAATGATAGATACACAAAAAAATAAAGATAAAGGAATCCAAATAAAATACTAAAGAGGAAGTCCTCAAATTTACAAGGGAAGAGAATAAGAGAAGAACAGACAAGAACTATAACAAAATGGTGAGGAAACAATTAAGAAAATGGCAGTTAAGTATGGACCTATCCACAATTACTTCAAATGTGAATGGACCAAATGGTCCCATCTAAAGACACAGGGTAACTCAATAGATTTAAAAAAACAAGACCCTAGTATATGCTGCCCACAGAAGACTCACTGTGGACTTAAAACACATAAATTCACAGCAGACTTAAAACACATAGAAATTGAAAGGAAGGAAAAAAATACTCCATACAAATGGAAACAAACAAACAAACAAACAAACAAACACAAAAAGCTGGTAGAGCAATACATCAGGAAAAAAAAAAATACCCCTTAAAATAAAAAGTGTGACAAGAGATTTAAAAAAAAAAAAAAAAAAAGGCATTACATAATGAAGAAGGGATCAATTCAACAGGAAAATTTGAGAGGACCACCTACACACATAAAGCACATGTTAGCAAAAGGGGAATATGAAACTAATACATTAATAGTAGAGGACTTTGACACCCCAGTTACATTAATGTAAAGATCATCCAGAATGAAAAACAGTAAGGATGCAGTGGCTTTGAAATAAACATTACACCACATGAAATTAACAGACACATATAGAACATTCCCCTGAAAACAGCAGAATACACATTCTTTTTCAGGGCACATGGAACATTCCCCAGGTTAAATCACATGTTAGTTCAGAAAACAAGTCTCCACAAATTCAGAAAGACGGACCTCCTACCAGGCATCTTTTCTGAGCACAAGCAAATCAAACTAGATGTCCCTTTTAAGAAAAAATAAAAGTGGAAAAAACACCAACAGGCGAAGGCTAGACACTACAAAACAAGAAATGGGTCAATGAAGAAATCAAAAAAATACCTTCAGACAAAGGAAAATGGAAACACAACTGTCCAAAATCCGTGGGATGCAGCAAAAGCATTCCTAAGAGGAAAATTTATAGTGATACAAGCCTACAAGTCAAGAAACAAGTCTGAAATAAACAACCTAACCTTACACTCAAAGGAATTAAAACATGAAAAGCAAATGAAACCCAAAGTTACTAAAAGGAAGGAATGGAGATAAATGGAGATAAATAAAATGGAGATAAATAAAACGACGAATCAAAAAACAACTGAAAAGATTAATGAAACTAAGAACTGGTTCTCTGAAAACATAAACCAAACTGACAAACCTTTAGCCAGACTATTCAAGGAAAAAGAGAAAGAGGAGTCAAAATCAGAAATGAAAGAGAACTTAGAGCGGACACCATAGAACTACAAGGATTATAAAAGACTACAACTGACCCTTGAACAATGGGGAATTAGAGATGCCAACTCCCTATGTACGGAAAAATCCATGTATAACTTTTGAATCCCCAAAATTTAAGTACCTAAATACAAGAACTGTAAGGGATCACTTTTTACTGCAAATACACAATTTACTGAAGAGACAAACTCTTCATGTGGAAATGATTAGGATCACATGGTACTTAAGTGCACACTTGAAACATCTGAGCTCAGTCATAATGGCAACAGGAATTAGCTACAAAATTATTAGAGTGGTATAGTATGTACTAAGGTTAATTTTATGCAATTATAATGTAATACTACATTGTTTACATTTCTCTCAACAGTGAAGGGAGTCAAGTACATTCTGTAAGAGTGTGTGTGCATAAATTTTGACAAATTTAAAATTTTTTAATATACCTGGGTATATTCTATGGTAAAAAAGAGTAAATGACTTATGCATTCATGACATACACAACTTTTTCTTAATTTTTATATTTATAGGCTACACGGTTCATCTGCTATTTTTTTCAAATTGTCACAAATCTCCATCAAAAAAATCCAATTCATTTATTGAAAAAAAATCTATGTGTATGTGGACCCACACAGTTAAGGTTTGAAACCAGAAAGCTTCACCACTGCATTTTTCTTAAGTCAGTACCTATCCTTTTTAAAATATTCCACAAAACAGAAAAGGAAGGAGTACTTCCAAATTTATTCTACAAGGTTTGTATTACCCTGACACCAAAACCAAACAAACACAGTAGAAAAACAAAATTACAAGCCAGTATCCCTGATGAACTCAGATCCTCCAAAAATATTAGCAAACCAAATTCAGCAATATACGAGAAAGATTATTACCCATTAACATGGCATTTATTCTAGAAATTCAAGGATGGGTCACTATCTACAAATCAATGTGATACATCACATTAATGAAATGAAGGATAAAAGCCATATCATCACAGCAGATGCAGAGAAATTTTTGATAAAATTCAATACCCATTGATAAAAACTCTCAAGTGAATACAGAGAGAACATATCTCAACATAATAAAGGTCAGATAGAAAAACATGCCACAGTTAACACCATACTTAATAGTCAAAAGGTGAAAGCTTTTCCTTTAAGTTCAAGAATAAGACAAGAATGCCCACTCTCACCACTTCTATTCAACATCATACTCGAAATCCCAACCATAGGAATCAAAGACCAAAAAAAAAAAAAAAAAAAAAAAGTAAAGGGCAACCAAAAGTGATAACAAAGAAGTAAAATCACATGATCACATGATTCTATATATAGAAAACCCTAAAGATTCCACCAAAAAACTGTTGGAACTAATCAATGAATTCCATAAAGTTGCAGGATATAAAGTTAATATACAGAAATATGTTGCATTTCTATACACTAATAATGAACGACCAGCAAAAGGAAATTAAGAAAACAACCTTATTTATGAGAGCATCAAAAAGACCATGATAGCTAGAAATAAATGTAACCAAGGAGATCAAAGACCTATACTCTAAAAACCATAAAAATTTGATGAAAGAAAGCAAAGACAACACAAGTGGAAAGATACAACACACTGATGGATTGGAAGAACTACCACTGTTAAAATGCCCATACTACCAAAAACAATCTACAGATTGAATGCAATCCTAGAAAAATACCAAAAGCATTAGTCACAGGACTAGAACAAATAAATCTTAATTTGTGCGGATCCACAAAGGACTCCTAAGAGTCAAAATAATCTTGAAAAAAAAAATGCTCAATGAATCACATCACCTGATTTCAAGGTATAGTAGAAAGTTATAGTAAGCAAAACAATGTGGTAGTAGCATAAACCTATGCTTATATGGTCAGTTATGACAAAGGAGGAAAGAATATACAATAAGGGAAATATAGCCTCTACCATAAATGGTGTTGGGAAAAGTAGACAGTTAAATACAAAAGAATGAAACTAGACCACTTTCTTATAGCATATACAAAAATAAACTAAAAATGGACTAAAGATTTAAATGTAAAACCTGAAATCATAAAACTCTTAAAGGAAAACATAAGCAGTAAATACTTAGACATCACTCTCAGTTTTATTTTTTGGCTCTGTCTCCTCAGGCAAGAGACACAAAAGCAAAAATGAACAATGGGAACATCAAACTAAAAAGGTTTTGCACAGCAAAGGTAACCATCAACAAAATAAAAAGGCAATCTACTGAATGGGAGGAGATATTTGCAAGTGATATATCAGATCAAAGGTTAATATCCAAAAGACATCAAGAACTCATACAACTCAACACCTAAGGAGCAAAATAATCCAACTGGGAAAAAAAAAAAAAATGAGGAGAGACATGAACAGACATTTCTTCAAAGATGACATACAGATGATCAACAGAAACATGAAAAGATCCTCAACATAATTAATCATCCAGAAAATACTAATCAAAGCCACAATGACATATCACCTCACACCATTCAGAATGGCTGATATTGAGAAAATAATATCAAGTGGTGACTGGGGGTGTGGAAAAAAGGAAACTCTTATGCATTCTTGGTAAGAATGTAAAATGGTACAGCCACTGTATAAAATAGTAGGAAGATTTTCTCAAAAAGTTAAAAATAAATAGAAGTACCATACAATCCAGCATTTCTTCTTCTGGATACATGCCCCCCCCAAAAAAACTCCACAAATTTAAAAATATATAGGCAACCTTATGTTACCAGTTTTTCTTTGAACTGTGAAGGTTAAGCAAAGAGACAAGCGCTGCAACATTATTTATAATACACAAGTTTTGGAAACACTCTTAGTGTCCATCAATAGATAAATGGACAAAGTTGTTATTGGTTGATTTTTTTTATTTTTTATTTTTCATTTTATTAAAAAAATAATAAAATTTTACTGTTAGCAGCAACATGTACAGAGCTGAAGTGTATTATGCAAAGTGAAATAAGAGATACACAACTGCTATATGATTTTCACTGATACTTGGAATCGAAAAATAAAACAAACAAATGAACAAATGAAACAAAACTGAAACATAGTCTCAAAAACAAAGAACAAAGAGGGTGGTGGCCAGATGATGCGGAAGTAGGATACTGGACAAAATAAGTAAAAGTGATTAAGAGGTAGAAGATTCTGTTTTCAAATACATAAGGCAAGGATGAGAGTACAGCATAGAGAACATATTCAATAATATGGCAATAACTTTGTATGTTTTCAGATAATATCATGGTTATCATTTTATAAGGTAAATAAATGTTGAATCAATATATTGTAGGTCAACTACACTTCAATAAAAAAAAATAGTGAAATAGAATACAAACTGTGAAGTCTAATACTTCCCTCTGAAATGGCAAACTATTTCACACACTAAATATTCTACTTAATTTGAGTAATCCCTGTAAAGTTGAAATGTATTATTCTTTTCTAATTGTAAATTAGAAAATTTTTAAATGGGGTTGCCTGGGTGGCTCAGTGGGTTAAGCATCAGACTCTTGGTTTCAGCTCAGGTCGTCATCTCAGGGTCCTGGGAACCATCCCTGTGTTGGGTTCCACACTCAGTGCGGAGTCTGCTTGAGATTCTCTCCCACTCCCTCTGACCCTCCCCCAGTCTGTTGCTCTCCCTTTCTTTCTCTAACAAATACATAAAACCTTCAAAAAATTTTTAAATGAGTTCCCCCAAATTTTTGTAGTACTGATTATGACATGGTTATTAAAGCTGTGTCCATACAATTATTTTGATTATTTGTGATTTTCATGATTAATCTGATAGTCTATTCCTAAAAGTACTAAAGTCTATTCCTAAAAGTACTAACATAATGTAAAATAATGGACTGAGAGCCAAAACTCTCTGACTCCCAGAATCTGTGCACTTAGGCATTGTCAAGATGTACAGTTCTTCCAAGGCTGTTGACTTCAGAGATAGCAACTTTTAAAGATATTAGACCTCATGGGGCAAATTTGGAGAATTTTACTCCTCCACGCCATGTAGGCGTGCACACACACACACACACACACACACGAATGATACATACATCCCAGACCCACATGTTTTAGAGCCATCAACTCTTGGTTCTCCCCAACACGTGCAATAAAATGATTCAGTTTTATATCTGCTCCAGCTCCCTTTAAGTGGAACACTGAGCTCTTGCCTCTTGGTTCTCCCCATTTTTTCTCCTTACACTCTTAATGTCCTCCAACGATTCCAGTGGTCATTAATACTAATTTGAAGCTGAAAGGAGTTCAAGTCCCCCCTGAGTGGAAGTCCATAGACATCTATCTATTTAATCAGATGTGGAGAGACTACCCACCAAAATTAATTCTGGAGTAAACAGTTTACTTCAAAATGAAAAAGCTCCAACAATATCTCTTCTCTACAAGAAGCAGAACGGTTGCTCTGCCCTTTGAGACTATTTAATCAAAGATTTTGTGTTCTTCTGAAGTCCCTTTATCCTGCAAGTGACCAGATTTCTAGTCTACTTTATTAACCCAGGAAATAAGAAAACTAAATGTATCAAGGTTAGCTATTTTCAATGTGACAAGTCTCTGCGTGACATCTCAGGGGACTGTCACACTGCCATCTACACTGTTTTATATAATCTATAATCTGCTATTAGTCATGGGAGACAGGACAAGAAGACCTACTTTGTTGACACAGCTTATCACTTACAAAAAGAGACATCCACTGTTCTTCTGCAAAGTAAGTATGCAGATATTGAGCTGAATTGTGGCCTCTCTGGCCAAAGCCCTTTGGAAATTGGGCATGTTCACGCCCAAGTGAAAAACTCAGAAGAGAATGCTTGGCCTTTGGAACCTGTTAAAATGTCATTACTGCCAAGAATGTGATGTATGGGGATAACTGGCTATTTTATTCACCATGGATGCTACAGATGATACACTGGAATGTTACTGAAGCAAGCCTTTGCAGCGTATTTGACATAATTTGGCAACCTCCTTTATGAGAAATTCTAAAAAGAGTATGCCACAAGTCAACACAATAAAATTTGTATTTTAAGTAATTTCTTGTTCTCTTGTTAAGTTTGTTGATTCTCCAACAGTTTTAGGCCATGATGTGTGTGTGTGTGTGTGTGTGTGTGTGTGTGTGTGTGTGTTTTCTTTGATCCTGAAAAGGATATAACATCTCTCTTCTCTCAATAAACTGATTAATGTTCACTTCCAATGCTGGCTGGGCTCCTCACTTTCTGATCACTGATTGATCAGTGGTCTGGACAAACTGTCTCTGAGTAAGCAAAACATACTTCACTGGACCGTGAAGGTATCATTCCAAAAAATGCTAACATTTTCATATGCCCATTTCTTTATGTTTTCCTTAAGTAAACCTCATGAATCTGTCAATGATCCTTTCAAAAGAATACTGACACAAGCCCTTGTTCTTTCTTAAATTTAGGGATGCAGTTTTTCATTATTAGCAATTAATTAATTCAAACAACCATTAAACAGCAGTTGGCAAACTACAGCTCATGGGTTCATCTGGCCCACCTCCTCTATGTGTAAATAAAGTTTTATTAGAACAATAGACATTTCCTGGAAGGAAAACTTCCAAACTTATTTTATGAGGCCAGCATTACCTTGATCCCAAAACCACACAAAGACCCCATCAAAAACAAGAATTACAGATCAATATCCCTGATGAACAGGGATCCAAAAATCTCACCAAAATACTAACCAATAGAATCCAACAGTTCATTAAAAAGATTATTCACCACGACCAAGTGGGATTTATTCCTGGGCTGCAAGGTTGGCCAACAACTGCAAATCAATCAAGGTGATACAATACATTAATAAAACAAATAACAAGAACCATATGATACTCCCAATAGATGCTGAAAAAGCATTTGACAAAGTATAAATCCTTTCTTAATCAAAACTCCTCTCAGTGTAGGGATAGAGGGAACATACCTCAATATCATGAAAGCCATCTGTAGAAAAACCCATAGGGAATATCATTGTCAACGGGGAAAAACTGAGAGCTTTTCCCCTAGGGTCAGGAACACTGCAGGGATGTCCACTATCACCACTGCTCTTCAACATAGTACTAGAAGTCTTAGCCTCAGCAATCAAACAATGAAAAGAAATAAAAGACACCCAAATCAGCAAAGAAGTCATACTTTCACTCTTTGCAAATGATATGATATTTTATGTGGAAAACCCAGAAGACTCCACTCCCAAACAACTAGAACTATCCAGGAATTCAGGAAAGTGTCAGGATATAAAATCAATGCATACAAATCAGTTGCATTTCTATACACCAACAAGACAGAGGAAAGAGAAATTAAGAAGGAGTTGATCCAATTTACAATTACACCCAAAACCATAAGATACCTAGGAATAAATCTAACCAAAGAGGCAAAGAACCTGTACTCAGAAAAACTATACAATACTCATGAAAGAAATTGAGGTAGACACAAAGAAATGGGAAAACTTTCCATGCTCATGGATTGGAAGACTAAATATTGTGAAAGTATCTATGCTACCTAGAGCAGTCTATACATTTAATGCAATCTCTATCAAAATACCATCAACTTTTTTCAAAGAAATGGAACAAATAATCCTAAAATTGATAGGGAACCAGAAAAGACCCTGAATAGTCAGAAGAATGTTGAAAAAGAAAACCAAAACTGGCAGCATCACAATTCTGGACTTCAAGCTCTATTACAGAGCTATAATCACCAAGACAGTGTGGTACTGGGACAAAAACAGACACATAGATCAATGGTACAGAATAGAGAGCCAAGAAATGGACCCTCAACTCTATGGTCAACTAATCTTCAACAAAGCAAGAAAGAATGTCCAGTGGAAAAAAGACAGCTTCTTCAATAAATGGTGTTGGGAAAATTGGACAGCCACATCCAGAAGAATGAAACTGGACCATTTCCTTACACCACACACAAAAACAGACTCAAAATAGAAGAAAGACCTCAAGGTGAAACAGAAATCCACCAAATCCTTGAGGAGAACACAGGCAGCAACCTCTTCGACCTTAGCTACCGCAACTCCTTCCTAGAAACATTGTCAGGGGCAAGGGAAACAAGGGCAAAAATGAACTATTGGGACTTCACTGAAGCAAAAGCTTTTGCACAACAAAGGAAACAGTCAACAAAACCAAAAGATAACTAACAGAATGGGAGAAGATATTTGCAAATGACATAGCAGATAAAGGGCTAGTCTCCAAAATCTATAAAGAACTCATCAAATTCAATACCCAAAGAAAAATAATCCAACCAAGAAACGGACAGAAGACAGATGAAAAGACATTTCTGCAAAGAAGACATCCACATGGCCAATAGACAATGAAAAAGTGCTCAACGTCACTGAGCATTGGGTCAATACAAATCAAATCCAGTGAGACACACCTCACACCAGTCAGAATAGCTAAAATTAACCAGTCAGGAAACGACCCATGCTGGTGAGGATGTGGAGAAAGGGGACCCCTCCTACACTGTTGGTGGGAATGTAAGCTGGTGCAACCACTCTGGAAAACAGTATGGACCTTCCTCAAAAAGTTGAAAATAGTGCTACCCTACGACCCAGCAATTGCACTACTGGGTATTTACCCTAAAGATACAAATGTAGTGATCCAAAGGGCCACATGCACCCAAATGCTTAGAGCAGCAATGTCCACAATAGCCAAACTGTGGAAAAAGCCTAGATGTCCAACAACAGATGAAGGAATAAAGAAGATGTGGTATATATACACAATGGAATACTATGCAGCCATCAAAAGAAATGACTTCTTACCATATGCAACGATGTGGATGAAACTGGAGGCTATTACTGTAAGTGAAATAAGTCAATGAGAGAAAGACAACTATCATTGTGATCTCACTGATAGAAGGAATTTGAGAAACAAGACAGAGGATCATAGGGAAAGAGAGGGAAAAATGAAACAAGATGAAGCCAGAGAGGGAGATAGACTATAAAAAAATCTTAATCTCAGAAAACAAACTGAGGGTTTCTGAAGGGGAGGGGCCTGGGAGGGATGGGGTGACTGGGTGATGGACATTGGGGAGGATATATGCTATGGTGAGTGCTGTGAATTGTGTAAGCCTGATGACTCACAATCTATATTCCTAAAACAAATAATACATTATATGTTAATTAAAAAATAAGTAAATAGAACATAGCCATTTCTGTTTGTTTATGTATTGTCTTGGGTTACTTTCTCAACACAAAGGCAGAGCTGAGAGTTGTGAGAGAGACCACACCACACATACAATATTTATAAGTGGGCCTTCACAGAAAATGTTTGACAAACCTTATGTTGAACAGGAATTTATTGAAAACCCATCTTGGGGCACCTGGGTGGCTCAGTGAGTTAAAACCTCTGCCTTCGGCTCAGGTCATGATCCCAGGGTATTGGGATCAAGCCCTGCATCCGGCTCTCTGCTCAGCAGGGAGCCTGCTTCCTCCTCTCTCTCTCTCTCTCTCTGCCTGTTTCTCTGCCTACTTGTGATCTCTGTCTGTCAAATAAATAAAATCTTAAAAAAAAAATCTTAAACTCAGCACTACAGTGTGCAATGGAAATATACCCATGATACAAGTTCCCTAAAATTTAAAATTAGACTCTGATATATTTGGTGGCAGAAAATATGAGTAGGAAGAAATTAAATATATTATCAGAGGGACAATTTAAGAACAGAAGAGGAAGGCATTCTCCATTAATGAGGAAAATATTGAAGAAATCTATTATGCATTCTTGAACAGAGGAAAAAAAGGCATAGAAACTTCAACCTACTCTTTACTTCTTAGGACTCCAGATATTATTGTCCTCAAGGACCACATGACTAGAGAAGCTATCTATCAATATTCTACCAGGGGATCATATTTCAAAGTGGTATCTGACAAAGGAGTGAAAAAAAATCAATTTTTCATGTGATTCTCTAAGGCTTTTGTTCTACCTGATAATTATTTTATACATTTCTTCTACAGTGGTAAATCAGAATATCCAATTTTCCTTTGATCTGTGAAGGTTAAGCACAGAGATGAGCACGGCATTGTCGACATTTAAGTACAATTTATTTTTATTTGGTTTGTTTGAAACAACGACACTTAAAGTTTATGTGGCTTTTTCCAGTTAACTCTTTACTCTGACAATAAGACAGTCATCTTGTAACTGGGCTAACCGAACTTCCTTGGGCCTTGACTTTGATGCTCACCCATAGCTAAATTAAACTATGCATAACAGTCTATTTTCAGAAATATAAATTTGGAATATACATAAATGGTTTTAATGTGTCTAAGGGGACAATCTACATTCTAACTATTGTTCTAGTAGTTCCTTTTTTAACCTCTAATGTCTCACAAAGATAGGCTTGCTTTTGAACCTGGGATCATTCTTTTCTACATTGCATAAACTACTACAGTCACTCTTCAACACACAGGGGCACTTAACTTGATTGGTCTTAATAAGGCTGCATTTTTGTTTTATTATTTATTTCTTTAATCCTGATTCATTTTGATGTTCAATGAAGTTTTCATTAAAACCTTCCAAGAGGTCAAGAAGTCTACTATCTACATGCTATTTGATGCTAATAACAATCATTAAATAATAACATTTTAATTATAACTTCATTATACTCTCCCTTCCTCCAAAACTATTGTGAAGTGACTTACAATAAAAACATGGCTCAAGATGTCTGCAAACAATTACTACAAGGCTGAAGGCAGGGGTTTCTGAATGGCATGGGAAAGAGGGAAAAAGCTGATGCCTGCATACATTTTGGCAAGAAAATTAGCTACACGTTGGTGAATAAGTTCATTAGAGGGAAGCCATAAAGATAAAATTTCAGACCTAAGGAAGTGATGTCATTTCTATAACGAAAAAGTTATTTTTAATTATATTGAAATAATATAAAGTTTGTAATTGAGTTCATAATACATACCTACACATGGTGGGTGTTTAAGTGTTTGTCAAATCAAAGGACGGGTTGGTTTAATGCCAGTTTTGATGGAGTTTACTGTTTAAGGTAAATACTAGTTGACTTGTCTGTGAGTAACTAAGGAAGACATAATGTTGACAATGTCGTCTTGTGTCAATTTTATCTCATATAAGACAATGTTTTCTTTTGTTGTTGTTACCATAGCATTATATTCTTGTATTTTCTCTACTCTCTCATACTGAGCATATTATCATAGGAAATACATGAGAGAGTCAGCAGAACATCAAGGTCCTGAAGGTCACTGTAAGTAAAGTAACAACCTTACCTTCCTAGAATCTATTGAAACCTATGTGCCCCAGTTTCTGGGGTCCCAGTCTTTCCTGGCTCCATGCCAACTTTAAAAATAAGACATAGTGCAAGGACATGAACTCAGTTTCTCATATAATCCAACTACCTGCAGCACCAGATTTTGCGCTTGGATTTTTTGAAATCTCCAATTTCTAAGTAAAGTGAAAGAAGGGTTTTTGCAGGGAAACTAGAGAAGCTTATAATTTATTATCTAATTTAGTCGAGTTTAGCACTTGATATCAATGGAATCATATGATGTGTTCGCTTATAACTTGTCTTTACAGCTCGATATTATAGTTTAAGATTTATACCTACAGATGCATGCAGTGGTATTGATATCATTTTTATTTAGAATACTTTATTGCATAGATATCTAACATTTATTTATGCATCTTATTATTGACATGTGGAATATGTGGTTATTTTTGCTACTTTGATGAATGGTACTAATAGTATTTTGTGCTTATAGTGTCCTTTACTGTGAGTTTCTCTAGCATAGAGCTCTTTGAACTGAGATTTGAGAACCATTAGTGGAATATGAAATCAAATTAGTAATATATAACCAAAGTCTTATGCAAACACTATAGAATGAAAAGTATTAAAGCATTAGAGGTAATAGGAGTAAAAATTGTTTCATTACTTTTTATCTCCATGTGTGTGTGAACATGGTCACAGTATAAAGCTCACAGTATAAGGGCATTTGAAGGAGGCCCTACTTTAAGCATATGGCTAGGAATGCAATTGTACTTGTGCAACTTTTGCACAATGAATGTACTGATGTGTACTTCCAGCAACCGTGTATATCATAGCTTCCATTTCTTCATATCTGTGCTAGTACTTGTCAGAATTAAAATGCAGGCATCAAAATTATACTGACCCTATAGAATACACATGGGGTATTCTCTCTGTTTATACTCTTGAAAGAATTATTAATAACTTGTCTTTAAGACCTTTACATTCTTGGTTGCTTTATGGGAAATTTCAAGTAATGCATATAGAATTTCTAATCTTTTTTGGAATCCACTTCAGTAAAATGTTACATTCTAGAAATGTATTCATTTCATCTATGCTTTCAAATTATTGCCGTCAAAATGTCCATGAAAGCATTCACAATCTCTCCCCTTTTTCTTTGTAAGTTCCGCATCATCTTGAACTATTTTTCATTCTTATTTTTTTTATATATTTATATTTTACAAAATTTTTTCTTTCAATTATCTTTCTGGGGCTATGCGTGTTCTATCAGCTTTTTAAATAAGCAACTTCTGCTACATTGAGCCTCTTTATTTCACTACTGGCTTATACACTTCACTAAATTCCTCTCTTATTTTTATTTCCTGATGAGTGCCCAGGCCCATGCAAGCTTTATGGCTTGGTGGCTCTGAAAGAATTCAACTTCTGATGAGCAGCTTGACTCACCTAGTAACCTGAAGGTAGAGTAAAGAAAACAAGACAGGAGAAACAGTGATTCTAATCAGAAGCAGCCAGAGATGATAAGAAATAATAGAAGGACTATATAAATGATAACCAGAAGTTATCATTTAGTGTTTAAAATTGCAAAGGAAACTAAGTGGAGACTCTACTTTTTTTGGAAGATTTTATTTATTTATTTGAGAGAGAGAGGGTGATAGCTAGTAGGGTTCACAGAGAGGAAGAAGCTGACTCCCACTGAGTGGAGAACCTGATGTGGGGCTCGATCCCTGGATCCTGGGATGGAGACCGGAGTCAAAGGCAGATGCTCAACCCACTGAGCCTCCCAGGCACCCTGAGACCCTATTTTTAAAAAGGCTGCATGCAAATACTGATTGAATATATGTACCGTATTTTGGTTCATAAAATGGGGTGTGGTCTTACAGTGAAAAAAGGTTTCATCATCAGTTAAAATTTGGCTCAACTTGGTACACCATCTTCTGTTAATATTAGACCACAAAAGCAGGATGACCTTCTTACTAAGAGCCACTATAAAAGTTGGACACACCTTGAACTAATTTATTTATGGCTTCAGAAAGCTACCCATTCTGCTAAGAATTAGGAGCCCAGACCTAAGAAAGCTTCCAGCTGAAGATCATTAGCCATGTTTCAAGGTTACACTTACCCCTTCTTCTTCAATACTCACAGTCTGGATGTCACTTTTGAGTCACAGATAGAACTAAGAGGAAAGACATTTGATAGGGCCTATGAGTGATGAGGGACTATAAAACCTTCCTCTCTTCAAGAGGGAGACCATAATGGCTGTCCCTAGAATTATGAAGAAACCAATGTAGACAGGTATTTGTCAGTACTGTGGCTCAGCTCAAATAATTTCACTTCTTAAATTTTACTTAGGTAATGCTAGCATATTTGGATTCCCAGTTAAATGGAAGAAACAAAAGAACATAACCTCCAGTGGAAAAGAGCATTGTCCTGAGCTTCAAATTATTTCTACCAACAACTGTGAAAATCAAGTACCAGGCACAGAGTGGGATGAGAAACCATGAAACTAAAGACAGTCAAAACAGGAGATAATATAAACAGTCCCATAGGGGAATACAGTTATGGGATTTATGTGCTAGATTTTAAATGTTGATTTGTTCTATGCAATAAAGTAAAAACCACTTGCAAAAATTCTTTGGGAAAAAAAAAAAAAACCTTAAAACTATGCACTAGAAATACAAAACGCAATAGCCTAAATTAAGAATTCAGTAGATGAGTTGAATAGTTGATTAAGCAGCTGAAGAGAGAATTAGTACACTGAAAAATTAGTCATAAGGAAGTCTCTAGAATAAAGAATGAAGAGCTAAGATGATAGAAACTGCTTAAGAAAATAATAAACATAAAATGTTACAGTGTAACAGAGACAAAGTTTGAAATCCTTGTAACTTAAATCCTGGAAAAATAGAGAGAGAAATAATGGAGCAGAAATTTTCCATCAGGAAGTAATGGCTGAAAACTTTCTAAAACCCTCCAAAACTGGTGACTAAAGATCACTTCACATATGCAAAAGGCCCCATGAAGCGCCAACATCCACACACATTCTACAATAACTGCTGAAAACACAATGAAGTTCAAGTCCTTACGACAGTCCAAATATGGAAATATATTTTTTTATGGAAATATATTTTAAAAGAGCCTTAAAGGGCAACAAATAGCCTATGTCTCAAAATAAACCATGATATGGGGCGCCTGGGTGGCTCAGTGGGTTGGAGCCTCTGCCTTCTGCTCAGGTCATGATCCCAGGGTCCTGGGATCGAACCCTGCATCTGGCTCTCTGCTCAAGCAGGGAGCCTGCTTCCTTCTCTCTCTCTGCCTGCCTCTCTGCCTACTTGTGATCTCTGTCTGTCAAATAAATAAATAAAATCTTAAAAAAAAATCATGATAGCAGGAGACAATGCAATTATATCATAAAATCGCTGCAAGAAAATAGCTTAATGTAAACTATCTTTTACCCAAGAAAACGTCCATCAACAATCAAGGCGCAGTAATGTTATTTTCACACCAAGATTGTCCTCATGCTTTCATGACTATCAGTCATGCATTTAAGGTAACTTTACAGACACTTTTCAAATTGAATGAAAAGAATCACAGATGGAATGTTGGAGATGCATTAAGAAATAAAAAAATGGTAAAGATGGATTTTGAAATGAGTCATCACTGATCTATCTGGTGTATTAAAAAACTACAGCTTTATTGATAAGTACATATTCTTAGAGTAACTACACAGTTTATGATTTTGATTATGATTGTGGAGGATGCTGGCCCTTGGCTAATGACTATCACACTTCTGACCACCTCTCATTGCCCATGTGACTTTGGGTTGGGAACTATTCAATTTCCTGTTATGAGCAAGAAACAAACCTCGCTATTTCACCTCTAAGCAAACCCATGGAAGGTCTTCGACCAGCTTACAATCAGGATTTCGGAATAGCCTGCATACTGTATAGGCTAACAACATCCATTAATTGAACATGAGAATTTAAAAAAAAAAAAAAGTAACCATTCCTATTTTGCTGATTCAAATACTATTAGATGGTGACTTCCTTTTATCTAAAGATGGAAGGACCACTTGTTAAGAAGTGGTCTTTGGTTAGAGACCAAACCCTGTGTTCTCTAAGATTTAGAGCTACCACTGCAGCTCTGAAGCTCACCCCTTTTGTTAATATCTACATTTTGGACATAGGACTTAGAAGCAGGTTGTGTCTATTCATACCACAAAGGACAACCAATGTTTGCCTGCATTATCAAAAATGCAGCTGGCTTAGCTAGGTCTCCCCAGGATTAGTGATGGGAGGGAGACAAGTCCCAGCTCCACCATCAGGAAAGTCCTATCTCTGCACTAGGAATACTAACGGTTGGGGAAGGGAGTTGTAGAAAGAAGGGTTCAAGTCACATGGAATAACAAGAGAAAAGGGGGTGAAAAGTAATATTTTGGTATTATTGGTATTATTATGTATTGTATGTATTGGTTTGGTATATGTTGGTATTATTATGGTATTATGACAGCAGAGAGTGAGATGCTTAAATTATAACCATAACTGCTATTTCTGCTTCTGTACCTTCACTTGCTAACCCATGAGGAGATGGAAAATTACCAGCAAACTTTCTATAGTCACTCTGTAACCACACAACCCCTGGCCCATAGTCACTCTGTAACCACACAACCCCTGGCCCAGAATCAAACCTAGCAGAGTAGCCACTCCCAGACCCCCACCCGGCTCTGGGCCGAGAGATAACAGTCATCTGGTGCCAGAGAAACCCCCACCCAGAACTGGACGTGACAAAGTGACTGCTCCCGGACCCCCCACCCAGCTTTGGGTACGGGAGATAATAACCATCTAGCACCCCGCGGCTTGACAGGGAGACCCCGGCCAATCCTGAGGGGACACATACCCTAGCAGCGCCAACTAGGCAGTTTGAAGAATGACAGCCCTTTGACCTAACCAATAATCTGTTCCCAGCCTTTTCCCGCTCTGTAGAGTTGCTGTTTGATTTTCCCACGGTATGTAGTGATTTGTTACAAGATACTATGATGTATGCTAAGTCCCTGCCTCCCCAAAAGTAGAGTATAAAAAGTGATCCTGAGCTCAGGACCTCTTAGCGTCACCGGCAACGAGTGCGCGGAGATCCGGGTTCGAACTCGCAATAAATGACCCTTGCTGTTTGGCTTTGACTCCAGACTCTGGTAGTCGTCTTTGGTGGGGGGGGGGGGGGGATCTTGGAATCTGGACATTACAAGAGAAATTTCATTCATTTGCATGACTTAGTAAGAAAGCCAAAATGATTTAGAGGAACACTTAAATCACAGAATATTTTTAGTGAAATGGCCTCCCTGTGGTAAATAGGCAAGAGCCGCTACATAAAGATGTGGCAGGTCTCTTGAAGAAAATGAAGAAATCATTTATTGTTAACACGTTAGAAATGGCTGGTTGACTGATTCTGAGTCCTAAAAGCATTGCCCACTGGAAATTTGCTTATATACTAACTTGCTTACCAAATTTGTGATGTTCTGAGTAAAATTTAGAATTTTGGCCCATGTATTTCAACAGAAATAACACTCGTGATCAGTAATATACGGATAAATGCATTTATACTATCACTCTAAAATTGCTTTAAATGCATCCCCTGCCTAACAAATTCTATGTTTAGGCTAAGATAAATAACTTCCTTAAATTTAGTAGGCAAGTACGTTATTTGCACACCCTTAAAAATAGAAATACAGCAGAATTCATGAGGGCTCAGATATTCTTGTGTAAGATGTCTTATTTTTATTTTGAAAAATCCATTTTTCTCTAATGGCTTGCTATTTATACCATAGGACAATTTCATCCCCTGGAATAATCCATATTTTCCCATCGACTGTCTAGGCAGGTGACCAAACTCCTATGGAAAAAATGCTTTTTACTGCTGGCCAACTTCACCCTGCAACAGTGATCACAGCTAAAACTCATATGGGGGAAACACAGCCAAATATTTCAAACTTCAGAGAACATCTGAAACTTATTGTTCAGTGCTTTCTTGGAACACCTTTATGAATACTTGATTTCACTGTAAGACACCCCACTCGCTGTGTCTGAACTGGAAACAAAGAACGATTGCCCAACACTCGATCTTGAAAGAGATTTTGAGTCTAATGGACTCAGCAAAATCGTCATGGAAGTGCCCAGAAAGTCATCTGGGAGGGTTTGTTTGTTTGTTTGTTTGCTCCCTCTGCAGCCAGCGAACTCAAAATATTCCTCATTACTATCCTCCTAAAATCGTTGTCATAATGCAATTATGTAAATGAGGACTTGCAATCACACTGAGTATTTGTTCCGGTTTTGAGGCAAATACTTATTAGATCAGAGCCATTTAAAGAAAACAAGAACTCACCACCAACAGAATTCAGAGAACGTGAAAGAGCATGAGAAATTCCCATTGGAACTGTTCCCAACGTGTTGCATAAATAAAGGTAGGGTTTGTTGAAGCTTTCCTCCCACCCCCTTCATTTTCTGAGAAAGAAGCATGCTTAGTTTGAGGGATGAAGCTTGCTTCTGCCAGTCACTACCACCTCTTCTGTCCTGAGATCTGGTGTGTGGCTTCCCCACCCGCCCCCCCGCCTTTTTTTATATCCACCAGCTTTCTCTAGCATTCTCCTGCTCCTCAAACAGCTCCACAAAGGATTTCCAGCAGAGAGCAGCTGGTGCCCTGTATTGGCTGCTTTCCCCAGACTGGGGGTGGGGGAAGGATTGGGGGGGCGGCTTTCACAGGAAATCAATGGCTGCTTATTTTCCCCCAGTCCTGTGGTTTTATGTGTGGACGAACACGGCCCCAACCATACCGATCCATTCTGCAGAGCTATTTCCATTCAGATGTGCCTCTTTACAAATAGCGGAAATTAGTGGAGGGCCGGTGTCAAACTGCTTGTCACATCTTGTTTTCAATCTGTTGAAATCAGGTTTATAGTGACCTATTCAGAAACCTCCCCTCCTTTTGAGATACACAATGCATTTCAGGAGTTCCGTCAGGCGATAAATGCAGAACTCCACATTGCTATTAAAAAATAATCAAAATGATTAGGCTTTTGAGGGTTTGGGGTTTTTTTGTTTTGTTTTGTTTTGTTTTTTGGAAGGAATGTCTTTGCATGGAATTTGTTGTTTTAATTGCACGACGTCATGTATTCTCGGGTATTCATCTCTCTAATGTGTAAAAGTATTCCTTGTTCATTTGTCAGTATCAGAACTGCAGAGCGTGAATGCGTTCTGGTGAGTTAGTTGCAATGAATGAATGAGGAACCAAGCACCCCGGACATGAATACAGTCAATGCCATGCCTTACACCAAGGGAGTATCCCCAAACCTCTGAACAAATGATCATTAACATGTATTGAATGCATACCGTGTGCCAAGACCACCACTAAATGCTAACGACTCATTTAATTCTCACAACAAACTTCTGAGGTGGTTGCTATTGTGAGCCCCATTTTATAGATGAGGTAATTGAGGTTTAAAGTGATTAAGTAAGTTGCTGGAAGTGTCACAGTTTGTTAGGGGCTGAGCCAGTGCCTCCAAACACAGAGCTTACCACGTATATCCCCTGTGCAATTCTGACTTCTTGCAAAATACAGTGTGTTGGGCTTCAGGGTTGTGTGTAGTGTGTGTGTGGGGAGGGGTGGGGGGGTGGTTTACAGGTGTATCCAGGAAACAAAGCAAAGCCCAGATAGGAGCCTGGTATTACAATGGACTATCATCTCTTAAGAGACATGCAAAGTAAAACCTGATTAGCCTCTTAGATGTTGCAGTTTGGGGAAGGCCACACAAAAAAAAAAAAAAGAAAAAAGAAAAAAAGGCAGGTTTTATAATATGGTGCTAACCTATGAGGGAAGAGGGGGCAGCTCAGGCTTCAAATAAGACAGAGAAATGAAGGCAACCCACTCTCCATAACAAGACCATGCAGAAGTACATTTCCTTAGCAACACCCCAGGTGTGATCAAGGGTACAGAGTCAAAGTGGTTCTGATAGAAAACTTGGCTGGAATACTTCTCCAATAGTGCTCCTGGGAGGCTGCCAGAAGGACTAGGACCCATGAGCACACTGGTAGGGTGAGGCGCGCTAACTGTTCCGTACTCAGAGGCTTGCCTGCTCATCCCAATATAACAGGTCTCCTTTCTTTTTAATTAAAAACAGTTAAGGAATCCCTGTGCCAAAAATAAGTAGTCTTAAGGCAGAACATTAGCTCTCTAAAGGAGGGGTTTTGGGGGGGCAGGGGGAGGGGAGGCAAAGAAAATATTACAAACCAGAAATCTCTTACTAGCTCCTCCCTTTTTCCTCTTGAGACAAACATCACCAACAACCATGCAAATAACTAGGACATGTTTTTATACTTTCCCTGAGCATGCATCCAGAAACATTGCACAAATGTGTTTCATGCATTGTATAAAATTTACAAATACTCTAATACTGGACTTAAAATGTGCTTATACATAATTGTAGCACAATCTTCATAAAATTTATCTACTTAATGTTTTGGAAATCTAGGTTCAATGTTACAGATGTATTCTAGAACACCTACTATAACTGTTATAGAGGAAGATCCTACTTAATGAATCTATCATAATTTATTATTTTGTTTGCTGATGGATACTTGTATGGTTCCCAAGACTCCCTATTACAAATACCACAACAGAGCTCTCTCTCTACACACAGCTCATTGTGCAAATGTAACGAAGCTTCTTTGGGGAATATCTTTGGAAATGAAATGCCAGGTCAAGAGGTATGTGTATGTTCAATTTCAGTGTATTTTGCCATACTGTCTCTCTAAGTAGCAGGAACAATGTATACAACTTCCAAGAGTTTAAAAAAAGTGGTTTCTCAATGGCCTCTTCAACATGTATTACTACAACTTTAAAAAAAAAAAATGTGCCAACATGATATATGAAAAGATATTACCTTACAGTTTTCATTTTAATTTTTAGAATTATTCATGAGGTTAAAAATATTTTACCGTCATTACAGTCACCCCGCTTTTAAATCTTTGCCCATTTTTGTAAATTAAGTTGTAAGGTTTTTTTTTTTTTTACTCATTTGCAGAAATTCTTGTTGTTAATTTATTGTCATTTATATCCACAGCAAATACATTCTCTGAATCAGTTGTCTTTTTCTCTTTTTAACATGCCTCTGCAAATTTCAAATTAAAATGTAGTCTATTTCATCAATTGTTTCCTTTTCAATATATGTTTTGTTTCTACATCTCATCTAAGAAATTCTTGTGCCCCTGATGAAAATCTCCTTCCCGACACTGAGTACTTCTGTCATTTTTCTGCATTATTACTATATTTGTACTTTACTAAGGTGAATGGTAAGAAAAAAGTAATTCTGAGAAATCTGTAATTATGCAATTATTTTTCCATGGTGGCAAAGCTGAGCACCCAAATGCTGCATCATTATTTCCTATGAGTGTGAGCTCATGATCTTTCTCTCTGGGGTTCAGACAGCAACAACCACAGTTCTAGTAAAATAGTAAAGTGGTAGCAAATAATGTGAGTTCTACCACCAGTCAGTTCTACTGTTGACAAGCTACTTAAACCACCGAGTCTACTAAGTGCCTTAAAAGTCTTCATTGCACCTTGTCCCGACTAAAGAGTATGCCAGAGGAACAAATAAATGTCTTGAAAAATTATAGGCCAAAAGCAAGTTATTAAGGTAATTATTTATTTGATTAATCAATACCTTTTATTAGTCATTTTTATATCACAATAAATTGTAAGTGATAACTGCCATATATGTACTTGTATTTATGTAAAGTTTAGTGAGTTTCTCCATTGTCTCCACCTCCCATGAAGAAAGATTATGTACCATATATATATGGTATATATAACTGTCATATTTAAAAGCCTGCTTACCATTCTAATCATTAACATTTATTTATATACAGTCTATTTTGGCTTTCTGACTTCCCACTCCCTCTCCCCTACTGAATGCCATCAAAATTTCTTCTATTTTCTCTCTTTAGCTGCTCACACAGATACCAACCAAAAATCAATCTATTTGACTTACACTTTTTTAAAATTACTCCCAGCAACAACATATTAAAAACTCATTTTCTCTGGCCAACTGTGAATTTTTCAATGCATATAATTGGGTGAAGTTCCATTTGCCTAGATTTTTATTATTCATTCTCTTACAGAGGATACTAAAGTATCTAAAAGAAGAATGTTCAGGACAAAACAAACACCCTATCAAAAGGAACCACTTGGTTTATTTGCCAAGAATCTGCAGGTATATCCCAAAGGCAGCTTCCCCAAATGCTATGGGATAGTCTTGACTGAAGTAATAGAATACACCAGATAAAACCTGTTATGTTATAAATCTCCTAACTCTGATTATTGTGACAGTTTTATTGTTAAAATCTATTCCCAGAAGTTTCATTTGTCAATGCCCATCTCTCCCCGAATAAAGAAAACATTTGCTTGTAGGGAGTTTTGAGAGAAATCATTCCCTTTCCTCTTGCAAAAGTGGAAATATTTTATGTGCCACATGTTTTCATGGAACTCTGTGTGCAGAGACCAAGGAAATATGCAACAAAGACCAGACATATGAAATCCTTTCTAAAAAGCCAATTAAGTTGCTCACTGAGTTAAGCAATTGACATATCCCGCATTGCTTTCAGGACCCATTAGTGACTTAACAAGATCATTTGCCAGAGGGCACAAAAAGGACCTCATCTGTTTGATCTGTCCTTATCACATCAACAACTATGATAACTGGCAAATGGCAGGATTTGCCAAATGAGAAGGTACTGAAGGTTGGACATCACCTGAACTGTAGGCAAAGAAAGGCATGATAGTTCCAGAGGTGAAGAACCAGGTATGATCAAGATAGCCTAGTGGAAGAAGAGACAACCACAATACTCAGTTCTAGTAAAAATGATTTAGATCTAGAATCCCCTTTTCATCCCAATATGTAATCCAGTATCAGGAAGTAAAACATTACTAGACATAAAAGGACTCAAAAAACTTACCACCCAAAAACCCTTTCTAAAACAATTTCATAAAAATATTTTTGCAGCAAGATGAAAAAGGAAAGAGGGAGACGTGCCCTGAGTTCAGAAAGGGTACATTCCCTCTATGTATTTCTGAATACATAGGGTGTATTCCTAATGGGTACACAATTTGGGGTGTTTTTTTTGTTTTTTTGTTTTTGTTGTTGTTGTTGTTGTTGTTTTAGAAATAGTAAAGTGATTCACAAGTCCTCTGCTAAAATTTCTAAAATGGAAATTCTCAGAAATAAAGAGAAAAGTAATCTCAGGGCATGAGCTGTGCACCACACCAGCAAATAATATCTCAATTTAGAATAGAAAGCCACAGATTATCTAGAATAGTAGCTTAAGAAGCCAGCGTCACCTTTAATTTATGTAAATATCATCTTTTATTAATGGGAACAAGTCTATGGCAAAGGATTAAGTATTTATCACTTTAAATTACTTACACTACTTGATTTTATAACTAATAAAATTTATGTAATCACAATAGGATGTTGGTTCTTGGCTTCAATATTAGACTCACACTACAGGGAAAGCTTAGAACACTAGTTCTTGTGTGTTTGTGTATATCACAAACGTGGATTATCTAAAATAGTAACATGGTGCATCAAGTTTGCAAGATACTGAAGAGAAGTAGGGGGTCATGATGGGACATACATTTTCTCCTCAAACATAGGAGTAATTAAGAGGGTATCTTGAGTAAATAAATTATTACATCAGAATATTTTATTACTTCATAATGACAGCATTTTTATATGGATCTGAAACACCATGTGCAAGGGGTGTGAAGAGAGAACAGAATGAATTTTTACAGTTTTCATTTTAATGAAAATGAGAGCCTGTTACTAGTATATGAATTTGATAAATCAGGAAGTATATGTACAAGGTGACCATTTATAATCGTGGAGGAAGCTAGCTTCACCAGAGCTATTACAAACAAAGGACAATGTTAAAGAAAAGGAGAAAGATACCACAGGATTGATTTAATATTATCGCAGTTCGTACTAAGTTTTTAATCATCCCTTATACTCTTACTTTTACAATTAATGATATGGAGAAAAAAAGAATATTTTTATGTTTTGAGAAATTTTGGTCTATACATTCGATCTGTACATTTCTTAGCTTTTCTGTGTCTGTGCGGCCTACCATCACCACTAGCCAGAGGTGGTTCCTGAGCATTTGAAATGTGGCTCATTTAACTGAGGAAGTGAATTTTTTTTTTTTAAAGATTTATCTAGTTATTTATTTGAGAGAGAGAACATGAGCAGGAAGGGGAGAGGGAGAGGGAGAGAGACTCTTGAGCAGATTCCATGTTCCATGTGGTGTCCAATGCGGGGCTCGATCTTACGACCCAGAGATGGCCACCTGAGCCGAAACCAAGAGTCAGATGCTTAACGGATGGTACCACCTAGGTGCACCTGTGAAGTGCATTTTTAATTCATTACTCTTAATTTAAATTTAAATAGCTACATGTGTCTTCTGTGTACCATATGGTTCAGGGCAGCTCTAGATAAATAGTTCCTAACCTTTTACCATCCAACCTTTAATGATTATTTTCCTTCCAGAGACCCCCCCCCCCCCCCCCCAACACTTTAAAGGATGCTGGCCACCACATTTCAGGAATAACCTATTTGTTTGCCACTCTTAATCACAAACATGGAACTGCTAATTGGAGATGTGCTGGCCCTAAAACTCTGTTACACTCCCCAAGACTAACCAAAACCAAAACACTTGATATCTTGGGGAGCTGGAATTTATTCCTAATGGGTACACAATTTGGTTTTGTTGTTGTTGTTGTTGTTTTTTGCTGTTGTTGTTGTTATTTTAGAAATAGTAAAGTGATTCACAAGTCCTCTGCTAGGGCTACAAGAGCCCCAGAGGATCTGACAATTTCTGTTGGATCTTAATGTTCTTCTAAAATCCTATCAATCTGTCCCTTCTGGGTCCCCGATGGAGTTGTGAAGGATGGTGAATCAATACTGGACCTCCGTTATCCTCTTTCTAGCTGTAAAATCCTGTTTCTCCTTGGAGAGCTCTGCTGTTCTTGGACCTATGTCCCAGAAATCAATGCCATCCTCTAACGCCCCAGGACCTGAGCTGCCTTGAGGCACGCTGGTCAATTGCAGGTCCTAGCTGCTGCTGACAGCAAGCAGCTTAGACACTTAAGGCACCTCCTACCCAGTGCCCAATCTGACCCAAGAACCATACCTCGTGCCCAATTCCACTGTGAAGGGGAAAATCTGCTATTCTCTTTTCCCTTGGAAGAAGGCAGGTGGGGAGCATACTTTGGAGCCAAGTTCTGATGCTTTTCCATCTTCATTCTGCTCCATTATCCAGTCGTTGAGAGGTCACTCCCTGAAGCCAATAAGTAGAATGCAGAGGAAATGAGAATAATCCACTCAGTCACATGGGGGAGCCTGGCTTCAGCAAGCCGAGGATTCAAGGGCTAGAATTCAACCTCTGGCAGCGGATGGTTAGTATTATTAAATGTCACTCTATAGCGCAAGAGCGAAGGGCACTGTTCACTGTTTCAGTGCTAAAGCGCTTATGGGGGCAGGAGTTGGAGAATCGCTCCTTTTTCAAGCAAGGTCTATGCAAGGAACACCATCTAAAAGCAGGTTCACGTTGAGGAGGATGGGCTGCTCGAACCTCATGAGCGGCGGAGGGAGCTTGCAGTTGGGGCACGACCATGTACCTGCTCGTCTCTAGAGTTATTAGTGAAAACCACTGCTTTTTTCTTGAAAAAAAAAAAACATAGTCATTATGCTATGCTTTGGGATTGCAAACAATGCATCTGTTGTCAAGTCTGCGAAGGAGATATAAAAGCAGCCCGACTCGGGACACTGATAAATGACACATCCCGTCCTTGCCTGTCACCAGTGTGCAGAGCTGAGATCTTATCAGCCGATTCTTGGGGGTCAGATCTAACAACATCTTCATTCATTGCTCTGAAGGAAGAACAGCGAACAATAATTTACACTTATGAACAGTGATCTGGCACTGAAATGCCGAGCCTTATGAGAAATGTTGGGGGGGGCGGCATTATCATTTCTCAATTATGACATTTGTGCTATTTTATTGTGATTTTATAGTAATTCTTTCCTTATATCCTTATCACAACATTACAGTAGCAGGTGTTTAAAAACAGAAATCCTGCCTTCTAATTTTTATGTGCCTAGCCCAAGTTCAGTCTACAGGAACTGAGTAAACTCTTACAAATCTGTTTCAATATTTGTTACAAGAACAAGTGAATGACAAAGCTATGGCCCTTGTCATCAAAATGCTTGAGAACAAGCCGGAGACACAATTGTGTTCTTTCTTTTATTTCTCACTAATCTGAAAAATAACAATGTCACTACTTTTTATCTACTGGGTTTTTTTTTTTTTTGTATTGTTTTGTTTTTCCTGATTCAAACATCAAATTACAAAACGGTACACAATTAAGAGTTTGCTTCTCATCACTAGGCCATCTACCCATGACATACCACCATGACACAGACTTTTCTTCCCTTAAAAATTCTTCTGTTGTTTCTATATTCAAATACATACCAAAGAGGGGAAAAAAAAAAACAAAAAACACATAGTTCTCTTCTTCCCCTTTCTTACTGAAAGGAAGCATAAACTTTGTACCGTTCTGCAATTTTTTTCTTTTAACAGTTTTTTTTTATAATTTTTTATTTCTTTAAATAAACATATATTTTTTATCCCCAGGGGTACAGGTCTGTGAATCGCCAGGTTTACACACTTCACAGCACTCACCATAGCTCCCCAATGTCCATATCTCCACCCCCTTCTCCCTACCCCCCTCCCCCCAGCAACCCTCAGTTTGTTTTGTGAGATTAAGAGTCACTTATGGTTTGTCTCCCTCCCAATCCCATCTTGTTTCATTTATTCTTCACAGTTTTTTTCAGACAACTTTTTATATAATACATAAGTCGTTTCTGAAGTCTCTTTCTGACCACTTAGTATTCTCTTCCATATGCACGTATATCAGTGATTTAACCAGTGCTTACCAATGAACACTTGAGACATTTTCAACATTTTCCTATTGCAAACCAAATAATTAATAACCCAGACTAGATGTCATTTTGTACATATGCAGGTATAAATGTGCGATAATTTACCAGGTAACTAAATAGGAAATATAAAGCACTGAAAAAGGCCTTATATTTCTATACAGTGAACGTCAATGACTGAATACAGTGGCAACTGTCTCGTCACCTGGGAAATGAAACACAATCAATAATTTGGGAATAAAAAAAAATGAAAGTTTGGTGAGATCTAAATATTTTTAAAAGTAAAACTCTTACAAATACTAAATATATGAATTATAATGAACATGGCACAATATAAGTACTGATTATACATAAGTAATTAAAATAACAAAATACGAAGGTAAAAATGGCGGTGGGGAGGTAGTTTTGGGTTCTAATATTTACATTTACAAATCAAGGCATCAGTCACAATTGTCTAAAGTTTAAGCATAAATTTTAAGAAGCTGAGGACTCTAATTTCATTGTGAGTTTCCTAAATCTCTTCCTTTAGATTGGAATCATCTTTCAGAAAATCCTATCCTGTGGTAAATATTTTTTTGAAATATAGTAGTTCTTCGAGTGCCCCCCCCTTTTTTTCATTGTTAAAAATAAAAAACTATGTGGGGCACCTGGGTGGTTCAGTCAGTTAAGCCTCTGCCTTCAGCTCAGGTCATGATCTCAGGGTCCTGGGATGGAGCCCCCCATGAGGCTCCCTGCTCAGCGGGGTGTCTCCTTCTCCTCTGCCACTCCCCCCCCAACCACAAACCACTTATGATTTCTCTAATTTAAAATCTGTAAAAATAATATGATAAGCTATACAGTTGGTTTATTATAAATTAGACCTAAATATTAGAATTTAATATCATCAATTTATAATTTGGTATCAGAAAAGCAAACAACTTTTCTACATACCTACTCATCTTTCTATTTATATTATGCACATACCCCCAAAAACCCGATGCCTGGTATCAAAGGTCTCCTAACATAAATAGTGGTTAGTTACGAGTGTTGGCATGTGCTTGTTTTATTCCCTTATCTGGTTTTTTTCTTCTTTACTTTCCATGTACTCTCTGGGTTGCTTGAATTCTGTCTAAAAGGCAAGGATTTTTTTAATGTAATTTTTAAAATAAAATGTATTAAATGTATGCCTAAGGTAATATAAGGGAAATATATGCACTATAGCCTTCTCAATAATTATAGTAGTAACAAATGAATAACCCACTAGGGAATTATTAAGTAAATAAAGCATTATTAAGCAAACTGAACACTGTACAAAAGTTACATGATAATTTTGAGGCTCATGGGTCAGCAAGGAACAATGTACATTATATGATGTTAAATGGAAAAAGAAATCAGAATACATACAGGTGTATTATGAATGCAGCCACTTAAAGTATATCAGTAGGTAATATAAATGAGTTAGAAGCTATTTGGGGCTTGGGTAGTGGTGAAATGGGTGGCTATTCTCTTCTAGCTAATGTTTTTGTAATTTTGCTGGTCCTGTGTTAGGGTTTTTTTATTTTTATTTTTTTTACAATAAAAATGTGCTTATATTACTATTAAAATGCCTGAACTAAACTACCATCACTTACAGCTTTCACAGAATTAATAAGATGATTTTTAAAAAATATATTTTATTTATTTATTTGACAGAGATCACAAGTAGGCAGATAGGCAGGCAGAGAAGAGGAAGCAGGCTCCCTGCAGAGCAGAAAGCTGGATGCGGGGCTCGATCCCAGGACCCTGGGACCAAAGGCAAGAGGCTTTAACCCACTGAGCCATCCAGGCTCCCCAATAAGATGAATTTATGTAACTACTTCTAGTAGAACAGTTCTGACATGAATGAACCCAAGAAGCTCCTCTGGAATTTTTTGAGTAAATCAAGCATTTGCTCCAAGAATCTACTAGCAAATTCTTTTTTTTTTTTTTTAAGGTTTTATTTATTTATTTGACAGACAGAGATCACAAGCAGGCAGAGAGGTGGGCAGAGAGAGAGGAGGAATCAGGCTCCCTGCTGAGCAGAGAGCCCGATGCGGGGCTCAATCCCAGGACCCTGAGATCATGACCTGAGCCAAAGGAGGAGGCTTAATCCACTGAGCCACCCAGGCGCCCCGTTAATTCCTTATTTTTATTTTTTAATTCAATTTATGAACCTATCATCTTAGAGAGTGAGGGCACATTAAAAATCCTTACCCACGTTTCTCTCTAAACCTCATATGGGCAACATGGGTAATGTGACAACACTGGCTTCTGATCTGGAATGGCTTCTAAGTTTAGCCTTTTTATTCGTAAGACCTTGATATTTGAGCATGTGGTTAATTCAAATGGATCCTTCATTAAGATACTGAAAAAACAAAGCTGACTTTAAACGACTGTGTATTTCACAGATTATAGTCAATAGGAAGGAGAGATGGAAATCTAAGCATTTCTATCACCCGCATATCCTTGGACAGCCCACAGACTGCAGAGGAGGTCATTATCTCCTCCCCTTTGAATCTTGAATTCTGTCCTGTTAAAGTTGAATAGGACCTGTTATTTCCCATAAGACAGTGAAGCTGTTCGCTACATGGGATACTTGCGCTTTTTTGTTTGTTTGTTTGTTTCATCTCTCCTGTGTGGGCTTCTTCCACAAGCAAAAACAATTCTTCCAATGGTACTATGTGAACAATGGAAGTTACTGACTTTGTGCTTCCTTTGCTGGTTACTATAGAATGAAAGGTTGCTGACACATTGAACTCTGCCCTCTGTCGACCCCACAGGAAATGTATAGACACCTGTCATAATATTTCAGGCTTTCTGGTGGGCAGCTGGATACCCGGAAAGAATCTCAGCTTAGAACTTGTTAGCTCTGAGATAGAAATGGGACTGAGAATAAGTGCTATGCACCCATTATACTTACCTGTAGAAGGACAAAAAGGAACGAACCAAGAGACTGCCTAAAAGTGTTATCAACATGACCACATCTGTGTTGGTGTCCCCCAGGGGCTCTGTTATTCCAGAACCCTGGCAGAAGTGAGAAACAGAACGGCATTTGATGTTTTCCTTTAGTGGACTGCCCTCAGGCTCTATTCCTATAGAATTTAGCAAATGAAAAATAGGATTTTTCAACAAGCCCTTTGTGTACCGCTCTCCTGGCTCACAAAGACAGCATTGATAAGTCATACCCACACAGGGAAAGGGAGGGGGGAAGGAAAGCAAGGAGTGGGTATGAAATCTTACACTCCGTACTGAAAAGAAAACTTCTCAGTGTTTGTTCTGTTTAAGCCACTGTCAGAGTTTTAAAAAATTAGGAAGCACAGGGGTGGTAGGTACCAACTTTTCCCATCAAGGAATTTGACTGCCGTCTTCCCACATCACAAAGAGCAGCTTTTTTCTGAAAGCCTTTTTCACAAAAGGAAGCAGAGGCATGCATGAGGGAGGAATCTGAAATGATTTTACGGAACGCGGAAAGGGATGCTTGCGGTAAGGCACATTTTTATGATTATTAACAGGAAGATTTAAACAGGAAGCCCTGGCTTTTCGCTTGCCCACTACTGAGAAGCCAAGCCTGCCCGGACTTATGAACTGCAGAACTATAAGGTCATAAATGGCTATTGTTCTAAGCTGTTAAGTTGGGGATGATTACACAGCACTAGCAAACAATGAGCCACACATGATATTTTTCTCTCCTTCTAGAAGCATCTTAAGGGGAGAAATTGAGGCATTCACAGCTTCATACTCAGCACCTAGCAGAGTGCTTGCTTTACAGAGTTAGATGCTCAGT
Source organism: Mustela erminea (assembly GCF_009829155.1). Lineage (NCBI taxonomy): Eukaryota > Metazoa > Chordata > Mammalia > Carnivora > Mustelidae > Mustela > Mustela erminea. The sequence continues at coordinate 19,372,763 of NC_045616.1, read as the reverse complement.
AAAAAACTTGCTGAATGGGGCGACTGGATGGTCAGGGAGTTAAGCATCAGCCTTCAGCTCAGGTCATGATCCCAGGGTCCCAGGATCAAGTCCCTCATCGGGCTCTCTGCTCAATTGGGAGCCTGCTTCTCCTTCTACCTGTTGCTCTCCCTGCTTGTGCTCTTTCTCTGACCAACAAACAAAATCTTTTGCTGAATGAAGGAGCAAAGCAAAGATGTTCCTGAACGTCACCAAGTAATTCTGTCATTACTTTTAGAAACAAAAAAGAACACGTGCACAAAAGACCATGGCTTGAGTCTCCAAATCCTCAAGGTAGGTTTTAAAAGACAGCTTGGTCTTCTAACGGAAAGCCCTGTTGGACCAGAACCAGAGTAAGAGGAAACCTTAATAATCAGGATTCACATACATACACGACTTGCATTCCACTTTTAGCAGAAGGAGAGAGACATAAAGACTTATCTGGTTTCAATCAATCAGAGAAGTCAACCAAAAACCATCACCACCTCATGAGTAAGCCAGGCAGCGAAGCGCGGGAGTGGAAAATCATTCAAGCCAGAGGGAGAAACTTGGTTTCTACTCCAAGCTCTGCCATCAGTGAAGTATGAAAATTCAGGTCAATTTTTATTGTCTGATGATGTTCATGTTTTAAAAAAAAAAAATGACGGCGCTCACAAGCATTTTTTGCAATTCAAGCAGCACATCTCTAGCCTAGAACCTGTTGCCGTCAAGCATCACTGCTACCCCAGCTATGGGGGCTGGCTGACTGTTTCCATGTGGCCAAGGCCACGAGCTTAGAAGTTCTTTGTTTTCAAACTGTGATCCTTCTACCTACCACCAGATGGGCCGCTCTTTGAAGTTTACTAAAAATGCAGAATCCTAGGCACCAACACGGAACTCCTGAATCCAAATCTAAAATGTTCACAAGATCTCCAGGTTACTCTGCACACAGTGCAGTTTGAAAAGTGATCATCGATTTCTCTGGGGGGTCTTCTCCTTTCCATTCTATTACACCCACCCCAGTTCCATTCATTTACTTGAATGGCCCAAGTAGACGCTTAGTTTTGGTAATGCCCTAAAGGAGGCTTTGAAGTTAATCAGACCTCCTATGGGAAATGTGTTGACACTGATACACTGTGTCATTAACATTTTCTGTAGCCTCGGTGAACCCCGTATTCTTGTCCAGAAAATGGGGATAGCAACAATTTCCTAGTACAGATAACGTGGTGATTCAAGGAAACGATTAGCAGAGAGAACTGGCCACAGAATCTGACATATAGAATGTTCTCAAAAGTAAATGACTACCACCGTCACCACCACCATCTTCATGACTATCACCCACTGATGGCCAGAGTCACTATCATGAAATATGTAACAGGTTCCTTATCATCCAATGAATTCTGATTATAGGCATCCAGAATATTCCTAGCACAGTCTAGAGCATATCGAGTTGTGTTATCATTTGGTTTCACACTGAGAAATTACTTGAATATAAGCCTTTTCTTATCCTCAGGGACACTATAGAGATTTCTAAGTGAGGTATGTGACAGCATCTTCTAATAGAACCCAGTTGTTGGAGGATGTATTTAGGAACAAATCAAATGGCTCTTTGTTAAGGACAGGCGGCAAGTTTGGAAAAAGTGACATCTCAGCTAGATTCATATGGAAAATAGCTTTTGGTCATAAAGACAGAATTCCAAATTGAAAGAAGCCCCAGCGAATTAGTCACTGAAGAAAAATTCCTCTAGGAAGAAGGATTTCAGCCAGCAATTCTGGAAAAGAAAATGACAATAAGGTTCTTGATATACAATGTGATATCATTAGCTACACTTAGCTCATACACTGTCGATCACTTCAGTGAAATCGTACACAATAACTCTGCCTCCTGATGGATAGAAATGAAAAACAGATACACACATTCAAATAATTCCTTCAACTCTCTATGTGGATGCAGCTTTGCAGGAAAGAGTTTGCTCATGAGAATTCGAAGGCAAATGAGCTGTCTAAAGCAGGTATCTGTATCTCAGGTTTCGTAACAGGATGGAGTTGACAATCTTTAAGTCCGGACACTAATGTCCATGAAAGTCCATATTAATTAAATGTCATTTTGAAATCAATCATGATCAATGCCCTAAATCCATTTTTCTCACATGACACACCATCAGCTCATCGAGCCAAGAACGGGGAACCCATCTGCTACTGTCATTTGCAATCCCAACCAATCGTGAGCCAGCTATGAGCAGCTCATAAATACTTCACGCCACCGACAAACACAGGAGTCTCTGGGCTGGGAGTGGAGTAAGTCTTTAAGATCAACAAATCAATCATTTGAAGGCTCTGAACTGGAGGAAACCGTTTCTATCAAGCCTCAGGCAACCACCAAGTCAGGAAAGAAAATAAACTAAGTGGGAGAACCCAGAGTGAAAAGGTTAAAGCAGCTAAAACTCTGACCACAGACGCCCCAGGTCTGAAACCGCTCCCTACGATGGAGGCCCTGGCTTCTCTGAATAACAGGTGTTTCTAGTTCTTACTATGCCCTGTGCCTTCTGTTCCTGTACTCTGTGGTAGACAAGCGGAAAGCTCGGTCCTCAAAGCCAAAACTGAGTAACAGGCCCCACACTGAGAGGCATTTCCTGGTCCTTTCGCTCCCTTGTGTTGAGAGCAAACTCAAAAGGCATTCGAATCTCTGAATTTTTCCTCTTACATTAGAATCCAGGTCCCTGGAAGGTTAAGTACTCCTTGTCCACAATCGCTCTGCTGCCTGAAAACTATTAATGGAAAAAGTACTATGCCAATCACTTAGGAAAAAGTTACCATGGCAATCAAAAGTTACTACACCCTCCCACACCTGAACAGCTACAATGGCCCTTTATTTTTAACGGTGCAGCCATCAGAGAACTAACGTCATAGAAATCATTTCAGTCCCAGGGGACATCGCTGCTATAATGAAAGAAGACCACCCTTAGAGAGGACCATGGTTTTATTGTCAAAATCTTATAATAGGAGAAAAGATGGAGGGCAAGTGTCAGTGGGGGGCAGTGGGAGGGAGTCAGGCTAGGGGCTCCAACCGGGACTTTTCCCTTGATAATAGTCAAAATACTACTCCCAATAGAATTATCGCCTTATCTTCCTGATCTCATAATAATATGCTTTTCTCAAGAAAACTAGCAATGGTTTACAGTTTTTGTTCCTTGTAGGTGGGAACTTTTAGAAAAGAAGGCACAAGAAAAAAACAGAATTTCAGTGCCAAGAGGCTACTGTCACTTTTTAAACCTCCCCTCTTCTTCATTCTCTCCCTGTCCCTTCTGGCTGTGTGTGTGTGTGTTTTTGCCCTCTAGAGTGTAGACACAACATGGCTCCCTGTACATCTGCCCGTAAATACCCACCCACTTCAAGCCCCCTCTCCTTCGGCCTCTGGTTCCCATTTCTCAAGCCAATTACCCAAACCGTCAGCATGTGTTAGAGGAAGAAGGAAAACGCGTGGAGGTGAGCAAGAAGTTGGAACGGTTAACTTGAAAAACACTCAAGACAGATTCCTCTCACTAGATACAATTGCTGTCATTATACTCTGTTTTCCTTATCTTCTATTGCTCTAAAATTGAATGAAACACAGGTTTTAAATAGCACAGTCATTTTAATTCCCTTTGCCAGTTGCACTAGAGTTTCTGCTTTCATCAGCTTGGCCATCTTTAGGTTTTTCCATTGATTAACCGGACTCCCCATTTTCTTGGCTCTCTTGCTCCTTCTCCCTCCTCTTCCCACCTCCCTCCCTACCACACTCCTCCTCCTCTGCTTTCACCTCTCCCCCCAACCCTTCTTTTTCTCAATTCCAACACAGTTCTTCCCGTTTGGCCCATGAAGTATATAGCTCGAAGGAGTGGTCCTTTTCTGAAGGATGCCTTCGCTTTACATCTGGTGGGTAAACAAGTGGGTCTGCGTTCTTCTACTCCTTTATTCCAAACGGGATTTTTTTCCCCCTAATCAAATGAGTAGAGGATGCTAACTGTCACTTTCCATATTTTTGTGTATTTTAGGCATGTACTAGAGTCTAGAGTCAGTTCTTCCCTTTTGTAGCAGTTATATTCTGTCAAGTCATCGTGAACACAGAAACATTGCTCCTAAGGGAAACGCAAGGGTTCCTATGAGACTTCAGGCACAGTAGACTGGTCTCTTCAATTGACCACTGCCTAACCTTGTTTTATGTGTGTTGAAAGACACCTGATTTAATAGATATTGATGATACATTAACATTTAACTCCTGACCAAAAAGCACTCTAACTCATGAATGAATGGAGCTGATTGAGCGCAACTATTTTCTCCCTGAAGTACAGCACACAGCCTTCTTTTTTTTTTTTTTTTTTTTAAGATTTATTTATTTGACAGAGATCACAAGCAGGCAGAGAGAGAAGAGGAAGCAGGCTCCCCGCTGAGCAGAGAACCCGATGTGGGGCTCGATCCCAGGACCCTGGGATCATGACCTGGGTCGAAAGCAGAGGCTTAAACCACTGAGCCACCCAGGCACCCCAGCACACAACCTTCTTGAACAGAGCTTAGGAGCACAAGATAGGCTTGCGCGGTATACCGACATGGCTTTAAGACAGGAAAAACACCAACACAAGAACCCCACAAAAATGTAAAGACCATAGCACCAAACGCATGATGAGTAGGGCTTTCATTTATAGCATCAGAGCTGATACAAGAAGGATGAGGACCAGAGCATTCAACCTTAAGCAGGTATGGGAGTCACATGACTCAAAAATGTTGCCCCTCTGCACATGCGTCCAGGAACGAGCGCCAAAGCAGCACAGGGGTTGGCAAAGAAACCTTACTTAGCAAGGAAGTGATTACAAATACAGAATCCACAAATAATGAGGGCTGATGGCAGTAACGTGCAGACAGAGCGTACACCTGACACAGGCATGTTTCAGTCTCCCTTAAACTTTTGGCTCATCAGGTTATAAATCAGCATCAAGTTGGGGGGTAAAAAAAATGAATGGTGACTTGTGTTTCTTGTCCTTAATTCAAGGCTGTTAGTGAAAATTTTAAGAGGTATTTTAGCCTAGATTTGCAAGAGGGTTGGCTGCCATTTTGTCCCGTAGGGTTCTGGTTATTATTACGGCTGCTACTGCTGTTTTTCTCTCAAGGGGAGGAAAAGAGGTGAAGATTTTATTCCAAAACATACGCCGCTGGAAGCAGAAATAGCAGCCTTGAAACCAGAAGTACCAAAAGTGTTGGGTCCAGCGAGCCCTTCAAAAGAGTGAAAGAGAACCCTGGAGGTGCTTATTGGAGGAACGGAGGGAAACCTAGGGAGAGTGAACAGATGGAAAGAAGGAGTATCCAATGTAGTAAAATCATGACAGTGCAGTCAGGTAATAGGGAGTTGTGAGTTAAGTGAAATCAGCAGAACAGAACTTTTTGCAGAGCTTTTAGCTAGGGCCATCTGCTGAGCATCACGTGAAGGGAAGTTTGCCTTACAGGACGCGTGTATTAATGCATGCAGGACTGGGGACCAGAGAGGACCCCCAGAAGACAACAGCAGTGACCTAGACAGAGAAACTGGGAAAAATAACTTAACAGAGCCAGCTGTAAAAGCTATTCTGAGAATTAGTAAGTATTTCTGAATTACTCTAAGAGGCAGATAAAAATAGATTAATTGAAAATGATTCTTAAGTTTGGAGCTGGTTGAATAGAAAAACGGCCCCACGCCTGCAAGCATCAGGGGAAACTGAGAGGAGTTTTGAGTACCACAGGATTCCAGAAGTCATCTAATTCAAGGTTGGATTCAATAATGCATCCGGGAGAGAGGATTTTCTTTGCTCTCCTTTCGGGGAAATGAAACTTTTCATTTTTTTCCACAAAGCAGTAGGTTTTATTGGAGCAAAGAGCCTTCATTATCATTCAGTACTTCCTTATTTACATATTTGTTCACAAGTTTTAGCCCCTTGTACTGCTGTTCTCACTTGGAAGAGCATGGAAAAGTAAGTCTTCTTTCTTTATCATGTACTAGTCATGCTTGTAAACATGTGAAGTCAGTTATCAGGCACATGCCTGGTCTTCTGTTCCCAAAGTCAATATTCTTAGCTTCTTTATTCATTTCTCTCATTAAATAGGCTCCGGATCCTCCTCATTACCGATGATATGAGTTGTTCAGAAATTAATGTAAGTTCAAAGAAAGACAATGACTAGTGTGGGGTACAGAGAAATTGCTCCAACTCTCAAACACATTTTTTCCCCAAATACAAGGATTTTTTTTTTTAATACGTAAGCCCCTCAGATATCTATCAACAGAGGAATTGAGTCCAATCCCATTGACACCCACCCTGTACTTAGATAATTAGGCTTTTGGACCTCAATTGAGGACCAGCACCATGCCCTGAAAATGGCTGATGTTAGGCAACAGCAGAAGTAGGACATAGGAAAAGCAGACTAAGCAAAGCAAGTGGAGACATGATGGAGAGGAAAGAGGGAGATCCAGAAGGGTCAAGGGCCAAAGAAAAAATGAAGTAAAATGAGTTTCAAAAAGGAAAAGCTGAAGAAAATCCTTTATATCTGGCGATATAATGGTCCGCTCTTGAAGACAGCAGCTTCAGAATCCTGCTGAGGATCCAGTTAGATTTCAGGGGTTGGGAAGAAGTCAAGCAAGGAAACTGATCAAAGTCCAGGAATCACACAATGTGGAAATCAAAGACAATAGGAAAATCCAACAGTAGCCACGAGTGTTACATATTTTCACTTGTAAAATATTGTTACACGTTTTCAGTCATGTCCTCTAACTTGATGTCCTTTGTAACTTTGTCAGGGCATCTGAGATTCCGAATCTCCAATATAAGTAATCAAAAATAAAAATTTCACTCAGGCAACCAAATAATTATACCCATATACAAAAGCAAAATATCATTAATTGTGTTTTCAGTGAATTAGAAAGAAGAGATGAATTTTCACTACAAAGTACCTAGTCAATTCACAATCGAGTGTGGTTTCAACTCTACAACATCCTTCCTGGAATTTCTTAAGAAATCAGAGACATCATCTTACATGTGGGTCAGTTATTTAAAATTTTACTTTAAAACACACTTCTGTTATATAATGATATCATAGCAGGGCTGGCATTCTGCATTTGGCTTAGGTCATGATCCCAGGGTCCTGGGATTGAGTCCTACATTGGGCTCTCTGCTCAGCAGGAAGCCTGCTTCTCCCTCTCCCACTACCCCTGCTTGTGCTCTCTCTGACTCTCTCTGTGTCAAATAAATAAATAAAATCTTAAAATTTAAAAAAAAAAAAGAAAAGTAAGAATTTTCAAATTTTCAGTAGGGACCTACTGTAGGTACTTCTAGGAAGCTATTTGGTGAAATGTAGGCCAACTGTGTTCATAAAGAGCCTCTGTTCAATCAGTGTTACTGGAAAGCAAAGCTCACAGTTCCATAAAGGACTGTGCTTGAGTATGTTTTCTTCCGAGTTGTAATAATAGCAGGGAATCATGGGTAACCTAGGTTTCCAGCAGAGAACGGATAAGGAAAAGGATGTTGACATATACAATTTAGAATACACTGGAGCAGTCAAAAGTAAAGACACAGCTATGTTTATGAGTATGAATACATTTCAAAAACGTTGGGTAAAAATTTTTAAAAAAGAGGGTCGCCTGGATGGCTCAGTGGGTGAAAGCCTCTGCCTTCAGCTCAGGTCATGATCCCAGGGTCCTGGGATCGAGCCCCACATCGGGCTCTCTGCTCAGCAGGGAGCCTGCTTCCTCCTCTCTCTCTCTGCCTGCCTCTCTGCCTACTTGTGATCTCTGCCTGTCAAATAAATAAATAAAATCTTTAAAAAAAAAGATACTTGGTAAAGAAATGAAATCATTTCTTTTAGTGCAGTTTAAGAAAATAAAGCATAAGCATATATAAATTATTATGGTCTCTCTCTCTATCTCTCTCTCTCAAAGTTATATCCAGTGCAGAGCAACTAGAAGGATGGAGAATGAAAACATAATATAGTCACAATAAGGACAATGAACTGAGAATTCTGATTAAATTAACTCTGCAACTGGTTGTAATTTAAGAAATTTAGAAGTCACTGTGGGGGACCAAAATGTTCAGTCATATGTCAAAACAGGAATGGACAGAAAATGAAAATATCAAATAATGTATTAGTTGTATTTCCCTATAAAATATTTAAAGTAACTTTTAGGAACACAGAAACATGATATATTATGTATATAATAAGTCAGGAATAAGCAAATATATTACTAATTCAAACAATGTTTACTTTGGCAACTAGTCAAAAAAAACTGTATCCTTCTCTATGCCTGGGCTATGCAACTGTTTAAGATGAAGAGGAAAGCGCCTTTCAAGTGAAATAGCTGATTATAGTTGGTTAGAGTTGATTATGCCACTTATAAAGACTAGAGCGTAGGAGCTAAACACACAACACCATTCATATTCATAATATGCGCTAAACACGGTGCTTGGCAATGTTAACATTTGCTCAGTACCTGCTTGGAGGGACCCTTGTGCTTATAATCTCACTTCATCCTCCTGACAACTATGAAATAGTTACTGTGACAACCAATTTTTAAAAAGGGAAAATGTGGGGGGAAGGGTAAGAGCTTCCAATTGTAACACAGGTAAAAAAAGGCCAAGTAGCCACCAAGCCATGGTGGGTAAGAGCCTCCTCCACTGCCTTCTGCTGCCCTTGTGATGGATTGCTTCAATACGGATTCCATTTCTTTTGAATCCTTACCATTGTTACTCCTTAATTCAAGACCAAGTGAGCCAGCCCCCTGCCCCTCCCCAACAGCACACTCTCCTCCATTAGGTATAAACATGCCAGCACTCTTAAAACCCAACAGCCAGGGTCACCAGGGTAGCTCAGTGGGTTAAGCCTCTGCCTCCGGCTCAAGTCTTGATCTCAGGGTCCTGGGATTGAGCCCTGCATCGGGTTCTCTGCTCAGCAGGGAGCCTGCTTCCTCCTCTCTCTCTGCCTGCCTCTCTGCCTACTTGTGACCTCTTTCTCTGTCAAATAAACAAATAAAATCTTAAAAAAAAAAAAAAAGAAAGAAAACAGCCAACCAGCTAATCCATTCCAGACAGAGACAACACCCACTAGCTAGCAAAGTAACTTTTTGAGAACTACTTGACATTCTTAACAAACACAGGCTTCTGAAACCCAGCAACCGTGCACAGCCAAGACCAGGCTAACAGCACTTAGATTACTAAAACACATTTCATTAGCCGCGATATAAAATACGTCAGCAAGATTTACACAAGCTCTCTCTCGGCAATCAGGAAATTGCATTTCCTTGCTTAGAAGAGTTACAACAACTGATAAGATTTTTTTTATTTTTTTCTCTCCCTGCCTCTCTCCCGCGATTGTTGTTTCCCATTCAATGAGCTGGAATCAGGTAAATCCATTTGAGATCAGGGCCAGGGCACTAGAGCCTGGGTTGCTACCAGTGCTTATCTGTCAACTTTTAAGGGTGCTATGAATTGCCTCTAGACCTACCTCTGCCTTTCAATAGCTTTGGGGATGAATGCATTTTTCTTAAGCTGCATTTTCTATCTTTCTGGCATTGGGTTGGTCCTTTCTTGGATTCAAGAGGATGGTGGCCCTGTATCTAGAGTATGAACCGACCAGAGCAGGATGGCACACTCTGCCGGAGGGTGAGAACTGAGAGCAGGCTGGCAAAATCCCGGGCAGCAGATGGCAATCCAAAGAAAATGATCTTCCAGAACGAAGCCACTGTATTAGCTCGAGTAAAAGAGAATCGGTCATCTGGGTGCATTATCAGGCTTTCCAATAATAGGATCAGGACAAAAACATGGTATCAGTCTAACCACGGTGGCATAGAGCTCTCCGAATACAGGCGCCGGCTGGATACTTTTGTAAGGGCCTTTTGCTTATGCCTACCCGTGATTTCATTAGTTCTTTTCTATGACTTCTTTTTTTTTTTTTTCCTTAAGATTTTATTTATCTGACAGAGAGACAGTGAGAGAGGGAACCCAACCAAGCAGGGGGTGTGGGAGAGGGAGAAGCAGGCTTCCAGCTGAGCAGGGAGTCAGATGCAGGGCTCGATCCTAGGACCCCAGGATCATGACTTGAGCAGAGGGCAGACATTTAACAACTGAGCCACCCAGGCACCCCTCTCTGACTTCCTTTCTAACCTCTTGCAACTTAAGGGTATTTTCCAAGGATCTGGGCAGCACTTTGGAGAGAAAGATAAATAATTCTCAACAGTTTTAGAGCCAGAGCTGGGTCTCAGGCTATATAAAAATGCAAGAGAGACGTGAAATGTTGAGCTCACACAACTTTCGTTGCCGAAATGCAGATGAAACATATTAGACACAAAAATAATTCAGATCAGGGCCTCCTCCACCATCTCCCCCCTAAAGAAAGACAATTTCTTTGCAAATGAAACTGAATGCTATCAATTTAATTCAAAGCCAACAGCCAAACAGAATACCTTTTAATCCTCAGTCTTCAATTTTTAGTTAAGGCACTGGTATTAAAATTAACAAGAAAATAGGAACACCAAGAATCAAGAAGTCTTCCTCATTTAACCTGTAAACATATAATTAATCAGGAAAATCAAGCAAGAGCCACCAAGACTAACAATTGTAGGAATTAGCATATCTGAATCTATTTTTGCTATTAACGGGGAAAGCATGGATATTACCTAGGGGTTGAATAAACATCTTAACTGAGAAATGATTAATATTTTGCTACCAAGATTTTGTTCTAGAAAGGAGGGCTATATTAAAGGAAATGGATTGCAAGGCCGAGCCTGCTTTGTGCTAAGAATTCAGAGTTTATAAAACTGAAAGTAGGGGCACCTGGGTGGTTCAGTGGGTTAAGCCTCTGCCTTCGGCTCAGGTCATGATCCCAGGGTTCTGGGATCGAGCTCCACATCGGGCTCTCTGCTCAGCGGGGAGCCTGCTTCCTCCTCTCTCTCCACCTGCCTCTCTGCCTACTTGTGATCTCTCTCTGTCAAATAAAGAAATAAAATCTTTAAAAATAAGTAAATAAGTAAATAATTTTTAAAAAACCTGAAAGTCAAACATAGATATTTACCGACTATAAACTCTGACAGTCTGCAATAATAATATAAAACTTCAAATAATGTTTTAACAGAAAAAGTTGGTAACAATAGGTAACAATTTTTCCTATTTATGATCAATCAATTTTCTTTGTGGCTTTCTTTAAAACTTTATCTTTTTTTTTTAAACTTTATCTTTAATTAAAATCATACTCATCATGCTGACAACGTTGGAAAAATAATTCTAAAAGAACTATAAGCAAGTCTCATGCCTAACTGGCCATATATACATATATATTCCAAGTGGCTCCAAAACAATTTAAAGACATCTGACCTTTTCTGAATATTTTGGAGAACCGTTTTGACTCACGTGACAGAGACTGCCAGTTGTTCTGACTTTCTTCATCCTCTTTTTCCTTTAAAAATACAATCCAGGGGCACCTGGGTGGCTCAGTGGGTTAAAGCCTCTGCCTTTGGCTCAGGTCATGATCCCAGGGTCCTGGGATCAAGCCCCGCATCCAGCTCTCTGCTCAGCGGGGAGCCTGCTTCCTCCTCTCTCTCTGCCTACTTGTGATCTCTCTCTGTCAAATAAATAAATAAAATATTAAAAAAAGAAAAAATACAATCCAGGTGGACGACCATGCCTCCCAAAACTGCATGGTCCGACCTCCTTGAAAGCCAAGAGCTGCCATGTTGAATAGGTTTAGGCCAACAGAGGAAGGAAGTTTAACAGTGCAGAAGCAGTGAGTCCCATTTCTGGGTAGTGTCATGAAGAAATGACCATGGACCCTTCTCACTCTCTCTTTGATCATGCTAAGTGGGCTGAACTCAGAACAGCAGTGGGTAGGAAGGGCACAAATAGCAGAGCTAGATGTGAGTGATTTAGCATAAATTCCAATTTTGAGTCTCTTAGTGGGAGAGACAGAGAGTTTAGGGCTCCTGTGCTGACTAGGCTCTACAATGTTCTCAACAACCCGGGGTCTTCTATCTTGTTTAAGCTACTCTAATTTTGTCTTTTCATTCTGCTTGGAGCAAAAAAGAAAGAAATAATAATAATAATAATAATAATAATAATAATAATACTCTCATGAAATTACAAGGATGCTGGGTGTGAGTCATCTGGCAAAATCTAAGTTGTAACAAATATTTATCTTAGATCATGAGAAATAACTAAGAGATGTATTGTGAGATATTTTTCCCAAATCTACCAGGTGAGCTGTAGCACCACAAAGAACTTCATCATTCCAAAGATTTGGAGCCTCGTGATCTCGGATCAGAATATACTCGGGCAAAACATACAGTGACAAATTACTATGCGCCATCTTCCTCACTTCCTCCACCAACCCCATCGCCCCGTTCCCAGTCTCCAAATTCTCTCCCGAACCAACTTATTAGGTAGAATTATGAAGAAATGTTTATTGTATTTTTTTCCCACCTCAAGTTATTGGAAGTGCAGAGCACAGCCCTAGCTTAGGGGCTCTTTGCCTCTTCCTTGATTCCATTAGCCTTTTTCACTCATTTCACCCTTCCCTCCCATTATGAGACAATCTTAGAGCTAAAAGAATCCATGGAAATCAAGTAGATCAACACTGATTTAGAGACAGACTCTCCCTAGACATGTTGCATTAGCCAGACCTGAGGAGTAAATGTTCAACACTTAGAGGAAAAGTCCACTCTCTAGAGCGAGACGACCACTGTCTTCCCTTCACTAGAGAGCTGTCTGTTTTTCCATCTAGGTCCTGTCCTTCTTTCTGTCCTTTCTTCTCCGTGTCCTGTATTGCTGTCCTGTGATAAAGACAGAGAAAAAGGAGAATGCGTAGAAAGGCAACAGAGCATGTCTATGAGACAGGGCCATCTATAAGATGTTTTCCCAGATGCTCTCTGTATTTTTATTATCTTCTTAAATGAATCTCTTCAAATAATTACACTTCCATTTTTGAGAGGCTGACTTCTGTCAGGCTGTGTTCCCACAGTCTTTCAAAGTCCTATCACAGTACATCGCCACCTTTTCCAAACCCCACCACAATGACGTCTACACCCCCCAGGGTCAGTAACCAGTAGCAAATCCAAGAGAGAAATTCAAGCACTACGCTTTACTTCCTTCTGTGGTCTGCCCTTCATGTCTAATTCATTAACGACAGCTACGAATGCTACTGCATTCATGTTCCTTGAACTCACTGTTACCTTCATCACTGTTGCTGCTCACACAGACCTGCCTTGTTTAGGTTATGAAATCAACTTCTTAAGTGGCCCGACAGCTCCAGTACTGTCTCTATTCTATTCCTTTGTACCTTACAGCTAGAGGGGTCATTCTAAAGGTACATATAGCCATAGCTCTATGTATTCCCTCAGTCAATGTTCTAAGCTATAGGACACCAATTTTCAATAGCATATACCAGCCCCTGTATGATCCAGCCCTGGAGGGAACTGTTACTACATCTCTCTGCCACCCTCTCTACAGCCCTCTGTGTTACCTCTAGGTCCTTAAATGGGACAGGCATTCTTTTCACATATGTGGTCACCTCTGGACATGGGATCATCAGTAATAAATTCTTTAAGAAGGATCTCTCTGAGTCTCCAGTTTAAATCGAGTACCCATTCCCTGTGTTCCAAAAGTTATCTTGTACCTGTTGGTATCATAACATTACAGTAAGGAGGAAGAGAAATGTAAATGTTCAGACTCTTATCTTCCCTAATGTCTAGTCTCGCACACGGAATGTACGTGATAAGTATGCAGTAGAAATCGGTTCAATTAATTTGAAATGGTTACATTGACAATACAACCAGCCATGCCACAATCTACTATTAAACAATTTTTCAACCTTGACCTTGCTTTTGACTAACAAGTTCAGGCTAAGCTACCTGTCTATAGCCAGCTCATCCCACACCACACCTTCAACAAACTACATACACATATATACCCATGCACACCCGAAAGACATAAAATAAATAAATAAAGCCCAACTCTGACATCTTGCCTCGAGCTTCCCTTCCTCTAGCTGATATCACAGACTTTTCTTCTTGTGAAGATGGTGGTTACAAGTAGACCAGTTAATCTTTTTTTTTTTTTTTAAGATTTTATTAACTTATTTGGCAGACAGAGATCACATGTAGCCAGAGAGGCAGGCAGAGGGAGAGGAAGGGAAGCAGGCTCCCCGCTGAGCAGAGAGCCCGATGCGGGGCTCGATCCCAGGACCCTGAGACCATGACCTGAGCCAAAGACAGAGGCTTAACCCTCTAAGGTTCCCAGGTGTTACCCCATAGGCCAGTTATTCTAACATTTAAATGTACTTGTCCTGGGGCTCCTGGGTGGCTCAGTGGGTTAAGCCTCTGCCTTCGGCTCAGGTCATGATCTCAGGGTCCTGGGATGGAGCCCCGCGTCAGGCTCTCTGCTCCACGGGGAGCCTGCTTCCTCCTCTCTCTCACTCTCTGCCTTCCTCTCTGCCTACTTGTGATCTCTGTCTGTCAAATAAATAAATAAAATCTTTTAAAAAATAAATAAAGAAGTAAATAAGTGTACTTGTCCTATTTTCCATCCTTACAGAGCTAATCTTAGCCCTTCAGAGCATGCTCAATTAACCTATGTCAACAGTTACTGCCCAAATAAACTGCAAACACAAACATTATCTGAGCCTTCTCCCTACTCTGTCCCATACCTAATCTAAAGGAAAGAAAATATGTGGAAATGGAGGGGTAGGATACAAGTAGGCATTTTCTTTAGATGGCATCCGGGCACAATGCTGTTAGAACTACAGTAGATATAAAGCCCAATTATATTAAAATATATCCAGTTGCAAGACAAAAATGAGAGAAACGGGTTTGCCAGAGTGAAAAATTTGAGGCTGATAATTGGATTACAGAGGAGTTCTAACTTTCATTATAGCAAGAGAATGCTATGTGGAAATGTTCATTTCTTTCCCCATTCTTCAGCAGCTGAAATGCACGCATACCAGCGATCCCTTTGAAATTGCTTTGTATAGACTCCTAAACTACCTATTAATCTCAAACAAAAGGAAACATTAAAAAATGACAAAACGTCTTTAAGAATTCCAGCTGTCTCCTGTCTAGAGCACCATGACAATGTGCTAATGTGACCCTACTAAAAAGATACAATGAGCAATGGAAGCTGAAAGTTAACTGCCTTCTTCTGAAAACTACTTGTTTCAAAGAAACTTGTGTTGCCAATTCATGTTCATGTCAGGACACCTTCAGTACATCTTTAAAAAAAAAAAAAGGCGATATACTGATATACTCTTTCTCTTGGTAAGTGGTGGAGATCACTAACTTTGCAGACCCCAGTTTAAGTGATTCTTGCTTCAATTTGTATGGGTCAGACTATCAGCTCTGGTAGAAGCAGTCATTGGCCAACTGTCGGTTGGTTTCGTGTGCCTGAGTCTGAACTATTCATACATCTCTGTAGCTTAACTGACATTTTCTGCTCTGCGGACTTTTTTTTTTTTTTTAAGATTATTTATTTATTTATTTGACAGACAGAGATCACAAGTAGACAGAAAAGCAGGCAGAGAAGGGGGAGGAAGCAGACTCATTGTGGGGCTTGATCTCAGGACCCTAGGATCATGACCTGAGCCGAAGGCAGAGGCCTTAACCCACTGAGCCACCCAGCTGCCCCCCTGCAGACACATTTCTAGGCACTAGCCCTATGTCAAATATCATGGAAACACTTGAACGCTGGAAAAAAGACCTGAAGTTAGAGAGACAAAGATTAGCTGACCCTCCCAGATAATTAGGAGCGATCTTTGTCCTGTTAATTAGGAGAGGCAAGATAGAATTTTTCATGAAACAATGGGAATATGGCCCAGGGGAATGGGGAAGCCAGAACCAGGACCTCTGCCACCACTGGAAACACAGCAACCATTAGCTAGACTCATTTCCTGGAGACTTTTACTCCAGTATCCACACCACCCTGTGAAGGCATTATACATAAGTATTTTGCTAGTAACGACAACACATGAATCACTCCCATGCAACCCATTTAACAATCCAAAGACTGTTGAAGGCGAATGGAGTTTCGTGAACAAGTTAAGGAGCTAGTCAAACCCAAAGAGGGATAGGATAATGTATTTTTGGATGATTAAAAGTTTTACTTTTAAAAAAGCAAATGGGTATCTCCCTTAGTCTAACCATTTCTTGTTCCATAATATTTTTATGGGCCTAGCTAAAGATGACCTTTAAAATCATGTTGCTGTTAAGTCAAATATGGGTCTCCACTGAAATTGATGGTCATGGTGCTAATACAATCTGAAATGGAATATGGGATCTACCTAATTTGCCCTTTATCAGAAGCAATAGAGCATTTGGACACTGATCAGATCTGTAGGCAAGATATTCAGTCATATGCTATTATTAAACATAATTTACTGGAATGAAATATTTCACACTTATAACCATTTCAAATAATGGACACAGGTATCTTTTTTTCATTACATTCTCTGACAAGATCAATTTTATTGCTCTTGATACATAAATAGCATGTACTTTATCAAATATAGGAAGAATAACTTGTGATTTCATTAGTTATTAAGTTTTTCCTGCTTTTTTTTTCTTTTTAGCTCATGTGAAGGCATTGATTTAACATGTGCCTTTTTTGCCTTCCCACCTCAAGTTTTTACTTAAATTCCAGTTAATTAACATACAGTGTAGTATTAGTTTTAGGTGTAGACTTTCATCACTTATATAAAACCATAATTACATGAAACAACGAGAATATGGTCCAAGGGGCTGGCGAAGACAGAACCAGGACCTCTGCCACCACTGGAAACGCAGCAACCATTAGCTAGACTCATTTCCTGAAGACTTTTACTCCAGTATCCACACCACTCTGTGAAGGTATTATACCTAAGTATTTCGCTACTAATGACAACACATGAATCATTTTATGTGCTTATAAATCACTTTACATGTGCTATAAAACCAACATAGCAACATAGTTCTGTATTCTCAAAGGTAGCTATTATAGTTTATCAATAGGTCTGAAGAAACCACTCACAATTAGATGCAAATTGGCAGGAGAGGTTAACAGAGAGTTCTCACAAATTTAATATTATTTTGTAATTATAAAACACCTTAAGTTTTAGCAAGTTTTAATAGTTGGGAACTATTTCTGGAAATCATTACTAAATACTAATTGCAGCCTAATGATTCTTCCTAAATAGAGAAGGCATGAAGTTCATACACATAGTTGATTTTCCGTGAACAAAGAAATTTAGCACTCATCATTAGAGTCAGAGCTTAAAATAAAATACATAATTAACAAAGGACAGTGGGTGGGCAATAGAACCTAATAAAAACATTCCAACAAGTAATATTATCAGCTTTAGAATCTAATCACTGTTTTCATAATGACCTTGAGGAACTCAATTTTGAATCTTTGAGCATTACTGCCTATCCATACATATATGTATAGATCGTACTCAAAGATTATATACACTTATGTAATTATGTGCAATATTATCCCTTTTTTTAGCTTGCAGAATAGACATCAAGATATGAAAGTATCTATTGAGGACCACCACCTTCAGAATTGATATGGGCAATGCATCAAAACTGTTGTTGGATCCCTTAAGCAATGGGCACATCATCGCTACAAACTTGTTGGAGGGGACCCTGAAGTATGACACCAAACAAAATCTGAATCCCAACTTACAATTTATAACCATTTTATATATAAAAACAAATTTATATATATATTTATAAAAACAAATTTATAAAGCTTTTTATTAATCTGAAAGGTAATTCTGTAGCTGTTTCTTTGCATTTGGGGGAAGTCACAAAGCATTCTTTTTGACAACGTCACGAACACTTTGAAACCCCCTTCCAGGGTTGGCATATAATCTCAAACTGTTGAGAGATACATTGACACTCATTCCAGGCTCCCATGGGATCCAAATTAATAAAACTATCTTACAGAAAACTAAAATGTTGTGTGCATTTTCATTTTTTTGTTTTAGTTATTTGTACACTTTACTTACATCGATTATAAGTAGATCATTTGATAAGTTCTGATAAATACATACGCCTAAGTGATCCCAAGTTTTCCCAACATATGGAACATTATCGTCACCCCGAAGTCATGTCCGTCTCTGCTTCACTCTCTGACCTGCACCAGCAGCAACCACCATCCTGGTTCTTTTTTCACCAAGACGAGCTTTGCTTATAGTAGAACATCATAAAAATTGGACAAAATGGTACAACCTCTTTCATGGAAGACTTTCTTTCAGCGGCATGTTTTTCAGATTCAACCCAATTTTTTAAATTTTTTTGCATCAGTTCACTCTTCACTGCTAAACGACATTCTAGGGGATGCATTTATCACCTGTTGATGAACCCCTGGGCTGTTTACAGATTTTGGTTATTATGAATAATGTTGCTGCGAACATTCTTGCACAAATTATTTTGCGGGTATATTCTCTCATCTGTCTTTGAAAAATACTTGAGAGTAGAACTAGTCCATAAGCTAGATGTAGATTTAGTTTTCTGAGATACTGCCGATGATTTTGCCAATTCACATTATCTTACACTCCTACACACAACAGAATAGATTCCGTTTGTTTCACAGCTTCTCCAATATTCAGTATGGTCAGTCTCTTTAGTTTTACCTATTTGATGGATATTTAAAAGTCTTTCATTACAGTTTTAACCTGCACTTCCCTGAAGATTCATGAAGATTAGTGCCTTCACATGCTTATTTCTTGGTTAAGAGTTCCATTTGTTCGCGCATTTTTTTACTGCATTGTATGTCCTTTTTGTTGAATTAAAGGTATTTTTCTTTTTTTTTATTATGTTCAATTAGCCTGCATATAGTACACCATGAGTTTTTGTTGTAGTGTTCAACAATTCATAAGTTGCATTTAACACCCAGTGCTCATTGCAATACATCCCCTCCTTAATACCCAACACCCAATTACCTCATCCCCCTACCCCACTTCCTTCTGTAACCCACATCTTGTTTCCTGAAGTCCAGAGTCTCTCATGGTTGGTCTCCCTCTCTAATATCTCCCTCTTCAGTTTTCCCTCCCTTCTTCTGTGGTCCTCCGTGTTATTCCTTATGCTCCACATATAAGTGAAACCATAGGATAATTGACTTTCTCTGCTTGACTTATTTCACTTAGCATAAACCCTTCTAGTTCCATCCATGTTGTTGCAAATGGTGAACATTCATCCTTTCTGATGGTTGTGTAATATTCCATTGTATATATGAACCACATCTTTTTTATCCATTCGTCTGTTGAAGGGCATCTTGGCTCCTTCTACAATTTGGCCATTATGGACATTGCTACTAGGAACATTAGGGTACATGTGCCCCTTCTCTTCACTACATCTGTATCTTTGGAGTAAATACATAGTAGTGCAATTACTATTTTTCATGTCCATACTGTTTTCCAGAGCAGCTATACTAGCTTGCAATCCCACCAACAATGTAAGAGAGTTCTCCTTTCTAGAGATATTTTTGATATATACCGAGCCCCAGTCACTTTCAGGACTATGTTTTACCAATTCATAAACTGGGCTGCCATTTTCTAGTTGTTGCGCTTTGACAAGTAGTTTTACATTTTGATGGATTCCAATTTATCAGATTTTTTCTTTTAGGATTGTTGTTCTAAGAAAACATCACCTACCCATAACTCATCAAGACATTCTACTAGTCTAGTTTTTTGTATGTTTCTTCGTTTAGTCATGATCCATTCCCAATTAATTGTGTGTGTAGTTGAAACTAGAGTTTGAGAATCATTCATGTCCGTATTCATATCCATTTGTCCCAGCACCACTGGGTAAGACTTTTTTTTTTCTCCATTGGATTCTTTTGCTCTCTTCATTAAAAGTTGATCATATTAATGTGGATCTATTCCTGAGCTCTCTAGTTTCATAACTGACCCATGTGTTCATCCTCATGCCAGTACCCTACCTTCATGATTTCATGGCTTCATGCTAACTCTTGGGTTAAGGTAGTGGTGATCCTCAAACTTCACTGTGGTTTTTCAAGATTGCTTTACATATTTTAGTTCCCTATGTGTTTGAATAAATTTTAAAATTAGTTTGTCCATTCCTAGGAAAAATGGGTGGGGGGGACCCTGGATGGAGTATGTTTGCAATTGTATCCCATCTATAAAGCAATTTGCAAAACGTCATAACCATCTCACCAATATGTCTACCTAACATTTGAAACATAAGTCCTTTGAAATGCCACTACTTCTATGTCCCAGCTATCATCAACCTGTAAGGCCACTTTGATCCCCTCAGGATTCCATCTCAATCTCTACTATCCTTGCCTTTAATAGCTTCTCTCTCTCACTGCTTTTTATGGAGTGATACCGTGAGATATACCAAGGACAAAACAAATGACCAGCCTGGTTCCAGGATTGCTAATCACACAGATTTCCAGATAATATTTTGAAATAATCAACAAACTTAAGAATGCTCTTCCCAAAAAAATATCTGTTGATTCATTGCCTCTTAATTATATTCCCTAAGAGACCAGATCAGCTTTAAAAAAAAAAAATGTTTACAATTTTTTACACTTTAATTGATAAAATTATGCTTTCTCCTTCTGAGGTCTTAATTGTTATTGCTCTTTCCTACATGATCTTTAAGGAAGATTGCAATTAGTCATACTGAAAGCAAAATTGACTAACTGTTCAATTTCACTAGAAGCAGCAAACAGTGGGTTCCACTTAATTCAAATAAAAGCCTTACTATCTGACCTGCTCCACATCTTTGAACAAAAACACAGCTTTTTTTTTTTTAATGACTTCTGCAAGAAAGAAAGAACATACATTGCAAATAGACACTGTCTTGCAATCATTTGTGCATGTTGCAAGTGGGGAAAGCAAAAATTTTTTGCTTCTTGATGATCAGCTGCTCCTTAGGAAATGGCCATTTCTAAATACCAAGAAAATAACTGTAATGATTTAAAATTTCAGAGACATGGGGGGGTGCTTGTGTGGGCCAGTAAGTTAAGTGTCTGTTTTGGCTCAGGCCATGATCACAGGATCCTGGGCTGGAGCCCTGCAATTAGCTCCTTACCTACTTCTCCCTCTCCCTCTGCTCCCCCTACTCCATTCATGCCCCGCCTCCTGCTATCTCCAACAAATAAATAAAACCTTAAAAAATAAAAATAAATATAAAAATTCAGAGACACCTCTGAAGCTTACTCTCAGTGCAGTATTCCAGAAATGGAAAAGGTTTGCAGGTGCTGCTACTGTATCCAGTGATAAGGGTAACATAAGACTTTTCAAAACACATTTCCTGGGGAACCTGGGTGATACAGTTGGTTATGGTCCAGACTATTGGTATTGGCTCAGTTCATGATCTCAGGGTCCTGAAATCCAGCCCCACATCAGGATCTACACTCAGCAGGGAGTCTCCTTGAGACTCTCTCCCTCTACCCCTCCTGCTTATGATCTCTAAATCAATCAATCAATCTTCAAAATGCATTTCCCATTCACCTTAAGCCATCTTTTTTAGATATTTTGACACCTCCTAAAACTATCAAGTAACCAAAGTCCCAACCTCACACCTCTATGATTCATTCACCACATTTTCTAACATATTTGAGCAGTCTGTCAAGACCAGACACTGCGTTATACTCTGGGGTTTAAAAAATAAATAAATAAATAAACCAACAAACAAATAAATAAATAAATACAGGTTCATGGCCCTCATGGAGTTTCTATTATTCAGAGATAAACAATAAGTAAATCAAGATAAACCACCACTCTAACAAATGCTTTGAAGGAAGCAGCGACAGAGGTAGTGGGGGACAAAGATGTTAGCAGGCAAGCAACTTCAAATAGGTTAGCCCAGGGAGAAAAAAAATGACACGTAAGCTAGATCTAAAGGATGAGATACGTCTGGCCATAAAGGGTACTTTGGGGAATTAAACTCCATGTTTTGTATTCTTCTTACTTTGAATGCACATTTCAGGAATCTGCTTTGGAAATTCTCAAGGTTCCCAACAGCAGTGAAGGCTGGGATAGTAAGAACCAGTTGGAAACAAGGAAGTCCTTCATTGAAAGCTCTGCTATGAAACTCTGAGGCTTTTCTTTGAGCCATAAGCTTCTATCCTTCCTGTATCAGATGCACTGTGCTAGGTCGCGGTGCAGGAAAGTAGGTCACTTCCATCCACCTGAAGTCAGAGAGACCCGACACAGTGTTTCCAGTTCAAAAGTCCGATCGTTTGAGGGTTATACAAAGTGACTTTGGCTAGCAACTCAAATTAGTTTCAAGGGTCTTCATTTGATGGTGCTCTTAAGTGGCTTAGGCAATGAACGAACGGGGGATGAGCGGAAAACACAAGCAGATGATAAATCCCATTTCATCTCTTCCAAACAACATTGCAAATCAAAATGCAGAGTCACTGATCCGACTTCAGAGTACAAAGAGACGGACTCACTTAAAAATGATAAATTTAATAACAACTCATGGTAATGGGTTTTCATGCTTAATACATTACTGGGCTTTCCTACTTTACAGACAAATAAACTGGAGAATAATTCTCTTTGCATTTTTATTTATTTAGCTCAGAATAATGAATTTTGATGTGGGGGAAGGTCTGCCTGGGCATAGATAAATTTCAGTTATATTACCATCTTGATACAAAATTCAAGATGACAAGATTTTGAAGACAGGCGCAGACACACAGATTTCAAAGCATCACAAATATATACTCGCATTTTAGTTTCCACTTAATATAGCCACAGTCTGCAGTCTGTTTTCCCTTTAATTACTTTAGATAGAAAATACTTCTCTTAACCTTGATTCAATCCTCGGATTTTTTTTTTTTTTTAAATCATAACATGCTCACAAAAATAGTGTCAAATATGTCAGTGCTTATAAACTCAAATTAGGATTAGAGATCCATACTGGGTTTGAAGATACAATTAAGTAATGGCTTGGCAACCATTTTGGGGATAGGGAAAAGGGAACATATATATTTGTTAACATAACAAATTGCTCCACTTTCTACAAATCTCTTCTGATTTAATGGTGCTATGGTTTTAAAAACACTACAATTTAAGTTTCTGATCCAGAAAATTGTTCTTGGTACTAGGGGATGGAATGAGAAATTTATGAGAACCTCCAGGAGTTAAAAGCCTCTTCTATGGCTGACTTTTCTGCGTGCCTAGAAAGCTGGGAAGCCGTGCTGTGTGGATAAGAAGAGCTGAGGAAGGGGCGGGGGGTGAACTCTTAGCACTGGCCCAGCCTCCTGGGGAAGATAAATGATTTTAAACCTACTAGAACACTCTCAGGTAGCAGGACAACACAAAGTACCACCCCCGGAACTAGATATTTCCACTTCTTGATCTTACAAGAAGCTTGGGCCAGACAGAAGTCAACTGTGTTTTTGAGCATGTGGTTCAGCTGATATTTTCACTGTCACAGTGAAGGAACCAGTGTGCTGGTTTAGGTTCTTGTGTAAGTTTGCTATCTCGTTACTAATAATCATCTCAGCTCCTAGATCAGAATCTGTCCACAGACCACACTTTTTATTGTGATGGTCTACAGGGTAAGACAAAATGCATGGGATTTGGGCTGATGACTACATTCCAGAAGCCGATGCATCAGGGATATTCTCATGCAGGAACTACACCAGTTCTATGCAGGAGTCGGTAGGGTAGAGACTAGCTTTGGATCACTGAAGACATCAAAGTAAAGTCCCAAGAAAAATAGAACTGGTATAACCCTGAGACCCACAACCCAAGTGATGACAGGTGATCAGGAAAGATCATTTGTCTGTCTCTGGTGCACACACACTCATGCACGTACACACACACACACACATACACAGAGTCTCATATACACATAACCACAAACAGGTGCACACATAGCCCCAAGTACGTACATATGCAACAATACAAAAATATACACACAGTCACAAACACAAAATCTCCAAATTCCCCACAGATAGATCTCAACCAATGCCATAGTCCTCAGCAGCACAAAATCAATTTCCTCTAGGAAAGGCATCGCTGGTATGGTTGTTATATGAGGTTTCTGGTCGTGCACTTCAGCACCAGAGCCCGAGCTAGCCAGCAAAGCCCAGTGCTGATGGCAGGAGCCCTGGGCCTCTGCCTGCCTCTCCCTGGAGCAGAAAGGAGCAACATTCTCACCAAGGACATGCGGTCACCATCCACAGCAAAGGAGACAATACCAAGTTAAAAAAGGGATAGAGGGATGGGCTGAGCTGGACCTTCAACACCAAGGTGCACCCAGAAGCCATGGCTGCTTTGAGGAAAGCAGGAACTCATCAGGAAGGAAAGTGGAGTTTTTTCCTCACTAGGGGTCAGATGGGGGAGGTTTATCAAGAACCACAAACACAAGGTGTTTGGGCTGGTGGGTGCTGAAGACCACGACGAGGGCCACTGCATGGCTGGGAAATGCCAGAGCAGGACAGAGGCTCCATGGGGGCCACAAACCCTAGGACTTGTAACTTGGGCTTTTCAATAGCACTTTCAAGGGGTTTTGCTTAGGATCAAGCAAGGGAGGAAGCAGTTTTGTCCCCTCTCTTTGGTATCTCAAACTCAACTGTTAGAGGGGACATAGCATTCCTAGCTTATGCTGCATGGATTCCTAGAACATTTTCTCTCTTCCTAAGGCTACCCTTGGAAGTCCTGATTGTATTTACTATCATAGGAGAAATCACAAAAGAGACTCGAGGAAGAGGCTGGATTTAAGTCACCAACTTCATGAGACTGTTTAGACTTTATTATCAACAATGGCCTCTAAGAATGAGAAGCTTCTGATGTGGGAGAAAGAAAGAGAGTCTGCTCATCCCAAAGAGGATTTAGTCTTAGCAGATAGGATCAGGGAAGTCAGAATTCGTCTAGCTCTCTGAAGTCCCTAATTATCCTTCCATTGGCAATAATTTATTATACACCCTCAAAGAAATGAGATGAAAAACTACATTCTTCTTCCCATTCTCATCCTTGTTTTTCTTCTACATCCCTCTTCCCAACAACAACAACAACAAAAAAAAACAGAAGAGAAAAATATATTCAAAATACCCTAAGCTGATTAGTTTCCGGCTGGTTCCTGAATATTGCCCCTAATATTTTCCCTTTTATGAAAGACCTGACAAAAATTATGCTGACAATTACCCTGATACGAGGGACAGACTCTTACAGAGCACCAGGGGAGGAAATATTTCTCAGGAACAATCTCACTCTGGCCTCAAACTCATCCCATTAGCTCTGAAGGATGAGGCAACTAATTATACAAGAGTCTGTTGCCAGAATTTTCGAGATGCCATAAACCCGTTAAATGTAGAGACTGACGAACTGAATAATAAATTATTTCTGTACTTCACATATGGCCTGTGCTCATGTTGCCAAATATTTCAAAACAATAGTGAAGTGAAAGCTAAAATAGAAACCCGTAGCCCACGGGTTCCTCAGGGTAAATGGAGCCAAGGATACCACCGATCGGGATGATGAAGCTCCAGCGTGTTCTGTTTCCGGGGCTGTTTTGAGTCAGTGGTGAGAGGTAGTCCCAACCTGATGTTCTGATTGGAGGAGGACTTCAAAGGACGTCATGTCTCCAAGGGCAGTCAGATGTGTAATTGTGTCCAACTACCGTAACACACTGGACTTCATTTTTCATCAAGTGAAGACTAAGCCTGCATAAATGAGGTCTGAAGTTAATTTCCAGCTAATCAACTAATTCTTATAAATTTGTCATTCACTGTGTTTTGTTGTAAGTTAAAACAAAAGTCACAGTATTGCCTACGAAGGCAGAATTGAACTCCTGGCTTTTCTAAATGCGTAAACAAACCAACTAACTGAAAAGAACATGAAGTACAAGACACCATCCAAGATCTTGTTGAAACGAACAGCGAACTAGTAACAAAAAGTGTGTGTCATGATTAGGGTGTCTATTCCTTTGAAAAAAAGCATTTTCTGCTCTTGGGTAGGATTACTATTACCATAGACCATAAGTGGGAATTAGAAACCTAACAATAAAATATTTGTTGTTTTCTCAAGAAGGACCAATGTCTTTGGAGGAAAATAAGGCTAAAAATGTACCTGAAGGAACCAGAATATTATTTTTCATCCAAAATATTACAATAAAGGGAAATAATTATAACAAGGTGAATCAACATTTTTTAGACACAGCTAATGTTTCTTAGTGTGTTTTGTGATGAGTTTGGAGATTTCCACTCGCACCAAGTGGCCATGTTGTTTCCTGTGATGTCAGAGAGTAGAGTTCGACTAAGTTTAGCCAGAAAGAGAGACAGGGTACCTGTAGGGAAATTTTTAACAGGAGATAAAAGTAATTGTAGACTCCTCCAGGTCTGCATCAGCTTTAGCTGAAATTGACAGATTTATCCCCTTTATAGTATCACTAGCTCCTATAAAACTGCAATTCTTCTGAGTACCTTTAGTAACAGCAAACACAACAGCTTACAAGGCCATCTCACTGCGATCAGTCATCAATCAAGTTGTTTCTAAATTACATAAACACAGGGAGTCAAGTCAAAATCTCTACTCTCATTCGCCTGAGGTCAGTACCTTTCTGGATTCTCTGTGATTATTTATTATCCATATGGGTACGAGGATATGGTTTTTCTTCCTGAATTATGCATTTTATTATGGCAAGACATCCCTTGCTCTTCTTTATTAAAATCTCCATTAGTAAAAGAGAAGAGCCCTAGGAGGTTGTTTTGTTTATAGTTAAAGGCAGAGCATTTGTTTATAAAATTAATTGGGCTCATTCTAACCATCTAGAAGGGTCACTAAAGCCTTCTCAAAAGGCAGACCCTTCAACGTGGGGGGTTTAGGGGGTAGGAAAAGAATAAATGAAACAAGATGGGATTGGGAGGGAGACAAACCATCAGAGACTCTTAATCTCACAAAACAAACTGAGGGTTGCTGGGGGGAGGGGGGTTGGGAGAGGGTGGTGGGGTTATGGACATTGGGGAGGGTATGTGCTATGGTGAGTGCTATGAAGTGTGTAAACCTGGTGATTCACAGACCTGTACCCCTGGGGATAAAAATACATTATATGTTTATAAAAAATTTTTTAAATTTTTTTAATTAAAAAAAAAAAAGGCAGACCCTTTCTTGGGAATTAAGGCTCTTTCAATGACTGGATTATCGATATCCTGGGTTTTATTTATTTTTTTTTTTAAATAAAAGCCTATCGGTTTGATTTGTTTTGTTCAGTTACTGCTGCTTAAAATACCATCTTGAAAGGTAGTCCCCAGAATGGCGCTTTTATTGTCTGAAACTCAGGAAAAGAGCAATATGATCTTCCAGCCTCTGTGTGCGGCAAGAGCTAGGTTGTCTTCTTGAGGTTGAAGGGCATTTTCTCTTTATGTAAAATCCCTGTCTTTAAATGGAGAAGAAAGGCTTAGAAAGGGAGCTTAAGCTCTGACCCCCAGACACAACCTCTACAGTTAACCAGAAGACCCAGCTCTGCTTAAACTGAGAAGCCACACACCAATCACATTTCGCTTCTTCCCAAAAACATTCTTAAGCACAAAGAGAAAGCTAGGAACGGTCCCAAAAGGGGCAGAGAGAAAGATCCCACAGGCCCGTGAAACTTGGTAGGGCAGGGGCTGTTGGGAGCCCAGTTTGCCTTTCCAGCCCAGAAGGGGTCACGTTACTTGACCACTTGAAAGGACACAAAATCCAAGTATGTGAAAGAAAGGAGAGGTCCGGCAGTAACATTTAATCTGAAAAGGGAAATGCCAAGAGTGAGTAGAGAAAAGGCTCCTTTAGGAGAGCATAAGGACAAACAACTAAATGACACAGAATTTCAAGCGACCCCTATCAACCTGAGAGTAGAAAACATTGAAAAAGCTGTCCTGATAGGATCACCGTGGCCCAACGTTCACTTGGAGAATGGTATTATGGGTTCCATTCAGTTGAGAACAATCTCTTTGTCTACTGTGTACATACTGGTCACTCTTTTGGGGGCTGGAAATATAAAGAAGAAAAAAATACATGCCCCTCCCCCCACACCCCCTGCCCCCAGGAAATGGCAGGCCCAGGATTATCCGACCACAAACAGTTAATTTCAAGTTGAGGGGCCTCTTTGCAGAAACAGCACCAGGTTGGGATTTCAGGTCAGCCGTTGGGATCAAGAACGATTTCCTCCAAGAGATAATGATTGAACTGTCTTTCGTGTAGATCAAAGCTCGATGCTATTTAACTCCATGCTATGGAGCAACTCGCAGAATTCCCTCTGAGCTGGCTTCCTCATTAATTAAAAATGGGCGCAATAAAACCAATCTCCCAGGTTTGTTATGAGGATTAAAAGATTAAACATAAAAAGCGCTTTGCATGATGTAAATGTTCAATAAATGCTTTCCGTCCCGCTGCCTATAAAATGCTAGTGTCTAAGCTTGACGTACAAACGGCCTCTGCTGTTATTTTATACGTGGGCCTGAAGATTGCAGGACTTGTCCAGAGGCATTACCAGCCAGTCACAGAGCCAGGCTTCCTCCCTCCTAGCCTGGAACCACCTCTAGAATTACCCACTCACAGCGTAATGGAGAGGACTCTGAGGAGTAGCAGACCAGAGGGAAAACATACGCTCGGTCAACACAGAGACATTAGGAAAAAGGAGACAGATTGCAAAATCAAATAAATGAAAAGTCTTTGAAAGAGTTGAACGGTAGGTTTTGAAATTAATTTAATGGGAATTTATGCCAGAAACAATGAGTTATTTAAAATAACACATACAGGGACGCCTGGATGGCTCAGTGGGTTAAAGTCTCTGCCTTCGGCTCAGGTCATGATCCCAGGGTCCTGGGATCGAGCCCAGAATCGGGTTCTCTGCTCAGCAGGGAGCCTGCTTCCTCCTCTCTCTCTGCCTGTCTCTCTGCCTACTTGTCATCTCTGTCCGTCAAAAAAATAAACAAAATCTTTAAAAAAATAAAATAAAATGACACATACAGGGGCGCCCGGGTAGCTCAGTTGGTTGGCGACTGCCTTCGGCTCAGGTCATGATCCTGGAGTCCCCGGGAAGGGTCCTGCATGGGGCTCCCTGCTCAGCGGGTAGTCTGCTTCTCCCACTGACCTCTCTCCCCTCATGCTCTCTCTCTCTCTCAAATAAATAAACAAAATCTTAAAATAATAATAATAATAATAATATAACACATACAAAGGATGTGTAAGATTTCAGCAAGGGTCCTTTTAAATGAGCTTAGATATGGATAAACTGGTATCAATGGACAAAGGACAAACTCAGGTTAAAAAATACCAAGTTTTTATCAGGCGCCTGGGCAGCCCAGTCAGTAAAGCATCTTACTCTCAATTTCTGCTCAGGTCATGACCTCGGGGTCATGAGACTGAGTCCCAGGTCAGCTCCACAATAGATGTGGAACCTGCGTGAAATTCACTCTCTCCCTCTGCCCCTGTGCCCACATCCCCCACCCTCAACTCCCAGGCATATGCTCTTTCTCTCTCCAAAAAAAAAAAAAAAAAGTGCTATCAGTGACTCTAATCTTTGGAAGGACCTAATTCAGAGGCTATCAGTCCTTTTTTTTTTTTTTAAAGATTTTATTTATTTATTTGACAGACAGAGATCACAAGCAGGCAGAGAGAGAAGAGGAAGCAGGCTCCCCGCTGAGCAGAGAGCCCGATGCGGGCCTTGATCCCAGGACCCTGAGATCATGACCTCAGCCGAAGGCAGCGGCTTAACCCACTGAGCCACCCAGGTGCCCCAGAGGCTATCAGTCTTGATGCTATTTGCATTTGCAACTGGATAGTTCTTGGGCTCTTTGTTGTGGAAGGCCTGGTGTTTGGATGTTAAGCAGCCGTATTCAAGGACTCCACCCAGAAATGTCAGTAGCAACTCCAGAGTTGGGACAATTAACAATGTTTCCAAGCATTGCCAAAGGTCTCCTAGAGGTCAAAATTATCCCTCCCTAAGAATCACTCAAGTAGGGGAAGATTTTGTCCATTGTAGGAACTCACCCTTTCAAGTTCAGATCACTTCCAGGATTGGAAAAGTCTGCATTTTGAGACACTCTGTGTCCTATCTGAACTGTCTTAGTCATTTGCAAAGTTCTTTTATGGAGCCAGAATCTGCCCTTGTCTCTTTCCCTGCCAACCACATACATTTTTCCATCTTACAAAACATGCAGAACTTTTCAGCCCTCGTCTGCTTTCAATTATTTGTGAACACTCACCACGGTCCCTTCCACACCCTCTATTC
This sequence comes from Mustela erminea, assembly GCF_009829155.1. Taxonomy (NCBI): domain Eukaryota; kingdom Metazoa; phylum Chordata; class Mammalia; order Carnivora; family Mustelidae; genus Mustela; species Mustela erminea. The sequence continues at coordinate 19,342,561 of NC_045616.1, read as the reverse complement.
CACCTTCGACCCTCTCAATCCCTGTAACCCATTTTTTGTCATAGGATTTCTAGATGTCTCGTCATCTGTGTCTGTAGCTTCTGGGTGCATTGTACCCTCACCCCAGCATTAGTTCCCTTACCTTCCCTTGTAGGTAAGAAATGGTGGAGCAGACTGGTTCACTGATTTAAGTTCACAGAAAGAGTGAGTGGAAAAGCTGGGACTACAGCCACACCTCCTAATTCCTGGAGGAGGGTCCCTTCACCCCCACACAGTCACATACACCCAAGCAAACAATCTGAGTCAGAGAGTTGTTCCATGTGGGAACAGTTATTCCTCGTCCTTTTTTTTTTTTTTAATTTATTTATTTGTCAGAGAGAGAAAGAGAGAGAGAGCACAAGCAGGAGGCAGAGAGAGAAGCAGGCTCCCCACTGAACAAGGATCCCAACACGGGGCTCAATCCAGGACCCTGGGATCATGGCCTAAGCTGAAGGCAGACACCCAACCGACTGAGCCACCTGTGTGCCATAGTTTTTCTTCATCCTAAGCATGGGTTCTTTCTTCTGAAACCAGAAGGCTACTCTAAGACCAGAGTGGGATGCACAAGTAGAAACGTCACACATCTTCCAATAACATTTTCTCCGAATGGTCAATAGCTACTAGCTGGGTCAAGTCACTTCAGCAAAGATCCTAAAGCCAGTCACCGAAATTAATCCTCAAATCTTCTATAAATTAGCTATCATTTGTGGCACCTGGCTCTCAGTGTGGCAGTGAAAATAAAAGCAATGTTAAGTGAAGGTTATTACTTAATGTTAATTATACATCAACAATTTTCTTTTTCCAGTTTCTTCTCAGCCACTCCACTGGGTACCATGGGCAGAACATGGATGACCATAATGTCCAAATGAAGGGAGTATATTCAATTAAGTCCAGGCTTACTGGGTCCCCACATTTCCCTGATACACATCATTGGCATAACTCAAGTCTTTCCCTTAAATGGCTGTCAAAGAGAACCAAGGAATTTAGGAAATTTTTAAAAATACAGTGGGAATCATGGGTCCCTTAACAGCCATTTCCACTGCTCTTATTTTCTCCACCCCAAGTGTTTGGGGTGGGAAGGCTAAGTCACAATCTCCCCCAAATGAGAAGACAAGGACAAACAGCCTGTGCTCAGAATCACTTCTTTTTATCTCTGAGCTGGGAATCTTCTTTATGAGACTGTCTGGATTCACAAAGTAGGGTACTATTTCTGAGGATCACTGATTGCCGTTTTTAAGCCAGTTTCCTTCTTTTCGAATTTTAGCACACTTGCAGAGAAGTTTCTCCAGGGTCACGGTCTCCTCTGCTTCCCCTGTCACAGGGAAGGAAATACTGTTGTTCCTCACTGGGATTAAATCCGTTTATGCATGAATCTCCTGAGACAACCTGGGCCCAGCCGCCTTGAGGATTTTTTCTCAAGGGTCCTCTTTGTTTTCATACACTGCCTCATCTTAAAGCTTTCTCTGTCCCAGGAAGGCAGTTCTGGATGACTCCAGCTCAGGAGATTTTCCTGCTGGGACCTTTGGGACAGGAGGTCTGACAAGAAGACCAGGTGTAGCTTCCGGAAAGAATGCACGAGAATCACTAGACTCCAAATCCTTATTTTTCACACTGGGCCACGTGGCTGAGGAATGGACCTTTGCTGTTCAACCCCAGGCCTGGGTGGATCTTAATTTAGTCTCCCAGTTCTCTCCCATGGCTGGAGGTCTCTCGAGGTATCAACAACATTCTTTCTGATACCCCCGGGGACACAGCAACGTGAGTGCCTCATATTGGCATCACCACTAAAAGGACATGTGTCCCCGGGCAGGGGATACAGTCAAGAGACAGAGGCTATCAAAGCACCACAGGTGGGTGCCTTCAGCTGCCTGTTTCATAGCTGCCTTCAAACTGGGATAGATCCTCCATTTCTGGAGTCTCAGCAGGAGGCAAGGTCTTGGCTTCTACTCATCCCTGCCAGCAATGGCACAGACATGTGTCCTAGAATCAATGAACGAGGAGCTCCCGTGTAGAATGTAGGACCTAGAGAGGATGCTGCTTCTATAGAAATCATTCACGGCCAAGGCAACAGAGTAAAGTCAGTGACAAGGATGAATAAAGGGACAGAGCAGCAAAGTCAAGGGTGTTACCTAAAGCCATCTCTCCTGTGGCCTGATCTTGGCTGTGTTTTTCTGCCACAGAGAGAGACTCACTAGGCTTCCATCCTCCTCCTCCACTCTTCTGATCAACCTGGTGAATGTTCCAATATCCTTCCAATAAATACTCCTCTCTGACTGGCTGTGTGTCCTTGACCAAGTCATCAAACCATCCTCATTAATCAGCAGGGAAGATGACAGAACCTACCTTTAAGATGTGTCCTAAGAATTAAATGAGATGCTTCCGAAGTCCTTAGCACAATGCCTGAAAGGCCACACATACTGAATGGTACCTGTAATCATTTACTTTTTATGGTCAAAGCCCTCAATTTTTATTTATACCTATGGGGGAGGGGCGGTTTTCAATGCACCTAAACAAAAAGCTATTTAGAAATAGGATTGTATATCCCATAAATGTATTTCTACATTCAGTTATACAATAAACATCTATTTGGGAAGATACCGGGCTTTGCAAGGATACATCAAAGCAAGCAATAACACACCAGAGTTCCTTTCCTCTAGGCAAAATTAGGTGTCAATTCAAAGAAATCTCACCTATCACCTATGAAGCAAAAAGAAAAAAAAGAAAAAAGGAGTCCTCAGGGTACAAAATGGAGAGATAGGACTCAACCGGACCAAAAAGGCCTGGTAGGCCCCCATGGTAGAGGGAGATCTTGGAGCTGGGATCCAAAAAATGAATGAATGAACCAGAAGGGCATGTCAGGCCAGAACACCACATGGCTGAAGGTCTTGTGGAGGGAGGAAATGTGGCATGTCTTAGGACAAGGCAGTGCCAGGGGGCAGTGGTGCAGCACAGGGTTAGGAGGACTGGTAGGGGTGAGGTCCTACAAGACTTGGAGTGATGTCAGTGTCTGTGAAATATCCTCAAAGTGACTAGAAGGTCCTGAAGGAGCCAAGCAGTTTTGCCTTAAGAAATGCACACTCCAGCTACAGTCAGAAAAATGGATTGGAAACAATAACAAATGGACACAAGAAGACTACTTCGGAGGCTACTGGAAGGGTCCAGTTTTAAGACAACAAATGGAGGGCGCCTGGGTGTCTCAGTGGGTTAAGCCGCTGCTTTCGGCTCGGAACATGATCTCAGGGTCCTGGGATCGAGGCCCGAATCAGGCTCTCTGCTCAGCGGGGAGCCTGCTTCCTCCTCTCTCTCTCTCTGCCTGCCTCTCTGCCTACTTGTGATCTCTGTCTGACAAATAAATAAATAAAATCTTAAAAAAAAAAAAAAAGATAACAAATGGAATTGTGGACAGGCTGCAAAGACACAGAGAAGTGGATTTGAGGACACAAAGTTGACCATACTTTGGGCAAGGTGATGATAAGGATGGGACAGGAAGGGGGTGATAAAGACCATCCTCATCTCCCTTCAAGATTTCACATTTTCCAAAAATGGAGGATGGCGGTGCTGGAGGGGGTCCCAACATTTTATGCTCAGGCACTTCTGAGATAGCAATAGGTCTATGTCATTCATCTGTAGCCTGCTGTAGCATTTACACAGTATGTTCATATTTATTTTCTCATTTCCTCCTCATGGAGACACAAGAGAAGAGGAGAAGGGACTTGTGTGTCAATGGCCAAACTAGTATGTGAGGGAAAAGAGATGAGCGCCTAGATGTGTGCCTTCCAGTCTAGCTACATTCTAATGCACACAGCTGGCTTTGTCTTCATCTGAATGCCTCAAAGCCCAAGAGGCTTCTTAGGCAAGTTTTCCTGCAACAAGGTTTGGCCTCCCACTCAGTGGACTTTATTTAGTGAACATGGATGTTCTCTGAGAGTCACCAAATTTCCTGATGCTGGAGAGAGACTAACCAGGTTGTAATTTGTGCCTTCCCTCTGCCAAATCAAGAGCAAGAAAGAATTTACAGGGCCAATAACCTGAAATGACAGTTTCTGCAATGAGTCCTAATGCATTGTTTTCCGTTGAATATGACAAAGATAATTGCTGTCCATCAGCACACCAAGTCACGCAACTTTGGAATCAGGAATATCTCAGTTCCAGTTTTGCCCCTTACTGGGAGCTGAATGGGGCACAGAAATCCTGAGCCTTTTTTCTTTCATCTGAAAAATGGGAACTACAATAGCATTCTTGTAAGGGTATTTTGAGGATTAAGTTTGATGAGACAGAGCTCATTTGTGGTGGCTGCCAGAGACCAGGGACTCAAGAATGGTAGCTGAAATGAGAGCTGAGACCTTCTATGGGGGCTTGTGCTTTGTCGAAAAATGACTGTCTCATGGACAAAGGACTAGGAAAGAAGGTGAACGTATCTAGCCATTTTGGAAGACGCTGGGGTGGTTTTCAGGGCCAGTTATGAGACAGAAAGAAGACTGGCAGCTACTGAAGAACTGGAGTAACTGATTTATTCTCTCCTTTCTTCATGTACCAATTATTAGCAGGTGCTGTCTTGAAGTCATAGAGCCAGAATCCAGAGTCCACATGAAACAATGTTATCGCCATGGTTTAACTTCTAAACCAAACAGACCACATAGAGCTCAAGAGATCATCTGGGGTCGGTCTCATTTTTTTTTTTTTTTAATAATAATACCATGTCAACAGAGACTTCCATATCTGTTTAGAAAAGAAATGGTCTTCAGAAGTTCAAAGAACTTGGAACCATGTTGGTCAGTAGACATCATTGTCATTTTTAATCTTGTGACTACTCATCTCAAAGGCTCTGGCATAACAATCTATCCTGTCACTAATGGGATATTAATTAACCAAAGTGTAAATGAAAACCTTTATTCCCACCTTTCTCCTATATTCATTATCTAGAAAGTGGACATCACTGCATATGTAACTCTAATATTAAATTTTCTTAAATCATTCAGAACCCCAGATTTCAAAACTTATTCATGAATTCATTTCCACAAACTATTTAATGAGTATATAGAGAGATGTCAGGAATCATGCTAATACAAACTGGGCTAATACAAAAGAGTAAGACATCAAGGAACTCCCAGTCTAGTAGATGAAATAGAGACTTGGAATTGATTAATTACAATATAATACATTTGAAATTTTGGCTTTGGTTCCTGTTTTTTCATGACGTCTGACTCTGTTCCCCATGCACCTTATGAACACTCAGTAAATAATTGAGTAAAAATAACTTCATCTCAGGGAATCTGGGTGACTCAGTCAGACTGACTCTTGATTTCTGTTAGGGTCGTGATCTCAGGGTTTTGAGACAGAGCTCCATGTCAGGCTCTGTGCTGATCATGGGGCCTACTTAAGATTTTCTCTCTTTCTCCCTCTTCCCCAACCCACTTATACACACTCTCTTCTTAAAAAAAAAAACAAAAAAAAAAGAAGAACTTCATCTCAACCCATAATTCCAGGCTCATAGTTCCCAAACTTGAGTCTCCTGATTGAAAATATATGAAAGCAATCCTCTAAGCTTGAAAACAATGTGAGAACAGGGAACATTTCTTTACTTTGTCTCTTCCAAATTCAACAGAGCACAACCCATATGGAAAAGATTCAATACAAGTGCGATGAATAAATGAAATGTGGTGATTTGGGCACCAGTGGAAAATGGGTCTAAGACTTCAGGACCAGAGACACAGTCCAACCAGTTTTGTCTGGGATTAGAGCCCCTTAACTACTGGGTTATCTCTACTAAGTTGATTTGCTGGTATCTTTCTTGGTGTTGGCAAAAAATAATCACCCTCCACTCCTATCCTCCCACTCTTGACAATGGGAGCCCCAATTTCCAGCCACTGAGCTAACAATGTGTGGCTAATAGTTGGAGGGGTGGGTCCTGTCCTCTGGTGCTTCCTACTTCAGGAAGCTGAGAAAAGACTGTGGAAGCTAGACAAAATGTATGGTACTAAAAAAATTACCTTTTCATATTGGATAATTCCTCCCTATCATGAAAGAAAAAAAATATATTCATTTTGTCTATATTTGGTCAAGGCTAGTTTCCCATCGTGAAGAGAAAACAAAATGGCCACCTTTTTGTACTGAGAGAAGCAGCAAGCAGATGGGAGACCCAGCTTCATACAGTGAACATTAAGTCTTTTCTATCAGTCACACTGCTCACAACACTGAGGAGATTCTTTTACATAATGAAGATTAAATAAATAAGGGAATAAACAAAGAATACAAAAGGAACCCTGGGTATATGAGGCAAGTTTCAGATAGGAGGTCAGTTATACATTATAGAGGAGAAAATTTTAACTCCTGATACTGTCAGAGAAACTAAAATACGAGCAGATCCCATCTGGCTCTCTTAGTTTTCTCCATGAATGAAATTTAGTCATGGGGTGCAGTCAGCTTAGTGCCCACTTCTTGTTTTTGGTTCAGGCCATAGTCTCAGGGTCGTGGGATCAAGCCCCACCTTGGGCTCAGCACTGAGCCTCCTTGGGATTCTCTCTCCCACTCCCTGCTCCTGAATACACAGTCTCTCTCTCACTAAAATAAATAAATAAATCTTTAAAAAGAAGAAAAAGGAAAAGAAATTAGGCACCAAACTACCCTTTATACAAAAATTCATATTCAACATTGTCACATGTACTGGTTGCTTAATTTGTCTGTTGGTACCTTTATTAAAGGAGCCTAAAGCCAACTTCAATTTTCAAGCCCAGTAGCAAACTTAAATAAACCTTCCGTGTGGTCCTGTCATTTCTGCTCTACATAAAAATAAATTATACCCACTCAAGTTACATCAGATAGACATGGCAGTTATCCTTAATCCCCACTGCACACAATAACCACCTAATGAGGTTTTAAAGAATACTCATTAATAATATAATATAATATGATATAATATAATATAATATAATATAATACTAATTATTGCCGGGGCCCCATCCCAGACAAATTAAATCAGATTCTCATGGAATAAGACCTAGTCATGGGTATTTTTTTTTTTTTTAAATGCTTTCCAAGCTCTTCCAATCTGTGGTCTGCATCAAGAACTATTGAAACTCACCCGCACCTCCTGGCTGGCCCTGGATACTGGGGCTAAGCAAAGTATCTCACCCTTCAGTGGGTGCCCAGATACCTGGGGACCTTTTTAAAATGCAGAATCTGAGTCAGTAGGTCTGAGCTACCACCTAAGGTTCTGTCCTGCTAACAAGCTCTATGTAGCGCTAATGATACTGCTGGTCAGGCCACACACCCCACTTGGAGCAGCCAGGTCCTGAGGGCTCATGAGCCATGGCCTTCAGCACATAGCCAAGGCAGAAACAAGGTCTGCAAAGACATCTCCAGGGGAGACATAGGGCTGGCACATACTGAAATGTAGGGCCATTTCTGTTGTTCAAGTAATGAACGCTTTTTGTCCAGATTGGTAAATGGCCATGTCTCCGCGCTCCCTGCACCGGCTAGCCTGCACCCTCTCCAAGGAAGCTTGACACACCACCATCAATTCAGCCACTCAAATGCTCCTCCCTGGCACATGAGGGGACCTCCAGGACTCTGCTTCAGCAGGGATGGCTTCTTTTCCATTCTCATTGGCCAGAGCTTTTGCTCATTTGGTACTCGGTCTTTCAGATCTCACCCCTGAGCAACCATCCCAAGCTGTGACCCCTAGATGGGTCGGACTTAGAAAACAGGCCACTTGATGTCTTAAAGTGGTGTGAGGTTGAAATCCCTCTCATCGCTAATGTGGGGGATTTTGGTAAAAGAAGACGAGATCAGCATCGTGTCAGGATGATACAGAAGTTTGGAAAATAAAACGTAAGTTGGGGTAAAAAAAAAAAAAAAAAGGAGTGGGATCTGGGACACATGCAAAAAGAACAATGATTCATTATACAAGTTTGTCAGGAACAGAGAGACTGAATGAGAGGAAAACCTTCATTTCATTCGAGGTTCCATGCAACTGAAAAGGGAAGATTTGTTTTACTGTTGTCACCAGAAATCAGAGGCCTACTAAAAAATTATGACAGATCATTCATAACATAGTATTATAAGGCTCTGCCTTGCTTTGACAAATAAGTCATTACAAAGCACCATATGCATCGCAATAATCAGTTCCTCTAAATCAAAGCAGAATATTTAGTTTTAAATATTTTTTTACACTAAAATTTCATTATGCTCATTTCCTCAAAAAAAAACTTCCAGATTTGTTATAACTCAGTATCTCTAGTGGTTGAGATTTTTGAGGGAAACTGGACAAAGCCCTAGATTTTTCTGTCCATTTTCCTCTCAGTCCAGTCAAGAAAGGAATTAGTAACAGTAAATAAACACAAAGATCATCAAAGATGGGTTCTGTCATGAGAGACTATGGACTCTGAGAAACAAACTGAGGGTTTTGGAATGGAGGGGGGTAGGAGATTGGGTAAGCCTTGTGGTGCGTATTAAGGAGGGCACGTACTGCATGGAGCACTAAGTGTGGTACATAAACAATGAATTCTGGAGCACTGAAAAAATACATAAAAATTTTTTTAAAAGGTAAGGAATTACAAAAAAAAAAAAAAGATGGGTTCTGGGTTCTTACAAGATATGTCTGAGAAAAACAATTCTCAGATTCGTTGACAGTTCTATAACGGAGGTTTAATAGAATAAACCTACTGTATAGGTCCCTTGTCCAAATGTCCTAATGCTGAGTGTTCTTAGTGGTTTTAATTCTCCAGTTACCTAATTGGAACCAGTGAGTCACCATAATGTATTATGCGAAGGCAGTGTGTTTTGAAAGCACACTAAAATCTTTCCATTAGCTCTGATAACGTACACCGCAGTCAACTCCCTAACACTTGAGTACGAAGCCTTAACAAATGCCTATCCGCCAAGTGCATTATTTTGACCGATCTTTGCTTTACTTACATTTACCTCAGGTTGTGCTTTATTTCCAATTTTTGACGCACAACAGAATTACCGATGTGATTTCTGACTGGACCGTTCCCTTTCCCTGTGCATCTCAATCAAATACTGTGTTATTTTTAATGTACTTGATTACGACGGCTTTAGAAGCTCTCAGAAACACAAACGGCAAATGATCTGTAACCGAAAAACAATTTTCCACATCTTTCTCCCCTTTCCGGCATGGGGCGTTCCCCACCCCCACCTTCTCTCCCCTTGCTAGCACTTCTAATATCAGGACCTGAAAATCCTCCCACCATATGTCAGAGATATTTGATCTTTTTCTGTCTAAGCCTGTGGTAGGGCTCACAGTTCACACTGTCTGCTCTGTCTGATTCCTCCTCAGGGGAGTCTGATTTCACATTCTAAATGCCCTAAATAGACTTTAGAAAGAGTTCCTCCTTCCTCCACTCAGAAGAGAACCACCATGAAGAATACAAAGAAAGACACAAGCGGGGTCCCCCTAAGTAAAAGACACCTATCTCTCCATGGCCGGCTCGGCTAGGGGACCGTCCGTGGCGCCCACAATACCTCCTTCTCTTCTATGATAACCAATCTTGAACACAAACACAATACACTCTCTGTCTTGCCAAGCGTGGACAGACAGGGCACAGAGGCAGGTATTTCCAGCCCTCTGCTTACGGTAGACAGAAATTTAAGTGAAGCCTAAAAATGTGAAGCTTTTCTATTCTAGTAAACCTAATAGGAAAATGTTTTTTAACGATGTAATGTAGTGTAAAAAACAGATTCCTTCCGTTTTATAAATAGTGGATCCAGATTCAGAAGACACACAACAGCCGTGCAACCTGTCAAACACAGCAATTTCCATTTTCCCCTCCACTTGGCGGCTGAAGGCAGGCTCCTTTTGGAGGGACTGGCAGGTGGCGCCCCTCCTCCTGCTCCTTTCAATGAAAGACCCCAGGACTGCAGATGAGATCTTGGTGGATTCCGGGGCGGGGGAAGGGGGATGTTTGCTGGCCAGGTTTTCCCCCTCGCAGAGGCTAATTTAACCACACACGGCCATCTTGAAATTGCCGCTAACTGGGACTTCCAGTGAATAAAACTCCTTTCATGCTCATTAGGAGGTCTAACGACCTCTCTGTGCAAATTCTGAAGGGGGTATTTTAGTCCCTAGGCAATAGCAACAGACTGACCAAAGTGGTATTCAGGAGAGAGCATAGATGTCGAAGAGGAGAAAGGCCTCGTTTCAAGCCAGGAGTGCTTTCTGTCAGGAAAGAGAAGTGAGCGTTTCAGAGGTAATAAAGGAAAGAGCAGGAGAGCTGGTTGAGTATAATTGCACTGGGGGTTCACCGGGGCAGGGGAGGACTACAGAGGCTGGCCTGGACCTGCCCTCAACTAGGCTTCTGGAGACAGGGTCACTTCACACCCTACTCCTTTCTTCCTTCCCCTCAACTATCCCCCTCACCAGCCGCCCCATAAACTATTAGCACCGTGAGGTGCCAAATACATGACCAAATATATGTTTTCTCTCAAACAGAGAAAGGGCTTCTTTTGTTCTACCACAAAGAAGAGACAGAAAGCAAAAGCCAAGTACGTGACTAACCCTCACTCAGAGACCACTTGCATTAAATATCCTCAGTCAATGTCTCAGACTTTTAACCCACTGGGGTGCCTGGGTGGCTCAGGTGGTTAAGCACCCGACTCTTGATTTCGGCTTAGGTTGTGATCCCAGGGTCATGAGATCAAGCCCCACGTCAGGCTCCACGCTCTGTTGGGAGTCTCAGTTGGGAGGTAATATGTACCTTGAGATTCTCTCTCCCTCTCTCTGCCCTTCCCTCATGCACTTTCTCTTTCTCTCTCCCTCTCTAAAAAATAAATAAATGCTTTAAAAATAAAAAAAGAATTTTCAACTGCTATAATTGAGCAACCATTTTTCCCCACAATAAACAAGAAGAAATAAGAAATTCGCCGAACGCACAGCAAAGTTAACCTCCCTCAGCACCCTGAATGTGGCCTCTTGGGAGAAATACATAATAAGAATGACATGAACACTCAGCATTTTCTGTTTTAATTGGTGTTTAACCTTCTACATTTGTCCGAGCTACTTCTCCTGGAGAAGAGGCAGAACGTCACAGTATCTGTGCAATTCTCTTATACAGTGGGGATAACGGGGGTAAAATGTTCCTGGAAAATAAGGAATGATTTAGAAAAGCAGAGAGAGGAAAAGAGAAAAGTAATGGACACTATGCCCATTCCTTGCCACACACACACAGACCAAAGGAGCAAGACTTTACATGGACTTCCCCAGAGGGACAAGCAAACCCACATTGAGCCCAAAATATTTGCTTTATAATATGTTTTTTTTTAATAATTTAATACATTTGCTTCTGTTGCCCTACTTCAGTGAGGAGGAAAGAAGTGGTGGTAGCTAAGGGAATTTGGGTAGGAAAAGAGATCACTGCATCACATCAACATCAAGTTTCTGAGTTTCCATGTCAGTTCATTATTATAAAACAATAAATCAGCATTTTTAATGTGAGATGGTCTCCCAAGCATTCAGAAGGAGAGCTTGGGCTGTCCCATAAGTGAGGCATTCTAGTTTCTTTCTCTCTCTTTGTCTATTAACCAAGTAAATCCGTTGTGTATGAAACTCCCAAACTCTGGCTGGGATATACAACGAAAATGTTCAGAGATCTAGCTGCATTTCATTTGCTGGAAAAATAGAGTGTGGGACTTGAGACTTCAAAGGAAGAACCAGGTTAATCCAGGGAGGTTGAAAAACTTCCCTCTGGTTAGCCCCTTGCTGACCATTCCTGGTGAATGATCATAGTTGAACACAAGCATTGTGTTTATTTTTTTTGGCCTCATACTTGTCATGTGCTTTCTTAATTACTGTCTTCATATGAGGAGTCCAAACAATGCATAGTTATAGACAGCAGGGATCAAATTAAAATGCCTTTAGAGCCCAGGCAAGCAATACAATTATGTGAAACAAGCCCACTGGTAAGGGCCCTTCCCACCCTTGGAGAACATTGACACCCTCAAGGCTTACAATTTCAAATCAGCAATCCAAGGGTCCATTGATACACAAATCAATCAAGAAGAGGTAGTAGGTAGATACGATGGACTCTTAGCCAGAAAAAGAATGAGATCATACCATTTGCAGCAACACAGCTGGACCTAGAGGGCATTAGGCTAAGTGAAATAAGTCAGAGAAAGATGAACCCTAAACGATGGCCCTTATATGTAGAATCTAGTAAAAGCAAAGCCAATCAACCAAAGAATAGAAACAGACTCAAAACTGCAGAAAACAAACCTGTGGTTACAAGATGGGCCAAAGAGGTTAAAGAGACTGAGATGTACAACATTCCCATTATACGACAGGTGAACCACGGGGAAGGAAAAATAGAGCACAGGAATAGAGTCGATGGTATTATATCAACATTGTATGGTGACAGATGGTAACTATACTGATTCTGGTGGGCATTCCTAATGAACAGAACTGCTGAATCACTGTGTTGGTTACCTGAACTAATAGGGCACTGTACGCCAACCACACTTCAATTAAAAGGTAAAAAGTAGTAAGGTACTGAAAGAAAAAATAAAATTGAAACAACCACACACATCAAGGCACTGAAAATCAGCCAAATCTTTAAAAAAAAAAAAATTAAAAAGGCAACGTAATGGTGACATCCCTTCTGACCCAAGTGGGTCTAAAAACCTATTTCAGAGTCTAAGAACCAATTTCAGCTCAGCGATGGAGGGGTCTTTCACATCCCTGGAAAGAAGGGCACGTTAAGCCATTTCAGAACATTACCTATTCACTCTGTGTACGTCCGTGTGTCGTGTGTGTCTATGCTATGTCTGTTTGCCCAGATGGCAGAACACCATTCAAAAGGTGTCAGGCATTAAGAAATAAATAGTGGGACCGTATACGAGAGAGTGTACACACGTAGCCAATGCACTTGCCGCAGCTGCCTTGACAAGGAGAGAAGGAACTGACTAAGATTTGTGTAGGTTTGCAAATATCACAGTGACTCAGGTCATAATATCGAAGTATGTAGGAACTAAAGATTAAAGCAGAAGAATGGAAGATGAGGTCCATGTCCCCAAAGGCGACAGCCACTTGTTGAGGAAGGGGGCTCAGAGGCTGACATGAGCACCAGTGGGACAGAGAGATTTGGGCAGAGTCAGGTTAGTGAAGATTAACTGACTCTGTTTATAAAAGAAAAATCTGTAAAGGCACAAAGTCCCTAAGATGAGAGAGAATCACCGATTTTTTTTCCCCTCCAGGACGACAGCACATCAAAGTCAGAGAAAGAGAATGCAAAACAACTTCTGATCTTAAATGAATAAGACAGAATTGAAATTATGAGTGAGAAAGACTGAAACTTGAGAAGTGGGTGCTTTCAATAAAGAAGTAAATCCAAAGTAACAGCCAACTATTCAACAGTTGAGGAGCTGGTGGCCTGAGATGATCTTTGATACTCCTTAATTCATATTCCTTGTGAATTTTCAAATATATATACTTTAACCTCATATAAAAATGTTGAGGATTTTTTTTTTTCATTTCTACAGTAAGCTTTATCTCTCTCCCCTCGTGTCTATCCAAGAAACATATGCTGATACCAACTAATAAAAAGAGTTCACTGTTCCCCAGGTGCATCCACCATGACCTTGAGCTGACCTTCCTTGGTTGGTCCACATCAGAGGCAAGTAAGGCATATGGGAAAACCTCAGTATTGCCCTGCAAACAATCCATACAGCTCTCGTAAAAGCTCTTTGTAACCCTCGCACCCAAGAATTTTATTCCTCCTTTAGATACGTGGCAAAACCTCTTAGTTTATCTCAACTCTTGCCCTAACCCTCCCCAGGTCCATCAGTCAGAACCTCCCTGGAAGCAAAGGGCTCATCAGGTTTTATCTCCTGTCCTTCCCAAGCGAGGCCATTTCTAGGACATCTGAAATCTCAGGTTCATCTGTAATTTAGTCCAGAGACATTCTGTAACTTTACTGGTTGGGCAGCCTTTAAAGTGATCCATGAATCTGTGTCTGAACCATAAACCTGAAATGTACATCTGCATTCTAATCTAAAGCAGCTTTAAATAGGGCAGCTGGCAGCAGGCGATACCTCACAACGTCTGCCAATGAAGCCAGTCACTGGTGCGTTCACAGTGGTGGAGGTACTGCTGCTTTAACCACCGAACGCACGTTGGTTCTTAACTTCAAGCCAACTGGTTTACTTGGCGACACTTGTTTATTTCTCCCCTCGATTTTGTTCTGTTTATTTGACAGTCTCTTATTTGCCATTTTCTCCAAGGAACCAACGAGTTGACATCCATAATTTCATGGGCTCATTTTGACTTTTTGTAGAGCATCAATCTGCAAGGAAAACTGAGTCTGGGTAGTATTTAGAGCTGTGATACGTCACCTAAGGACAGGAAATTAAGCTACGGTGATCACTCAGCTCTAACATGCCTTGTTGAACTTAGTATCGAAGCACAGAACACAAGACTTTTTGCTCCCTAAGACTGTCTCTCTCTCTCTCTCCTTGTCATTACTTCAGAGTCAGTTAACTAGGGTTAACTAGATTCCATGTTGTCCTAATAGGCAAAATATCTTAGAGACCTGGTCTCCTTTCTTATCCTGTTTCCTCTTGTTACACAAATAGCTCCTTCCCTGCATTACGTTGCTTCTCTGATGTATCCCATACAGCTCAGGCAGGCTCATTTTCCTATACTCTGTTTTTGAAATCCTGCTCCTGAAAACTTCCATGGGATCCTGACTGGCCACTAAAGCAGGTCCTTCCACAAACTGTCTGATCTAACTAGGCAGGTCCAATCCCTCTTCAGAAACACCACAGCTGTATGCTGACTTTGACTCTTTGCTCCCTCTGTCTTCAATTCTTTCTTCTTTTTTTTTTTTTAATTTAAAGATTTTATTTATTTATTTGACAGAGATCACAAGCAGGCAGAGAGGCAGGCAGAGAGAGAGAGAGAGTGGAGGAAGCAGTCTCCCTGCTGAGCAGAGAGCCCGATGTGGGGCTCGATCTCAGGACCCTGGGATCATAACCTGAGCCGGAGGCAGAGGCTTTAACCCACTGAGCCACCCAGGGCCCTCTGTCTTCAATTCTTTCTTACGAATGCCATCCAGCCTCACTTCAAGGATAAGCTCAACTCATCTTCTTCTGCCCTGTCACTCCGGATGCTCCGAGGTAAGCCTATGAGCCAAGAGTCTCACTCCCGTTCATGCTCAATGACGCTGTCTAAGCACGATATATACTTCACGTGACTATCACAAAATACCTATGAGGAAAGCATTATCCATCATCCTACTCTACGGATGAGGAAACAGAGTCATTTGTGTGATGAAGTCACTTGCCCATTTTTATACAGTCATCGAGTGATAGAGGAAGCGTTCAAACCTAAGGCCGTTGGTGGACCATTTCCTCCTCAGGACCTCTTAGTGATGCTCTTTAGTTCACTATCCTGGCCGGCATGCATTTGTATCTCATTTACAGAGAATTCTCATCACCTTGTACAAGTCCCAGCCCTTTAAATGCACATACCCCTTCTGACTGCCTTATAATGTATTAAGTACAAGGAATAGTTACTTGTTCCATACTCTCCTTCCAAGACACCCGGTTTGTTTGAGAACAAAAGACAATGGGACCTCACAGCTCCTTTGCATTTTGTCATGATCACGCGGCTAATTGAGACCAATGACTTGTGAGCAGAAGTGATTATTTTTCACATGGATGTTTTAAGAGGAAGAGTGCAATTCACCACTGCCTCTCTTTTCCGTTTCTGTGACTTTGGGAGAAGGTCCACATGAATGCCATTCTAGGAACCTGGGTCCTGGAGTAGAAACCACCGAAAGCAGAGTACCCAGAGGACCTATGCTAGACCTAAGAGAAAATACCAGACTTTGGGGATTTTTAACTTCGATTTGGGGGGGAAGCCCTTTGGTTTTTTTGTTCATTTGGAGGTTTTTTTTTTAAGCTTTTATTTTTTTATTTGACACAGAAAGAGACAGAGAGAGAGGAACACAAGCAGGGGGAGTGGGAGAGAGAGAAGCAGGCTTTCCACAGAGCAGGAAGCCCAAAGCAGGGCTCGATCCCAGGACTGTGGGATCATGACCTGAGCTGAAGCCAGATGCTTAACCCACTGAGCCACCCATGCGCCCCAAGCCCTTTGTGGCTGCAGCACGACCAGCCTATATAACTAAGAAGGATGTACAGTGGCTACGGTGGAGGATCCTAGTGGTGACTCATGTGTAAGCCAAAATCAGAAGACCTCACTGATTACATACAGAACAGTCAGGAAAAACAAACAAACAAAAACCACCTGCATGAAAGGCAATAAAGCAAAGAACTTGTTCATCCAGGAGAGTTTGATCCTTAAGAACTTTCAGCTGGGGGTGTCTGGGTGGCTCCGTGGGTGAAGGTCCAACTCTTGATTTCGGCTCAGGTCGTGATCTCAAGGTGGTGAGATCAAGCCGCTCTGCCACCAGCTCTTACCATCTCCCTGTGCCCTTTCCCATCCCTGCCCCTATTCTCTAAAACAAATAAATCTTAAAAAAAAAAAAAAAAATTCATCTCAAACATGGTCCCAGACAGGTGCTGGATCTCATAAAAGGAGAGCCCACCAAGACCAGTTTTGATTTCAAACTGTTTTTTAAAGTTTTGCTGGTGTTACGATACTCCTCATTAGAATAACTTTCACAGTTCTGTTTTCCCTTCAGCCTAACAACCGCGTTCCAGTCCACTCTGAGATTTGTTCTTCTTCTCCCCTGGTTTACTCTTCAGGTTTTAAGAGCCTCTGAGCATGTACAAGCAACTTTCTCATTATGGAGACTATACCCAGAGCAGTTCTCTCTGCCTATCACAGTTCAATTTCCAGTCTCTCCAGCCATAAAAAAGAAAACAAAAGACAAAAAAAAAACAAAACCAAGATAGGAAACAGTGCAGGGTACTCAACCCCACTTTAGCCAAGGAGAGTGAGATTCTCAGCATCACTGGATTTTTCTCATTACCGGAGGGAGATGGTCTACACTCATTTCAACTTAGGATGAAATGGTATTTTTTTATTTCCAGAGTTAAGCTTATAGTTTATAGTTAATCTGATGATGTAACCATGGTTTTGTTTTGTTTGTTTTTTTTTCATGCAATCGAAGGTCTCCAGATCACTGTTGTACCTCCCTGACTACTCTAATCTTAGCTCCAAATAGGGTAGGAGAGTCTCTGAATAGACCCAGGTACGTCATGCCATGCCGCAAAGTGTGAAGGTAATAACTCAGACGTGAATTATTCAGTGTTTGTAAGGATGAGAGAGTAGGCGGAACCCACCATCAACACAGAGTTACAAAAGCGTCTTAATTTTCCAAGTTCTGCTTCAGGGAGCCCTTCTTGTACTGATGTTCAGACAAGCATTCTGTAGATACTGACTCATCAGAACGGTTACAGAACTCTTCCTAGTAATGACTTCAAGGCCCCTTGTCCAGTGGATATGGGTGTGGACTAGACACTTCACAATGATGGATACAACCACACCATCATCTAAGTGTTGTAGATTTCAATGTATGGGCCAGTGGTAAGAAAAAGTCGGCAGAAACCCAGAAGAAGTTCCTGCCGGGGGGGTGGATAATTAAAAACACCCCAAATGCGCTCTAGAGGCAAGAACATGAGTGCCTTTGTCTTTCTCTTCCTAAGAGCCCCGAGCTGATTTGAAGCCCTCTGAGCTAAGGGTCACTACGAACTAGAAGCAGTTGCGATCACCACGAACCAATTTAATTTGGACTATCTCGGCCAGCCTTATTGAATTCTCTCCAAGCTCCCAGAGGCGGAAATGTACGGCCGCCCTTAGCTATTCAGTAAGGTTTACTGAGACCTCACTGGAGCAGGCTGGTTGTACGCGCGGCATCATCTAGTTGAAACATCTTGAGCAATCAATTCAAACTTGTTATTGTCATTTGAGTTTGAAAATTTAATAAGCAATTACCTGAACACATTCCTTTATGTTTTTAATTTCTACTGAGATGTTGTTCCGTTTTCAGGCCTAAAGCAATCATGCCCTCCAGAATATTTAATTGAATGAGTCCGTAACGTGAGCCTTTTTCTTGACTGTCTTTTCCTAGTGTGATTTATGAATATGAATGAAGCCGTGTCTTTCTAAGGAGGAAGTCAAGAATAAGTGCAAATTTCAACCATCTGACATGGGCGGATGACATAACTCATTTTTGTGATGTGGAAGGAACCAGCAGACCCCCTCTAGGTACTGGAATGCCTTTCCTATAGGGCCTATATGAAATGCTTTCTCTTTCTCTTCTTTTCTGAGGCGTTACTGCAGAAATGCACATACCTATACTGTGTATATACACACACATGTGTATATACACACATTCACATGCGTGATACATATGTGTGCATGTACTTGATAAAGACATGTGTACAATGTAAGCATGTATGTCTGCTTCTACTGATCCTACCACACACGAAGCAGTGATCTTTCATTTACAGAAACCTTCATTTAAGGATCTTTTGTAGAACATTATTCTAAAAATGTAAGTAGAAAATGCATTTTGTCTACTATTTCCTTTTCTTCTTGTTTCTATCTAGAACAGGGGTCGGCATACTTGTCTCGTCAAGGGCCAGATGGTAAATATTTTAGGATTTGCAGCCATAAGGTCCCTGTCTCAACTAGTCAACTCTGCTGTTTTAGTCCAAGAGCAGCCACAGACAATACATAAATGAGTGGGTGTGGCTTTATTCCAGGACAACTGTATTTACAAAAACAGATGGTAGGCCAGATCAAGCTCACTGGCCAGAGCTGGCAAACCTCTGGCCTAGAATACGTAATGAAAGAGATAGTTCTCTATGTGCAGTTTTGATGTTTCATTCGTTGGTTGGTTGGTTGATTAGTGTTGTTTGTTTATTTGTTTATTTTTTGCTAAAAACATGAAGTTCCTTCTAGGCATCCTTGGAAGGTCTTCCTCCATCTGCCCCCATAAATAAAATGGTATTTCAAAGAGGTTTTTCCTTTGGCCTAATTTTTCGAGGGGATCCATTTTTTTTTTTTTAAAAAAAGATGTACCTTTTTTTTTTAAAGATTTTATTTATTTTATTTGACAGAGATTACAAGTAGGCAGAGAGGCAGGCAGAGAGAAAGAGAGAGAAGAGGAAGCAGGCTCCCTGCTGAGCAGAGAGCCCAATGCGGGACTCGATCCCAGGACCCTGAGATCATGACCTGAGCGGAAGGCAGCGGCTTAACCCACTGAGCCACCCAGGCGCCCGAGGGGATCCATTTTTTAAACCTTCTCCATGTCTTCACTCATCGCTTAAGAAATCTAAAAAAATAAAAACACCTCCCAACTTTTCCTTCAGTCTAGATCCTTCCTCTAAATACCAGAGCGCCATACCAAAATCTTTACAAACCCTCTACCCAACAACCATCAATAGACATGAACAACCATCAACCTAAATATGACCAAATTAGAACTCATTTTCTTCCCTATGAGTTTGCCATACCTCCTGGTTAGCTCCAAGAGTCCAGCTACTCCCTGAGAAACCTTATTTCCTTCCCCTCCTTCTGACCCATCAACTTGCAAATTCCATCTCATAAATGACTCTCCACGCTTGGCCATCCTCTCTGTCTCCCGCCATCTGCACCTACCATTCTACAGTCTCAGTGCTTCCTTCCTGAAATTTTCTTGAAAAGGACCCACTGTTGCCCCACTCTCCGGTCCTTTTTCTTTTCCACAAGTACCTCATACTGCTCCCAGCCGTGTTTCTAACATGTTACCTTTCAACTGAGCACCTGCAGTTATTTCTTTTCCTACAAAAAGATCATCATAGAATAAAAGCCCTCCCAGCATCAACCCACCCACCCTGCTTTCCTTCCCTTGCTTCCATTCGCTCCAAGCCCACATTCCCTGGAACTCCATGCTGGGATCATACTGGCACCCCCTCTTCCCGGGCAGCCCAACACCCAGATGTGTCTCTCTATTAGATTGCGCCTTTTCTACACTCCGCATACCCTGCCCTATTCTGACCATACAAACACGAAAAAGCCAAAAAGCTTACAAGACGACAGCACAAGCGGGACAACCAAACCAAGTAAATAATCATAAAGAGATGACGTGAGAAAGCAGTGAAGTATAGTGACTTAAACACAGACTAGGAAACAACATCTGATTTTGAATCCCAGTGTGCCACACAACTGAGAAATCTTGAGCAGGTTACTGAGCATGTCTGTGTTGTGGTAACACCACTGGTAAATAGTGGTATAAAGCAACCTACCTTAGAGAATGGCTACAGGGAGTAAGTGAATAGTTTATAAACCACTTAGAACAATGCCTGGTGCATACATAAATACATATGTACACTTAATATACATACACACCACACATGAACAGGCATTAATGTGTGCATGTGTGTATCTATACATGTGTATATATGCATATGTGCATATTTACACATATGTGTATGGATAAGTCTATACATGCATGTAGACATATATGTATACACACCCATACCCTTAATTATGTATTCATGTATGTATATTCATATCCATCTATAATAATTAATCAACTAAATCTACAATAGAAAAGCTGAGGAGTAACCAAGTAATTATGTACGCAGAAGTGAAGGCAAGTCAAAGATAGAAAGGAGACAATCCCATGGAACATGAGAGAGAAACTGACAAGCAGAACCAGGCTTTGAAGCCAAGTCAGACTGTCTCCTCTTACTATAAACTCTATTCATTTACTGTCTGTACCACTGAGAACTGTGGCTATCCTTAAGAGTAAGCTTTTACTTTGGTCTTTATTGCTTTATTATTTAGTAGTTTATTATTTAATAGTTTTATTTATTATTTCATAGTTTATAGGTATATTTTATTATTTAGTAGTTTATATTTAATACACTGCTTTATTATTTAATAGTTTATAGATTTATAATTTTTTTACCCATGTAACCCCAAAACACCTAGATGATACACACTATATGTATGTATATAAATGGGGGAAGTCGGGGGGGGGTTCCCACTGTTTCAAAGACTGGGTCCAGCATATATTAAGGTTAATAAATATTAATCACAAAAGGATTAAATGACAGAATAGATGTTGTCTTAAACATAATCTTAACTCCTAAATGTAAATGTAATCTTCAGTAATGAAACACATGTTATCAGGTCAAATTACTCTTGGATCCAGCCTTTATTACTGCACGATATACAACAAGCTCAATTATTTTCTTGTTTATAGCCACCATTAGTCACTGTGTTAGTTCTGGAATTAAAAAAAAAAAAACTCTGGACGACCACCTACTGAGCTCCAGGGCTCAGACTTACAGGAGAGCACAGGGTGACAGGCTATGAAATTCAGGAAGACAATGCCTCAGGGGAGCTTACCTTAGCTCAAAGCCTGTCTTGTTTATTACATCTGCTCTCTATAAGCAAGAGTGAGGACCTGGAAGCCTCAAGAAAGGCCGAACACACAATAGGTATATTTGATTGATAAAGGTATTTCATATCTTGTACAACATGTAGGAAAACACAGTCAGAAGTCTGAGGATAATATAAGAATTATTAGATACAGGAGTGCGTGGGTGGCTCAGTCAGTTAAGCATCTGCCTTTGGCTCAGGTCATGATCTCAGGGTCCTGGGATTGAGTCCAACTCCCTGCTCAGCGGGGAGGCTGCTTCTCCCTCTCCCTCTGCCCCTCCTACTGCTTATGCTCTCTTTCTCGCTCACTCACCCGCTTGCCTGCTCTCTCTCTCAACAAATAAAATCTTCAGAAGAAAAATCCAAGAATTACTGGATACAGAGATCGAACCAGAATTGGGGAGGAAACTAAACTCAAGGAAGAGATCCTTAAAGACTATGGCTCAGAGAAAGGATATCGACACTGAAAAGACAGAAAACAAAACTCTGAAGTCTAGGTCTCTAGGCAAGGCTTTTCTAGAAAATTTTCAACCAGTGCTTTCCATGTATTTTCATGGCATTTGGGTATAAACAGTATAATTATACATTCGCATCTGAGCTAGGTACACCCTCTCCCCCTTAACACTCCCTTATAAAAACCAAGACGTATTCTCGCATTAGTATTTTCATCAAGTTGGATTTTTCATTTTCTTTCCCTTCATCCACTTTAATTTTGGTGAAAATAGAAATCATGTGCCCTAACAATAAACATAAATATCCTGGGTCTGGGGGAGGGGGGTGAGAAAGGAAATGAAGGTGTATTGGGTGTGATTATGGACCCTGTTAAGTGTACAACCCTATTTTGGCAAGGGTTCACAGTTGGGCTTTTAACTCATTCTCTATGTGGCCAAATGACCCACAACCCAGGAGATGACAAGGGGTCCAGGACCTCTGAACACTGGTATTCTGTTGGCCTGAAGACTGCCAACTGTCCTTCAATGTAATAAGAGCTTTGAGAAGCCCGCGATCCTTAAGGATTTAAAAAAACTAAAAATAAAAAACAAGCTCTGTACTCATTTCAATTTTGAAGTATTTACTAACTAGATTCCACACCTAAAATGAAGTTAACTAAAATCTTCTGTTCTTTACTCATTTGAGGGAGTAAACGGATCCCCAGCTGAGTACTGTTCCTTTTCAATATTCACTGCTATTTCATTTAAACTCAATTAATTAACATATAGTTTCAGATGGAGAGTTGAGTCATCCATATCACTAGTAGAGGGAATGCCTCATGATCTACAGAAGTCCCATTTTATTGCTTGATTTGGGGGAGATGAGAAAGGAAATGCAAAGTCAGAGTCACAAGTGAAAGCTGTGTAAGGCAGCCCTTGTGCAAACGGACTATATTTACTTCCCTATAAGGGAACTACAATTAACTACCAAACGCAAGGAGACTCCACAAGGACCAATTTCCATGTCGATAAATGCCAAGGGCCGTACTATGCACTTCTTCCTTTTTCACATTCTGTCTCTTCCTCTCTCCCTGTCTCTCCCCTTCTAAGTCAAATATAAATGTGCTGAGACATCTGAAAAGGAAGAAAGATATGGTACAGCTCCTGGACTTCAAAAATGAATAGAAAAAAGAACAAAACCAAAACAAAACAAAACAAAAACAGAAAAACCAGCAAGTTGTCTTGGGGGAAAACAAACAAACAAACAAACAAAAAACAACCTTTAATATCTACGCCTCTTTTTTTAAATCTAAAAGTGCATGTTGTTTTAAAAAAGCAAATATTTAGGGGCACCTGGGTGGCTCAGTCAGTTAAGCATCTGCCTTCCGCTCAGGTCATGATCCTGGGGTCCTGGGATCGAGCCTCACATCTGGCTCCTTACTCAGTAGAGGGCCTGCTTCCCCCTCTCCCTCTGCCTGCTGCTCCCCCTGCTTATGCTCTGTGTGTGTGTGTGTGTGTGTGTGTGTGTGCGTCTGTGTGTCTGTGTGTGAAATAAATAAATAAATAAAATCTTTAAAAGAAAAAAAAAAGCAAATATTCACTGACCAGTTTCAAAAGCTGCTAGAGCTCTGCTCATCTCTCTCAGCTTTGTGTTCGTCCCATTACTTTACTGCCTTAGATATTTGTACTGCAGAACAGTAATCAATTAGATGAATAGGTCCCATTACTTTGTGGTTAATAAAAGATTTTATATTCTGAGATACACACAAAAATAAGTCAGAGTCAGCAGTGGATTTATGGGATGGGGAACAGAAGGAAAACTGTTTATCTAACAGATCACAGTCTTGAAGAAGTTTTTATTGTCTTGGCAGGCTGGATTCCATTGCCTTCTCCTCCTGAGCCCCAGAGAACCTGTCTGGATTACAGATGCGCAGGCCCTCAGGTACTTATGACCCAGGCCCACCTCCTTCCCATGCCACAGACAAGTGCCATTCTGGAAATGCCTCTTTCAATAACAAGAAAGATATTTTCCGGCATTGAGAACCTCCACTCAAAACCATCTTGGTTTTTCTCAGGTTCTGAACCATGCTGGGCTAGCAAACCTAAGCCCACCCACGGTTTGCTCTACCTACAGCCCATCTCCACGCCTGATTACCCCCATAATAAATCGTTTTCCTCCCACATAAAGCTCTAAAAAAAGAAAAAAAAAACTTGAAAGTCAATCTTTTAACTGCTTCTTATGTGGTATTTATTTTTCTCTACTTGCCAGCTGAAATGGCTCTAATGTGCCCCAAAGGGCACCGTTCCCGTCAAGCTCTGAGGTACATCAAGCTCAGATGCAGGCAGGTGAAGGGGTCCGGGAGTCTGAGAGAGAACTGGAATGTTAAGGAGAGAGCAGAGCGCCCTTTGGGAGGCAATTCTATTCGGAGGGAGCTTAAGCCCTTGAACTAAGAGCAGACGGACAAGCAGGCGTTCCCAAAGCAAAGATGGCAGCCCAGCCATGTGGCTGGACGGTGCTCGGCCCCTACAAACTGCCCCCGTGTGGAGCCACAGAATGTGGCGGCGACACTCCCTGACTTACTCTTTTCTAACGAGGATGTGAATTAATAGGACTTTTTATTTAACAGTAATGGGGAAAAGCTAACGAGCCAATCCCTGTCCTGACTTTTTCAACGGTATACTGTAATTGCTCTCCGGGTAATCCCAATTACACACGTGTGCATCATAAAGAATAAATGCTGTGTCCGTTTCCTCCACAGCCATGCCCTGTGCCAGGCTCACTTGGCACACATATGGGCCGCCACTTGCAAAAACCGAAATTCCTCTCGACCCCCAAGAGAAACATCTGAAAAGGACAGAAACCAGCAAAAAGCCCAAGGTCTCCCTGACTTGTGAGGACAAGGATGAGAGGGAGCATCTTTGTGCAAAAAAAAAGAACTTCCTGCAGTCAGAGCAAGAACCTCCCACAGGGGAAATCTCAAAACTAAACAAAACCAAAACAGAAAAGGTAAAGGGGAGAGGAAAAGAAGAGGTTGTAGGAGAAAATATAGAAAGACCAAAAGAGTTTCCACAGGACCCTCAAGAGTGGTACTTTTTAAGGCCCTTTGAAGTTGCTCCCTAGCCTTCAGCTACCTGCGTCTGTCAAGAAACAGAATAAGGGTTGGCTTTTTATGTTTACAAAACTTCATATGCATTCACATTTGTGTCATTTCCACAAGCAAAGTCAAGAGACCCATAGAACTCTCCCGGTAGCCACAACACTTATATACTTGTCCACACAGGCCTTACTCGTTCAACGCACAACTAGCAGGTTCACGTTGGTGACATGATCATTATCTTCATGTCAGAAGTGTGCCATAAAACTCATGTCCGAGTTCCTACTTCTATTTAATGCCTTCAGATCCCAGCACGCTTGTGGGAGTTTGTATGACTCCTGTGAATGTTCTTTCCAATCAGTTGGAGCAAACAGAAGTTATAAAGGGACAGAATTCCACTAATCTGTACTTCCTCCCAGTAATCTAAAAGACAGGTCCTTTATCACCGCATGAATCCTTCTCGGAAAGTTAAGTATTTCCTAACTGCAAACGCTTTTAAATGAATAACCACGAAGCAGTCCTTCATTCTGAAATATAACCAAAATAAATACCTTGGTTAATGTTCACAAATTAACATTCCAGACTATCACTCTCAACCATCTCTCATAGTCGAACGCTAAGCATTCCCATTAAAATGTATCTAACCCCCGGATTTTGTTTTGCAAGATCCTGAGCTGAGCCGTGAAAAACTTTCTAGGAACATCAATATTCTCTTTTTCCTGTGCAGCTTCCAGCACTATGGGGAACTAACTATAAATAATCAAAGAGGAAGCTTGTAGCTCATGCCACCATTTCTCTGGGGCCTCAGATCCATACCTGCAAAAATGATTAGGATGAGAGTGGGGAGTCAAGTCCAAAGTCAATGACAAAAAGTAAGGAGGTCTTTGTGAATAGTACTGGCACAAGTCTCCCCTGGTTACCCTGGCCCCTGAGTCTTTGGAGTAGAGAACGGGACTGTAACAGTGAGCAAAACACTGACAGGAACTCAAACGGAATAAACGAAGCTAGACTTACTGCCATTTTTCATTTTTCATACATGTGAACCAGGACAATTTTAAGTAGGAGAAGGTCTGAGAACAAGCAACAGATCCTCTGCTACCCTAGCACAGACCTGGAAACAAAGATGATGGAGAGAGGTAATGGGCCTGACTCTGGCTTCCCAGAGAAAGATGTTTTTGACAACTACAGCCAACCATCCAAGAGCAAGATTAGCAATTTGGGAGAAACTCATCATTAGAAAGCACGATCCAGAAGCAAATGTATCATTCACAATAATCTTGGAGGGATTCCTGCCACCACTAAATCGCACCTCCCAGAACATCATGCATTTGCTAACCAGAGCAGCAGGAGCCTCCATGCCTTCCCATTCACTTCCAAAATGACCCTCTATTCACCAGTTCAAAACCCACTACCACAACTCCTATAGTAAGAGAATTATCTGAACATTCTTTGATTTCCTCAGAACCCATGTAGGCACCAAGAAAGCAACATCAATGGAATCCATTTAATATAACACCAATAGTGTCATTTGTAGGAATGGGGCAAGATCAGCCAGCTCATGATAAACTTTTGGGTGTGGTGCTTTCCATGGAGTAACAGAAAAATAGTTTTCTAAAGATAAACTTGAAAACCTAGGTCTACTCTCCAGTTTGGAAACCAGTGGTAATGATGTGATAAACTTGGAGCACCAGATGTCTCAGTGTGGTCTGGTTAATTGAAAGCCATAGACCCCACATCTACAATCAGCCTCATACATGATCTGTTAATTTGATTGTCATATTGGTTTCCTCATTCATGTTCCTGGAGCTCTGGATATTTCCTTTGTCTTCGCCCCCAGCAATTAAACCACATTGTTTTTCGTTTTTTGTTTTTTGTTTTTTTCCTGTCTTCAAAGGCATGCAAAATGTAGGATCTATAGTAAATTCGGTCTTTTAATAAAGACAGACCCGAAATGTTCCAGAATTTTCCATATTTAAGTTTCTTTAATTTGTAAAATAGGGAGCTGACTTGAATAATTGATAATGCCATTTTGTTAAGAAGAGATTCTTTCTACTCGCAAATGGTCTTATTTCTAGCAACGTCAAGGCAATCATGCATCAAAACGTATCTAGAAATAAGTATCTAGAAGAAATGAACACAACAGACACACACACGCACACACAGACGCACAGCTCTCGGCACCTTTCAGAGTTTCTGTCTCGATGACTCACAAACAAGTCATTAATGTGATGTCATAAAAGAAGCCTTCATCTCTCACCTAAATTGCTGAAACTCTTAAACATAGGATTCCAACATACTTTTGTATCTGGTTTCCCAGTCCTAAGTAAATTAGAATAAACAGAGAGAGCATGGGATGACCTTAGGAGGATATTAGAGGCGAAGAGAAAAAAAGAACAGAGAGAAGTCAACTGGCAATGCCTGACCAAGCAGAAGAAAATTTTAACAGCATAAGCAGAACTATAAAAGCGTTTTATCACTGAAGACTCATAAATGTTCAATAATGTCTTAATAAAATTTTTGACAAGGATGACATTATTGAACTAGCAAACCAACGTTTTATTCATCATGGTTGCCCCTTTGGCAACACTACCTTTGAAATCAACAGCAACCATTCCTTCAAGGGGCAGCCGTACATACTCAAGTTCAAGAGGACCAAGGGTTGGCTTCAAGTTTCAAAACAGAATTATTAGGCCAATATGCGATACCAGGTTGCAACAACATTTTGGTTTGTTTTGTTTGTTTGTTTAATTTTGCTGAAGCTAGGCTTAGTGAAAGTGAAAATCATTTTCTCAACAACACAGAGATAGGTTGTTTTGAATATACGGTGTGATGCCGTGGGGCGTTTAAGATCAGAGACCAGAAGGTGCAGAGCAAGAAAGAAGAAAGATATTCCACAAGGACAGTTCCCTGAAAAGAAACGGAAATGTCTTTCTGGTTCTGGGATAACTGAAAAAGACTAAGAGAAGCAGAAAGGGTTGGATCTGAGTGACATTGTCTGACTGTCACCTCTTTCCAAACCTCAGGGTTGAGCATCAAGGATAATGAAATCCTGGAAACATTCATATTGGCTTGGGGGAATTTAAAAACACAGTGTGCTGGAACCTAGTTTTCCTGGGGGTCCTGCAAGCCACACAGAGGATCTGCGGGGGGTATTCTGGTGTCCCAGTGAGACTTTCTCTGACTTCTTTTGCACCGTACCTATCCTCCAGATGGTGTGTGCTTTGTTCTTCTCATTGCCCATTTTCCTCCAGCTGGCTGTCCCAGTGGGCAGCCCCGAGGGCCTGGAAGTTTACAAACCCTTAAGGATGGCTAGGAACCAATGATGAGAGCCAGTGAGTACACAAGTCTAGTTCTCTTCCGCAAAGATGAAACAGGCGACAAGGTCAAATGTGAATGTCTCATAGGATCAGGCCGAGCATAGAACTTCACTGAAATTTCCCACCTGTCTTACCTGCTTCTTTTTCCATATTCCAATATTCCCACATCCTCATTGTTCTCTTCAAGGAACAATTTTTCAATTTATCACTTGCATTTCAATCATCGATTCAGGGTTTGCGCCAAAGAAACCTCATCTAAAACGGTGCATGAAGCGGTTTTAGAAATTAGACTCTGTGGATGGGATTCTAGACGCAGGTCGCATATAGGACCTCTATCAATAAGGCTCTTATCATGGTAGCATGTGGAATGTCATCAAGGCCTGGCATGCTGCCATTATGTTCTTATTGTAGAGATACCTGTGGTGAACTGGGAAAGACTACAGGTAGAAAGAGATACAGAGATACAATGGCTTTTGCAATGTACTTTGTCATCTGAGCTGTATAAGGGAAGTAGTACTTTTTAAGTACTGTAAAATTAGGTGGTTGTGACTAAGTGGTGTTGATGCACCAAGAAGAGCAAATGACAGGTTCAAGTTGGCCAGTCAGCCACCTAAAGGAAATTGTGAAAGCCAGAGAGTCTCCAAGGCAATATTTAAAGAAACCCTTATCAGGGCATGTGCACCCAAATGTTTATAGCAGCAATGTCCACAACAGCCAAACTATGGAAAGAACAAAGATGTCTGTCAACAGATGAATGGATAAAGAAGATGTGGGGTGTGTGTGTGTGTGTGTGTGTGCGCGCGCGCATGCACACACACACACACACACACACACAGAGCAGAGTATTATGCACCCATCAAAAAATGAAATTTTGCCATTTGCAATGATGTGGTCGGAACTAAAGGATATTATGCTGAGCAAAATATCTCAGTCAGAGAAAGACAATTATCATATGATCTCCCTGATATGGGGAAGTTGAGAAGCAGAGTTGGGGGGTTGGGGGGTAGGGAAGGGAAAAATGAAACAAGATGGGATCAGGAGGGAGACAAAGTATAAGAGACTCTTAATATCACAAAACAAACTGAGGGTTGCTGGGGAGAGGGGCGTATAGAGAGGGTGGTTGGGTTATGGACATTGGGGAGGGTATGTGCTATGGTGAGTGCTGTGAAGTGTGTAAACCTGGCGATTCCAGAGTCAGAGGAAGCTGTCCCAGTATGAGCAAACTTTGCCTTTTCCAGCTGTCTCTTCTAACTATCCTCTTTCCCCATCTGTGACCCTCAAGATGTACTCCAAGGCCTGTTATTTAACCCTGGGGCAAATAACACATTATTTGTTAATAAAAATACTTTTAAAGAAATAAAATAAAGAAACCCTTACCAAATCCAGCTAGAGAAGAAGCCAAACTGATGACCAGCTCCAAGACTTAATAGTGAAGAAGCAGAACTTCAGAGAAGAATGAATGTATTTGCTGACAAGTCTCCTACTCTCACAAGTCAGGTGCCTGGTAGGGAAACAGTGGCAGCTGGAGACCCACAGATTCATTCTAGACACATTAGAGATCAGAACCAGTGGCTCCCAAGCTTAAGGACTTTGCAGATGCCTCAATCAAGACAGAAATCACACAGAAAAATGTTATTCTCAAGATCTGCTCCCATCTCCCACCCTGGACAGCAAACCAAGAAGTAAGAACAAGGATAACCCAATGGGGAAAGTTATCCTGTTAAAGGAGGAAAGGGAATACACGCTGAATGACATTTGGGACATAATGTGTATCAGTAAAAAGTGCAAAAGTAGGCCTTGGAGTGCATCTTGAGGGTCACAGATGAGGAAAGAGGATAGTTAGAAGAGACAGCTGGAAAAGGCAAAGTTTGCTCATACAGGGACAGCTTCCTCTGACTCTGGATTTAACTTCATAGAAAACCTCAAGCAGAATCTAATAGGCAGCTTGAATTGCTTTTACAGGTTTGTAGAAAGAACAATGGGCTTCCAGCTAATGCAATAAAAAAAGAAAAGGCACACAAACTAAGAAGGAGAAATAAAACTATTTTCATTTGTAGACAGCATGATCAGCTGTGTAGAAAATCTGAAAGAACTGATATAAAACTCTCCTAGAACTATTAAGGAATCATAGCAAGACTGCAGAATACAGGTTAACATACAAGTTAGTTATATGTCAACTATAATCAAGTGGAATTTTAAACTAAAAATACAATGGCATTTACATGCCCAAATTAAATACTTAGATATGAATCTTACAAAATAGGTACATGATCTGTATGAGGAAAACTGCAAAAATCTGATGATCAGAATCAAAGGTCTAATTAAATAGAGAGATTTCTATGAGCATGGATAGGAAAGACTCAGTATTGTCACAGTGTCAGCCCTTCCCGACTTGATCTATGGATTCAGTGCAATCCCAATCAAAATCCCAGCAAGGTATTTTGGGTGCATCAACAAACTAATTCTGAAGTTAATATGGAAAGACCAAAGACTCACAACAGCCAACACAATACAGAGGAACAAAGTTGGAAAACTGACATTTTCTGACTTCAAGACTTACTGTAAAGCTACAGTAATCAAGACAGTGTGATATTAGGAAAAGAACAGAAAAATAAATCACAGTGCAACAAAACAGCCTACAAACAGTCATATAAATTTAGTCAACTGATCTTTGACAAAGAAGTAAAAGCAATACAGTGGAGCAAAGAGGTCTTTTCAACAAACGCTGTGAAAAGAACTGGACATTCACATGCAAAAAATAAATAAATAAATAGGCGGCTACACATAGACCTTACACATGTCACATAAAATGATTCAAAATGGATCAAAGACCTAAACATAAAATGCAAAACTATAGAATTCCTGGAAAATAATAAGAGAAAACCTACATGACCTTGGTTATAAGGATAACTTTTTAGATTTAACAGCAAAGACATAATCTGTGAAAGAAACAATTGATAAGCAGGGCTTCATTGAAATTAAAAACTTACTTTGTGAAACACAATGTCAAGAGAATAAAAATCCACAGACTAAGAGAAAATGTTCACCTAAGACCCAACTGAGGAAGGACTGCTGTCCAAAATTATACAAAGAATCCCTAAAATTCAACAATGAGAAAATAAACAACCAGATTTAAAAATGGGCCAAAGACCTTAACAGATACCTCACCAGACAACGTACACAAATGACAATTAAATGTTTGAAAAGAGGCCCATCGCATGTTACCAAAAAAAAAGTAAATTATGATGAGATACCATTACACAGCTATTGGAATGGTTGAAATTAGGATCATGGAAACATTGTTAGCAGACAGGTATAGCAACAGTAAGTCTCATTCACTGCTAAAGATAATACAAGATATTACAGCCTCTTTGAAAGACAATTTGACAGTTTCTTACAAAACTAAACATATGCTTAGTACATGATCTAATCACACAGCTTGGAATTTACTCAAAAGAGTTTAAAGTTAAGTCTACATGGATGCACAATGTAGCTTTATTCATAAATGCCAAAACTTGAAGACAACCAAGATGTCCTTTGGTAGTTGAATGGATACTTAAACTCTGGTGTTTCCAGACCATTAAACATTATTTAGCACTGAATTTTAAAAAATGAAGTATCAAACCATTAAAAGTCATATAGAAACCTTACATGCATACCACTGCATTAAAGAAGCCACTCGAAAAGGCTACATATTCTATCATTCCAACTCCATGACATTCTGAAAAAAGCAAAACTATAGAGACAGTTCAAAGATCAGTGGTTTCCAGGGATGTGAGATGGGATGAATAAGCAGAGCCCAGAGGATTTTTAGGGCAGTAAAAATATTCTATATGGTATCATAATGGTGGACATATATCGTTATATGTGTTCAAACCCATTAAACATACAACAAAAAGAGTGGACTGTGATGTCATAAACCTTGGGCTCTGGGTGATTGTGACATGACAACATAGCTTTATCAATTGTAATGGACCACTCTGGTGGGGGATGTTGGGAATGGGGAGGTTATACATATGTGAGGGTAAAGGGTATATGGGAAATCTCCCTGCCTTCTCCTTAATTTTGTTTTGAACTTAAATTGTTCTAAAAACAATCATCTAACCTTTTTTTAAAAAGCCCCATGAAATGAAATGAAAATGCTAACAATGACCTGACATGGTATGAAAGGGAACAAAAGGCTCAGAGAAGGGGGCATATTAGTATACATGTAATGCAAAAAATGGAACAAAAAAGTACTAGTTGACTATTTCCAGGGAGGCCTTTGGGAAACTCCATTTAAAACAATAAAAAAAATCAGCTGGTAGGAGCTGTCCATATAGTTGAAAAGCTTATAATGACTGTCTTCTAAAGGTTTGGATTTAAGATGTTCTTCGGATATTGGGCTTCTGAGGATCCATCAGTATGAAAGATTCCAGTGGCAAACGTTAACCATTGGAGGCAAAGTACATCTACTCACCATAAGGGGTAGTAAGTTAAAAGTGATAACCAAGGGCCAGAGCTCTCAAGGGATTTAGGTCAATGGCTAAAAAATATAGTGCATCTAGGACCAATAGAGATGGGTAACTAAGGAGAGAGAGAAATAAGAGAGTCGTCTGTGTTTGTATGTGGATATAGATGAAGAACATTGCTATCAATCACCTTGACTAAAAGTTATGGTTGCTTGCTCAGTTTCCACACCTGAGTCAATTTTCACATCTAGAATCCAAAGATGAAAACACATTAAGTCCCTGAAAAAGGAAGATGTGATGCCATGACATGTTTCAACAAGAGTGATTCTCTGTGTCCTTTCCCAGTGGGACCGGCAATCCTTCATCTCAGTACCTGCATATTCAAGGAAGAAAAATATGTAGATATTCTGGGAGAGGTTGAGTCTCAACCGATCCTGTTACCAGCGATGGAAATGACTATCCTGATCGCACTAGTACAGTACAGACATGTGGATATCTACTGACAAAGAGAGCCATGGATTGTGTTTAACAGGTAGAGCATCCCATGGACCCACAGACTCATCCAATGGTCATTACTCTCGTGGAATAGGCACACTAAGACTCTGATAAAACCCCAATACTGCTCCTTTGATCTGTGGCATAAGAATGATCATAGCAGAAAAGGATGTCTGTGTCACACTTCAATGCCCACCATAAAGCATCCATTCCAGAAGGAGTACTACATAGTCAAGTGACTAGGATGCCTCAATAAATTACTATCAGTTGACATTTGTCCTTGACTACCCAGGGCTTACATGATGGATTCACAAACAGAATAGCCATGGTATCAGAGAGGGAAGCTCTTCATAGGCCTCTCTCATCAATGATAATGTAGTGTTTGATATGAAATCATTTTGTCCAATATGTCAACAGAAGAGACCCAGGCAGAATATGTGATAAACTACCCTCTCTTGAAGGAACAAACATACCACTTTGTGGCAAGTTGATTTTACTGGACCCTATTCATTCTAGAAAGTAAAGCAAATATTCTTTATCAAGATGAGAAAAGGGAATAGATTGCCTCCCTTAATGGTAGTGCATTGGAATGTATCATATATGAGGGCTCACCAAACATTTGCTAACGCAGGTCATGAAAAAACTGCCCTGGACCCCCTTTATTTTGAAGGATGTACAACAGAAGGCATAGACCAGAACATCCAATTGGTTTTAATACATACCTCACAATTTAGAAACTGCTGGCCTAACAGAGCATTGGAATAACCTCTGAGAAGTCATCTAAAAGATGACCTTCTAGAAAAGGAAGGGGATTATTCTTCAAGACACAACACAAAGCTTAAAGTTGTAGCCATTATATGGTGCGGAGTCTCCCTGCAGTATATTTGATGGGTCCCTGACCAAAGGGTGGAAAGTAAGTTCCTTGGCTAACTACTGACATACATGGACAATCTATGCTTCCCATCTCTGCCTCTTCAAGCTCTGTGTATCTAAAGCTCCGAGTTACCAGCAAGAAATGAATCCAGCAAGGCATACAGAAGAGCCCTACTAAATGTGAGGTTGATTGCCACTGGGTCTCTTGGACTCCTCACACCAGAAGACCAGTAGACAAAGGAAGGGGTTACCATCTTGAAAGGGAAAATTGATGTTGATCATTATAAAGATTTAGAGTTATTGTTACATGCTAGAACTAGGGTTTGGTTCTCAGCATCATTTAATGTTTCAATAACCAGCTTTATTTCAGATGTTATACATTTTATTTTTAGTCTTTCCATTTGGCTTTTCATTATTGTTTCGAACTTGCTGCTGAATTTTCCTATTTTTTAAGTCATCATGAGCATATTTTCCTATCATTATTCTAAGAGCTTCTGTAAAACCTTTTCCTGCTAGTTCCAAAATTTGTTTCATCTCAGGGACAGTCTCCATTAGATTGTCCTAGGTCTTGATAACAGGTCCCATTTTCTTGTTTCTCCATATGCCAAGTTATTTCTGGATTGTATCGTGGACATTTTAAACACTATGCTGTGGACACTCTGAATTCTGTTATATAGTGCCCCAAAATGTTGATCTTTACTGTTTGATTTATCAGGTAATTAACTTGACTGAACTAGAACCAGAAACTCTGGCAGCTGGGTAGTAGTTCAAATATTAGTTCAGGGTTTGGGGCTTTTGTTTTGTTTTGTTTTGTTTTTGTCTTCAACATGGCAGATTAGATGATGCCTCCCCAAACATACATGGCTCAGGAGTTTTCCAGAGAGTGTTAAAGTTTATATACAACATTTGCAGAAAATGTGGGATTTTCTCTTTTTGGCTCCCTTCTTTCTGTGTTCTCTCCATGACCAGCTGTTACAGTTGCCTCAAACTTGGCCATCCGGTTCTTCGTGCCACAGAAAATGCAGAATGTTCTAGGACAGTTTCATATGCTCTGCGTGCTACCAAAAGAGGGCTGCCCTTGGGCTAAGAGCTATGAAAAAGAGAAAAATTTTTTCCATATACACTACGAATCCCTTTTACCCCAATGCTGACTATTCTGCAAAATCTTCAGTCTTTCAGGTTTGCTGTAATGCCTTCAGGTAGCCACTTTTGTATGTTCTTTCTTCCTATTTTTTCCAGAGTATATGCTTGTCATTTGTGAGAGTGCTACCTCGTATCTGCTCACTTGGTCACACATGGCCGTGACTCCCATGACAAATTTTAATGGTGTGTGATCCATGACAGCAACCTAAAGGGCAAGTGACCAAAGCTCAGACTCCTCAAATGATTGTCTGGTTCAGCCCACCAGGCTATCTACCAGAAGAGCAGATGTGCTAGGGAAAGCTAAGTTTGGAAGAAATATAGTGGGGAAGACAGTTGTCAGCGTGGGCCTTGGAACCAACTCTAATGGTGGGGAATAAAGCTTGTCACTCCAAGTCATCTTAGAAATGTTCTGCAGAAACTGGGACCCACCAGTTTTTTTGAAAAAGGTCTCAATGTATGGAAAAGGAGCATGAGTTTGAATGTAATATACACTCCTGGTTCCCTGCCCAAATATCCTCAGGTTCCATTAGCTCTGTCCATTCATCCCTCAGCCTATGCTATTCTGCTGAAGCTGCGTCTATGACCTTTTAGAGAAGAATGCCCTTGGGAGGCAGGACAACCATGTTGGAAGCACTTGGGAGCTTATGACCAATTGTCCCCTCCCCACCCCCAGCTTTACACCCAACGAGTAATTGGTGCAGAAGCGAAAAATGTCAGCTCCCTTTGTGCAAGATCAAAGAAAATATGAGGTATAATTTGTGCTGCTGATGCTAGAACTTTACCTGACCCTGAATCCTTGCTTGCTTTTTCCCCTTCCATACCTGTTCCTTTCACTTCTTGATCAGTTTCTTCTGGGACTTCTTCCTTAAGAATTCACCTACCCTCAAATCCCTGGCTCAGGGTCTGTTTCTGGGAGATGTTATTCTGAAATGCTCCATATTCAATGTGCAACTGTCTGTCCCTAACAGGGCATGAGCACAGTAGGATATTGAAGGTCACAGAGCCTGGCATCTGCATGACAAGAGGTACCCCATGTTGCTGTAATGCCTCAGATGTCAAGGTGGGACCAGTCACAGATACAAACATCTGTCCACACCAGCAGATCCAGGAATCTGCCAAACTCCGGCAGAGACAACAATGATATGAAGAATAACTCAGAGGGTAGGAGCACCTGACCAAATGCCCACTGTTCCAGAAGCCTCTCTCATTCAAGACACCCCTGAAAAAAGGTGGAAGAAAGAAGGAAACAAACCATGATAGTTGAGAATTTTCCTGAAAGGGACTATGTTTTAAACCACCCACTGCCTGAGATATTAATCTATACATGTGAAGAGAAAATAAAACAGATCAGACTGAATGCACTAAAATGCAAAAAAGGTTTTTGTTTTTATTTTTGTTTTTTCTTGGAAGGCTCACATCTTCCAAGCAAAGGTGAGTTCAGTTATATAGAATCTGTTAATAGTTTAGATTTTTGCATGGCTGCATCTTAGGGTTTAAATTTTGGATCCATGTAATCTTCCCCGAGAGCACGTTTTTCAAAGTGATTCCTCCTACCTAATGGAGAAGGGGGAATTCTTATCCCATTCATAGAAGAGAAAACAAAATAACGCTGAAATGGTTAAGGGACTTGCCTCACGTCACACACAAACCAGGTACCGCAGAACAAATATTCACAATAATTCTCTGACCTTGAAGTCCAATTCCGTTTATTCTCAAAGCTTGGAAGCAGCATAGGACATAGTAATGCAAGTCCAGCTGAGTCAGTTAATCATTTCAAGTCCCACATTCCTTTTACATTTGGAGCAGGGTCCCCACAGTGTACTAACCCACAACACTCTCAGCAACTCTTGGAGCTCCATTTAATCATCTAGATGGTTGCAGAAATATTCATGTCAAGAAATGCTTGCTTCTTCAGAGAACAACTCTGAAACTCAGTTAACATACTGAGAGTTCTTGATGTTCTAAACCTCAGTTTTCTATACATCAGAATTACCTAGTAGTTTAAAACAAAACAAAACAAAACAAAACAAAACAAAACCCAACAACAACTAGAACCCATATCATTCCAGAGGTTCACATTTAGAGGATCAGAGGTACAGTCCTGGCTTATGTATTTTTAACATTTGCTGTAGATGATTCCCAGGCAAAAGAGAAGTTTGAAAACTCTTGTTCCTACCTCACTTAGATTACCCGGTTTCTCAACTCTGGTGTCCCATTGTCCTGGTCTTTTCTTTTCTTTCACCTTTTTTGGCTTCTGCTTCCTAGACTCTCATGATCCCCCTTCTCAGTTCATCACTGGATTTCATTCAGTAACAGCCTAGTAAGTCTTCCTTGTCACAGCCATAGCACTCCTCAGTTGGTCTGTATTAACTCAGGTGCTTGGATCTGTTTAGCATCCTACCATAAAAGCATCCTGTTTTCTCCCTCATGTGTCTGTGGCAAAAATTACTTATTTCAGCTAAAATTAAGTAGCCTGTGTCATGATCATTTAACCTCTGGTTGGCTAAGACTCCCAAATTCAGTGTATTTCTGATGTTGCTTTTCCACATTGTTAAATAATGTGATATCAGTCTACATTCCAGCACATTCTTCTCCTTAATAGGGGTATAGGAATAGCATAGTATTGCCATGACTAACAGTCTTCCTCTTTGCATCTTACATCATAGATAAGTTCCTGTAAATCCGTGAAAATGGCCTCTTGACAATTGTGTCCATCTTGAATGTGTGGTTATATTCTGTCTCTTCCTTTCAGATAGTTCCAGAGATTTTGTTACTTATCAGGAAAGTAAATAAGAATACTGTATCAACCACCCTCTGTTCCCAACATACAAAAGAATGATCGGGTTGAAAAATGCTGTAATATATAGACAACTATTTCATGGTAACTTCATAACAGCTGTGTATCCTACAGGCCATGTCAGATAGGAGGCATGCATTCCTGGGCACAGGGCACACAGGTCCAGTCTTCCAAACACTCATCATTTCTGACACCATCATCTATGAACCTTTCACATGATTTATGTTTCTTTCACTCCTATCTGCAACCAACATAGTCCCTCTATATGCATATAATGAAGGGAATGCTAAACTATGTTTATAAATGAGTCCCAAAATAAAGCAGAAGCCTTTGTGTAGCCCTGCTAGGTAGATGGCACATAGGAAACATGAACTCTGCTGGGGTTGTGCACATAAGAAAATACACACCAGCAGACCTACAACCATAATTTCATAACTGGGGTCAAGTTTCACCTCATGCTATCTGGTAATTTGGAAATTACCTCCAAAGCACAAGTCAACAGTTCTTCATAGGAGAGTCCTTCAATGACAGGAGATAAAATATAGACTCAGAATATTTACCAAATACCTAGATTCTAGAAGTATTGATCAAATTCTCAGATCTGGAAAAACTAATAGTTCTACCTAACTAAAGAAAATTTACTGAAGAGATCCACATGAACCTGAATTTAGTCTTCTATATATAGAATTCTATAAATCCTATAGATTCAAAGAAGGAAAGCAAAA
The DNA here is from genome assembly GCF_009829155.1 of Mustela erminea. Taxonomy (NCBI): domain Eukaryota; kingdom Metazoa; phylum Chordata; class Mammalia; order Carnivora; family Mustelidae; genus Mustela; species Mustela erminea. Next base: position 19,303,864 of record NC_045616.1, on the reverse strand, counting down.
GGGACTTCATGGATGCAGAGACCACGATAATCTTATCATAAGAAGCAGAGAGGTTAATTTAATGGACCTATTTCCCTTGGGAAGCCAGAAATAGGATACTAGTGAACTGAAGCATAGTGTTGGAAAAAATTTCAGATTTTTAAATTTCCTTAAAGGCGACTCTTCCAAAGAGGCAAATTTCACAATTACAGTTCCTGAACTGTTCATTTTTAAAGGTGCTGGCTGGACAGGCGGTCTCAGCTGTTCACGGAGTCAGAGGGAGAGGCACAGGCAATGAGGAAGAGTCACGGACTTTAGGAAGGACAATGTCAGGGTATTCTGAAATTCTTGTCAGCATACAAAATTCTTGTCAGCATACAGCGGCTCGGCCAGACCCCCATTTCCCAATGGAATGGGTTATGCTTCAAGGCAGCTGTGTGACCCAGAGCCTTAGGCTCCTAATTTCTGAACATACTATTTCCCACCTCCTCTTCACTAGAAATGGAGAAAATCTCAAATCTCAAAACGTTAAAAGCCCGGTATTACATGAAATCTGAAATTGTCCCCAGTACAATTCAGTAAAGTTCTCATATAATCGTACCCCTTCAAAGACAATTCAGGGTCAAGTCAGGTTCTTTATAATTTTATCCAAGACAATCCAGCCTTCACCCTGTGCCCTGTGGTGTGATGAGAAGGAATCAAAGAAATACATTTCTAAAGCTTCTCTGCTATAAACAGAGCTCAAGAATCTAAAAGGGCGGTCGTCAATAGTCAGGCCACTGACTGAAAGGTGTTTATGACTTCTTCTTTTGTATTTAACATTTTGAACTTGGAGTAACTCAAAAGATAGAAGATAGCCTTCTGGGTCTAATTTGTTCATTCACGTTGCCTTGTGTCAAAATGTGAAGTATTGTTTTTTACAACGAGGTATATTTTACCCAGTGGAGTCTCTGTGCGTAGTAGTAAGAAGTGGCAAAGGGATGACCTCTCATTCCGGTGTCAAGATCTGTCTGTGGTCCTACAGTTTCAGGGTTCCACTTCTTGTCTGAATCACTTGATAAGCTTAGCAACAAGAAATTCCAAGCGAGACAGTATCATGTAAAACAATGCCTGCCCAGTAGAATGAAATTGACGACTTACTCACTTTGGTGTTCCTGGTTCTTATCTGCCATGGCAAAGATCAGTAGTTGAAAGTACAGCTAGAAGACAAAATTACAGGGAAATAAAATTTTATGGAGACAGAGATCCTTGCATTACAATATTAAAGGGATCACTTACATCTCTGAAAATTAAGACAAAGAACAGAAGAGGTCCAGGGGGTGCCAATGCTACTGTTAGCGTGGCAAGGGGGAAGAATTAGATGGGATAGAGGGTGAGGAGCACAAGGGAGGCAGCAGCATCAAGTTCAAAGGATATCACTTCCCAACTCTATCGCCACATATAAATAAAAATGTATGATCTAGACCATAGTCCACAAAGTCAGGGGTGAAAGAAACACAACTTTTGAATTGTTCTACTGATACTTTTCTTTTCTTTTCTTTTTTAAAGATTTTATTTATTTATTTGACAGAGAGAGACCACAAGTAGGCAGAGAGGCAGGCAGAGAGAGAGGAGGAAGCAGGCTCCCTGCTGAGCAGAGAGCCCGATGTGGGACTCGATCCCAGGAACCTGAGATCATGACCTGAGCCGAAGGCAGCAGCTTAACCCACTGAGCCACCCAGGCCCCCACTTTTCTTTTTTTTATACTCCTATTACACCAAAGAGCAGACAGCCATCTGTTCTGAGACTCTTACCACATTTTTTTCAGGGCTTCTGTCAAATTTGAGGTAGCAAAGGACAAGGTGGGATGGGGAGGGGACACTCTTCCTCCCTTCACTTATTTGTTTTTGAGGTGTCTATTCAAGTACTACTCAAGACATGTCTTGCTTTTGTCCATAGAGCACCTTCAAGTCCTTGGCTCTCTCTGCTATTTGCTGAAGCAAGGGGAGACGTTCTTTCCTCCCATACCATCCCCAAACCAGGGATTCCAGCCATGCTCTCTGTAGAATCTCAAGAGCTGACTCAAAAATCTATGGTTGGGACCTTCCTAAAGTTTGGTTGTCACCCAGAGAACAACATGGGAGGCAGGCTCAGTGCAGAGTTCAAGACTGAATAAACAAGAGAAGGTCTGGGGCAGGTCTTGAAAGACAGGGAGAACTGATGATATGGAGAAGGAGATATGAAGAGCAGAAGACATCCTAAGCAGAGAGAAGAGCACAAGCACAGGCAGGTGGGAGTACCATAGGTTGGTGTCTATGGAGGAACTCTAAGAAGTGGCTGGAGATGAAGCAAAGTCAATTCATGCAAAGCCTTCAAAGACATCTAAGGAGCTTAAACTTGGTTAGCATCTGGGTACCTCAAGAATGGTGCAGATAGTGGAGAAGCAGGCTGACCACAAATGAGGAGGAAGCATGACAAATTCAGGGATTTTCAGTGACTCAAATGCTTCCACTGCCCTATCAATAGCCGTGGCTATACAGCTAGAGTATTACCTATGCAACCTTCACTTCTATATTGGCAGCACTGTCCAAAGGGACAGAAAAGGAAGATGTACATCAAGTTTCTCCATGTGTCTTCAGGGTCAATAATCATACTCATCATCAATACTTATAATTGCCTTTCAACTATGTCATTTTTTGTTTGTTTGTTGTTTTTGTTCTTGTTTTTTAAGAGAGGGAGAGATGTGGACCAGGGGCAGAGGAAGAGGGAGAGAGAGAATCCCAAGTAGGCTCCACATCCAGTGTGGAGCCAGATATGGGGCTCAATCTCACAACCCTGAGATCATGATCTAAGCCAAAATCAAGAATCAGGCACTTGGAGCACCTGGGTGGCTCAGTTGGTTAAGCGACTGCCTTTGGCTCAGGTCATGATCCTGGAGTCCCGGCATTGAGTCTCATATCGGGCTCCCTGCTGGATAGGGAGTCTGCTTCTCCTGCTGACCTCTCTCCTCTCATGCTCTCTCTCTCTCTCATTCTCTCTCTCAAATAAATAAATAAAATCTTAAAAAAAAAAAAAAAAAAGGAATCAGTCACTTAACTGAGTGAACCACCCAGGTACCCCTCCTTGCAACTATATTTTAATTGTGGTCTACAACACCCTCAATTGTCTCTAAAAAGATTCCATTATGTCTTTCTTTACTAAATAAAAGCCACTGTGAATATACAAATATACAGACTTTTTTTTACTGTTAAGTAAAAAACTCATTTATAATATCGTTACAATATATGATGAAGTGAAAAAATATTTTAGAATTTATAGGAATTGAAAACTTAAGTGATGAAGTTAGCATCTGACTGATATGACAAAATGCAATATTAGGGAGAATTACGAAATCATAAATATTTTTGTTAAAAACATTGCAAAGTATGGGTCAGTGAAGCATATTTTTTAGTATTTTTAATAAAAATGTATTTATTCACCAGACAGATTTAACAAATGTTACTTCTGTAACAGATGTAACTTCTGTTAAGAAATTACTTTATCATTGCTATATTTTTTAAGAACTACATTCTTCAGATATACTTTGAGTTCAAGTTCACTTGTTTCTTTGAGTTCAATTGTTTCAAGTCCATGCATCTTTCTGTTTCACATTTTTCTGCCAATATGTGTATCTAGTAAGCATATACAGTGTCTGTTTATTTACATTTTACCATCATAATGGAATTTGCCTTTTTTCCTAAAAATGGCTTTGAAAGTAATCCATGGTGATACATGATATCTGTTTCTCTCAATCTAAATAATTCATAATTTATTCATCCCCTCTTCTATTGATAGATTGTTTCTAATTTTTTGTCACTGCACCCACATGCATTTTTTTTTCCAGTCTGTATTCAAGACAATTTCCTAGGTCTATACCAAAAATAGGAATTGGTAAGGAATTGCTGGTGCTTTGTCAATTCTATAAAAAATTGCCAAATGGCTCTTTAAAATTCTTGCAAAATTCACACACTTTGGATAGAATATGAGACTTAATGTTTCTTCATGTTCTCAATGTTGATAATATTAGTCTTATTTTTCACTAATTTGATGGGTCAAAATATATCTCAGTGATTTCAATATGCGTTTCCTTCTGTACAAGGGAGGTTGAACAACTTTACCTGTGTAAATTGGTCATCCTTTCTTCTGTGAACTCCCTGTTCATGCTTTACACCCATATTTCAAAGAGTTGTTCCTCCTTTTCTTCTTTTTATCAATTGTGGATTCTACCTCCTTGTTAAGTTGTAATTTTACAAGTATTTCTTCCAGTCTGTGGCTTGAATTTTTCATGAAAAATTTTTGATGTGGCCATATTATAAGTATTTTCCTTTATCATTTGTGCTTTTTGAGACTTAACAATTCCCTTACTAAGCCAGTATCATAAAGAATCTCATTTTTCCAGAAAAATTTTATAGTTAAATTTTTCAAAGTCATGTCTTTACCTCTTCTGGATTTTGTGCATAATGTCAGGTAGAGGTCAGATTTTATTTTTCCCAAGTGAGTAACTAGTTGTGCCAGTGCCTTTTTGTCAGTTCTTTTAGACTTTGTAAGGTAAGTTAGTCCTCTTGCTGTTGCTTTGTGAAGCCAGACCCGTTGTATGTCCAGCTCTCGCACACTCCTATCTGGGATCTACTGTTTTATTGATACATTGTTCTCTGTGAGCTAACGACACTGATGATGATTTTGCTAAATTATAAGTAAAGATTTTAATAAGTGATTTAGCCCAAATTCCCCACTTCAAAATTCAGTTGTGACTAGCGTAAATATTCACTGAATTTTCTTTAGCTTCAGCATATAGTTAGAGGGACATGCAGGGACTTCGGACTCTCATAGTTGGTTAATCCTAGCTGGCCAGGGGCCATCAACATGTGGTTGACTATTCTACCTCTTTGTAAAGAAGAAGTAGAATACCTCTCCCATACCCTTATCTATAAAGTAGAGAAGAAAAACAATTCCTCACCAGTTTATGATCTCTTATTCTGCTAATCTCTCCTTTTTCAGAGGCCTTGTTATAAGCCATAATAATTTTCCTCATTTATTTACTTAGTTATCTGTCCATATAAACAAGAATACAGAACAGGTCTATCCATTTACCATCAGGTTCAGGACCCTATAACAGTGTCTGATAAATAACATATAGTTCCTAAGTTTATGTCAAATGATGAATGAATGAATAAGGTACTAGATTTAAAGGAAGACATTTAAGGTAAAAAAAAATTGTTAATTTCCTACATACACATTACAATTCATTATATTATTGCAGAACATTTTAACAATACTATAAAACCTCATGACTATTTCTTGCTAAGATAACTGATAAAAAGTTTACCTTCCAAACATATTGAGAGTTGAGAAGTTGCAATACGGGCTGGAATGGTCATGAAAGATCACGTAAGGGCTCTGGGCAAACACCTCTGAAAAATGAGTCAACTGCAGCCACACAGAAAGGAACAGCAGAAATGTTAACAATAAAGGGGAGAGCTAGACAACAAGCTCTCAACTGGGAAAGCTCTCAAACTTTCAGAATGGTTCAAATGAGGATCTAACTAAAAGATCAGTAGATATAGAAATGTATGAAGTGAAATTTATTGTGCTCGCTTTGGCAACACATATACACAAGTGAAACTTGCCATTTTACCTACTAAAACACCTCTCCTTTTCGCTGAAAGAAAGAAAGACATTAATAGTGTACTTAAAATATTTCCTTGTCGTACACAAATTAGGTGAAAGGTTGAAATTTTGTATTCCTCCCCAAGATCAGGATACATACACAACATTAAAACCTCTTTCACTGCAATCTTAGAGAAACCAGCCCCTCTGTTGGATATCCGGTACTTCCTGCTTCCTGAGAGGATGTGTTCTGAGTATTATAACAGTGCCATCAAAGTACAGGGATAATTGAATTTTTACTATTTTAACACTTTAATTATCAAAGTAAAATGGCACTGATTTTGAGTATCAAGTTAAATTAGCTTAAAAGGGCAGAATTTTATGAAACCAAAAACTTTTTTCTAAGCCTAGGGCTTCCTAAACTCAGTCTGATTTTCACAAAATCCCTATTTGAGTTTAAAACTTCACTGTTGATTCACCATAACAGTGAATAACATTCACCATAACAGTGTGTGTGTGTGTGTGTGTGTTTAATAGTAAGAACACTGTGCTATTTCATCAAAGTAAATGAATGAAAATTATTTAGCAAACTGTCACTTGATTAATTAGAGATTTGTCAATATTAGCATTTGCATTTTTGAAGAACCATACGATGTTAATAAAAGATCAATTCTTGAAAAGTCCATCTCACCAATTTAAATATGTTTAACCAACCATATGCCACTAGAAGTCGATGAAATAGATAAAAGCAGAACATGTCATCAAACAAGTTCTCATCTCTATACACTGAAATGTTTTCATTATCTGGCATATTTAAATAAAGTTTTTATGAAATATATCAATTTCCTTGTTTTAGGAAATGAGACTGAACAATAATAAAAGCCTAACTTTAAATGTTATCCAAAAACAGCAAAGTTAGAGCCAATTCCTAAGGAACTATCCAAGAAAAAACCTTTCTGGAAGCCATTTTATTATTCTCAAATTCAATCAATACCATCACTGTGTTAACCAACAGTCAAGCCAACTGATTTTATATCAGCTTCTACCTTTTACTTTCACCTTTCACAAAGCCCTCTCACAAATTTCTTTTCGGATTTCTTTACGTATTTGTCAGACTTATTATTAATTCTGTCTGTATGGTCAAAGCACTTGCAACTCTCAGTCCATAAACCAGTGAAAGTGTGAAACGCGGTGTGCCAGTGGCTGGTTTGGAAGGGGGATGGGAAGAGAAGGGGAGGGAAATACTTTGTTGCAGTATTGCTAGAGACAGGATTCTGAAGTAGAGGTAACTCTCCCTTTATGGCTACTTTTCCTCCCCATCCTCTTATTAAGGCTAGAACCCTGCTCTTCTGACCAAATTTCATGTTCTTTCCACTACACCAGAAAGCATTTATTATCCCTGTCTGAAGCCGTCGCTTGGTGCTCTGTTAATATCCCCAGAGCGGTCAAAATCAGAAAGTAGCTAGGAATACGGCTTAGAGATGTTTAAATGATAGAAGTCTTTACGTATGCAATAATCAACAAGAGTGGAAAACCTAAAATATACTGACGCCAAATTTTCCAAGACACTATGTGATCTTTCTTAACATCAGAGTTAATATTCTCCTTAGTTTTCTATGCCTCAGTCAGTAAGTGAAATTTCAAGAACTGTGCTGCACAAAACAACCCATTTTTTTATTTCCATATTTAAAAACTTAAAATACCTACTCCATGAAAATAACTTAAACTACTTCCAAAATTAACCAAAAATAAAAGACTGACACTGGTGGACTCTCAAATCTGCTCTCTTTAGAAACCCATGGTTTTGTTTTGTTTTGTTTTGTTTTAGTTTTCGTCTCAGAGAAGTATTCAGAGGTTAAGTTACATGCAGTGTCTTCATTTGGCGAAGATTCGTAATAACAAAGAGATTTCCTATTTATTAAATCATTTTGGTTTTCCAGCAATTTGTAAGAATTGGTATGGATTGCACACAGCAGTCACAGAGCCCCTCTGAAAAAGGCAAGGACAACAGTAACAACAAGACTACTTTGATTTGTAGCATGTGTTGCTTTCCATGGTGTATCAACTCCCACCATGGCCAATGCCAGCTACCATGACCATGAGGTCACCACATGTGGGGTTGGAGGAGATGCTCACCACCAGCTGTGTCTTAAGAGCAAGTTCTAGCACACTGTAGGTTGAGACACAAGAAGATCCAAGAGCCTCGGGGTGCGTGGGTGGCTCAGTGGGTTAAGCCTCTGCCTTTAGCTCAGGTCATGCTCTCAAGGTCCTGGGATCAAGCCCCACATCGGGCTCTCCGCTCAGCGGGGAGCCTGCTTCTCCCTCTCTGCCTGCCTCTCTGCCTACTTGTGATCTCTCTCTGTCAAATAAATAAGTAAAATCTTAAAAAAAAAAAAAAAAAAAGATAGAGAGGAGACCTGAGAGCCTATCTGACTTGTGCCAAGTCATACAACTAGTGGGAGCTTGAGGACCAGAGCCATGTTTTCTGGATTCAAGTTCAGGAGCTGCACCATGATAACAAATCAACCTGAGGTGTCTGCATCCTCTCACTGCCGTACGGTGCATAAATGAAGATTTTTAAATGAAGGTACATTTTGGTCCTAAGCTATCAGTTAGTAGTGCTTTACCCAGCTACGTCTGTCTAATCTCAGTGTCCACTTTCTACTCATTTTCCTAAGGCAAGATTTTTATTTTCTTTAAAAATTTAAACTTTATGGTGAGTGCTGTGGGGTGTGTGGACCTGGCGATTCACAGACCTGTATCCCTGGGGATAAAAATATATGTTTATAAAAAATAAAAAATTTAAAAAAAAATTAATCTTTAATAGAGTTTTAAGGGTCATTTTAGAACAACTTTGGAAACAAAAAAATGACTAAGCTAGGCTTTCTGACATAGGCCTCCCAAACAATTTCCTATTACTAACAATTTCTTATTATCCAATCCCAAAGCCTACTAGCTCCTTCTCCACGTTCAGGATTATTATCGTCCAATTGTCCTGCTCTGCTTATCTCTAACTGATTAGCCACTCCCCTTCTCATCTCAGGGATTTTTCTCTTTTCTCTTAATAAGAATTATCTAAACTAATCTCAGATTAGTTTTAGTTAGCCTTTGAAAAACCTTACTGTTGTCCAAGGCCTTGCTTTCTATCAACTTAAACAAAGGGAAGGACGTGAAAAGAGGGAAAAAGAAAAGAAAAAGAATAAACCACAGGGAAGTCCTGTTCTACAGAAGCATAGACGTTCTCGTGACTAACTCATGGCCCCTCGTGACTGAATCAGTAAAATGTTTATTGTGTGAGAGATGTGCAAGCTCTTTAGGAAAGCTCATATATTCTGAAAAAGAACACCAAGGAGGAAGGACATGCCTTATCAAATGATAAAATACATTATAAAGGAAATTAACTCAAGGACTGTGGCAGTGGCCGATGCAACGACAGACCAATAAAAAAAGCATGGATCAGGTTTGCTGAAAAAACCTGAAATCTTCCCAAAATCATTTCCATGGACATCAGGTTTGTTGAAAAAACCTGAAATCTTCCCGAAATCATTTCCATGGACAAATACTCTTCAAAAACATGACCTTCTTTATCCCCCTCTTAGAGATTTAAAACCTGTTTTAGCATGTTAAACCATCTGAGCAGCACTGTTCTGTAGAAACCTGTCTAAATTTTCATAACCTAAGTTTTTCCCAAACTCACATGGGCATGATACTTTTCTCAAGAGAATTCCCAAAATTATCTTCCAAAGAACACTGTTTACAGTATGTTGAAATAGAGAATCCACTAATGGATCCAAGTATGGATGGGAATAGACAATGTGGGAAAAAAAATTTTTTGAAAGAAGAATTGATCAGTAAAGGACAATTGGAAGAAAATGGATACTGGAAAAACTTATTTTTAGGGGCCCCTGACTGGCTCCATCGAAGAACACGCAATCTCTGGGTTATGAGTATGAGCCCCATGTTTGTATAGAGATCACTTAAAAATAAAGAAAAAATTGATATTTTTGAAATTTAAAATAAAAAAGGGAGTTCTTTACCTTATTTCCTATACCAAAATGAATTACAGGCAAATAAGAGTTTAAACATGAAAACTAAAGCTTTAAAGATATACAGCCAAACATTAGTTAATGTGCTTAAAACATCAAGAAGAGAAAATCTTTCTAGGGCTAACACTGAAGAAAGACCCCAAAGACAATTATCAGTGAACAAAAATTTCAACTTCTGTAGAGGACACACACATTAAGAACAGTCAAATCAAAATGCAAAGTGGCTAAAATTACTTAAATTATTTGCAATACTTATGAGGATTCTCCTATCAAAAGTAAAAGGAAACACACAGAAAGAGGCACCATATTAAAACAGAGAATCCATGAAAGAAGTAGTGGGGGTGGCATTTAAATTCCAAAATGATGTTCAATCTAACTACAAATGAAGTAAGTACAAATTCAAACAATAATGAAATAGCATTTTTTACCTTTCAGATCAGAAAAAGAAAATTGGGAAAAATTGATGATTCCTAGTGCTGATGAGACAACAGAGTAACGGAAATTCTTATTCGCTCTTGGAAAACAATGACACAAATTTCAGAGGGACAATTCTTCAATGTCTGTAACAAGTTAAGTACGCTTACCTTTGGACACAATTCTACATCGAGAAGTGTATCTCAAAGCAAATGTGCAAAGATGTGTGCACTTGATTGGTCATGTTGATTAAATGATGGATTTTAGAAGTGTTGACATCAAATTTTTCTGCTGGGATGTGTCTGATTATGATTAACACTCACGAAGTACCTGGGAGTACAGATATAGCCAAGACCAGGCAAGCCACTTGACTCATGGAAGCTCTACTGGGAGTGGGAAAAACAGTAGCCAAATGTGAAAGAAAAATTATCAGGAATTAGAGAGATCTGCAAGTAACAGGATGGCTACTTTTACAGGGAATGGTCAGGAGCAGTCCCTTAATGCAAATGTCACTTAAGCAAAGATTTAAATAAGCACAAATGTCATTCAGACAAGAAGGTAATGAAAAAGGAGTTTTTATTTTATCTCAGTGTCATAGAAATCCACTGCAGAGACATCTTACAATGTAACTTCCACTCTAGAAGCATCACTGTAAGTGTTGGGTTGGCAACAGACCATATGGGGCAGTAATGGAATCAGGGAGACGTAGGGGAAACTTCCTGCTCTAGACCAGGTTGAAATGCAATGAAATCTTGGACTAGGTGGTGATACTAAATATGGAGAAAAGTGAGTGGATTTGGAATATATTATAGGGGTAAAATTGACAGCGCCTGTTGAATGATTAAATACAGGGATGTGAAAAAGACAGGAGTAATAAAAAGGTCGCTAGGGACACCTGGGTGGCTCAGTCAGTTAAGCATTTGCTTTCGGCTAAGGTTATGATCCCAGGGTCCTGGCATCAGGTCCTGTGCTGGGCTCCCTGCTCAGCAGGGAGCATGTTTCTCCCTCTTCCCCTTCCCCTGCTTGTGCTCTCTCTTTGACAAATAAATAAAATCCTTTGAAATTGCTAATTTTGGGGTGCCTGGGTGGCTCAGTGGGTTAAAGCCTCTGCCTTCGGCTCAGGTCATGATCCCAGGGTCCTGGGATTGAGTCCCGCATCAGGCTCTCTGGTCCACGGGGATCCTGCTTCCTCCTCTCTCTCTGCCTGCCTCTGTGCCTACTTGTGATCTCTGTCTGTCAAATAAGTAAATAAAATCTTTTAAAAAAAATATTGCTAATTTTTGAGCAGCTAGGAGGAAGATCATGATACTGACTCGCTGGAAAGAGTGAGATGTTCATCGCAGGATATGAGATATTATTAGTAAACAGTACGTCTGCTTTGACTCGTTGTGTTTAAGAGGCCTACTTCTATATCCAAGTAAAGATTATCAAACAACCAAGTATGCATATGATGTCAGAATTCCAGGAAAGGTGAGGTCTGGAAACTTTATTTTGGAATCATGTAGCTAATATTTACCACGAGAGACCAGGCTGTGAAGGAAGCAGGGCCAGGGCGGTCAGAGCTCAATCTTGGCCAGGCAAACAGAGACAGAACAAGAGTCTGAATCCTAGCTCTGCAGTCTTCCAGCTCTACCGCCGTACACACGATAGCTTCTCTGCTCTTTGGTTTTGTCAGCTGTATGTAATAAAAGTTCCCAAGTTCGACTGGAGGATTCACAGACGTAACCATAATTAAAGTGGAGAACATCGTCTCCAACACAAAGTGCTCAACAATTGTTTGTTATTGCCCTGCAAATATGGCCACAGTTTTCCTGAACTCTTTATAAGCAATGAAAGTACTTTGAATAGTCACTGAAAACAAAGTTATATGCAAACTGAGAAAAGAAAACCAGAAATACAGACAGTCCCCAACGGAGGGTAAACAAGTGATACACTCCTAACCTTTCTGTTTTTCACTTTCGATTCAGTCTTTAACTACATGGGATTCTTAACACACTGTAAGAAAATAGGCTTTGCATTAGATTATTTTGCCCATGTGTAGGCTAACATAAATGTTCTGAGGACATTTATGGTAGACAAGGCTAAGATGTGACATTAAGTAGGTTAGGTGTCTGAAATGCATTTCGACTTAAGATATTTTCAACTTAACTCTGGGTTGATCAACATGTAACCCCATCGTCAATTCACAAAGATCTCTAATTACAAGTTGGTATGAAATCAGTAGCAAGCAAAAGGAACCTACTAGAAAAAATAAAAATAAAAATCAGATTGGTTTGGTTCAAACTAAAGAATTGAAGAAAATTATGAAGGAGTAAATCCAGAAACAGTTTAGGAGAAAAGGACCTCAGAATGTAACTAGGTAGGATGTTCAAGTTTTCTCCTCTGTGGACAGGAGAGATGTTAGATCTTTTCCAGAGACCAGCCCTGCACAGGAATCGCTTCGCTTCTAGGTCACACAGCCCATCGCCTATGCCGGCCACGTAGCTCTCCAATTCAGGTATGAGGCTTATGTTATGTCCACCGAATTCTTTTTTAATCAGAGCATCCCTTCACTACCTCTTCATTTTTACTGCTACACAGACCGCAGGCCAGAAAGTACTGTTCGTTTCAAATAAAGGAAAAAAATATCTTCCTCCTTTTTTCATTTCTTCAGTAGGTCACTGGAAGGGGAAAATGAGGACGCACGACAGATTATTTTCTTCATCATCTACGCGGCTTATTGCCATTCAAAAATCCAGAGTTAAAGCATTCTAAATGGTGTGAATGAGACAGGTATAATGAGTTGTTCTTCGAATCAGAATTGCAACCAAAGGATGTGAAGAAGAAGCTGAATTCTCTCATTTCTTTCAACTGTCTAAACCTTTAAGAAAAACATTGTTTTTCTTCCCTTCATTCAAGGGTAAAATAATATCCACCCCCGACCCCGAGTCACATAAGAATTGAAGAAAAAGACAATGAAATTCCCTATCTGTGTAGTCACTTATGCGCAGCTGTGATACTCTGTGAACAACAGCTGGGCAATTATGACTATCACCCTTGTATTCTCCAACAGTCGGAAAATCATTCGTGTTTAAGTTAAAGCTTTAATGCTTCTGCTATGTGTTAATTCTCTCTTCTTCCCATCATCCCTTCTCCCTTGGCTTCCCCTGCTTCCCGATTTCTCAATATAAAATTCTATCAAACGCACTCAGCATAATTTTCCCTGAGGGAAAAACAATGCTAAAGTTTATTGCCAGTACAGTTACTGGGGCAACTTGGAAAAACTTTCAGCTTGGGTTTTTCTATCAAAAAATGGATTCCAAAGGCAGTTAATACAAGTCTTAATGTGCTTCTCGGAATACTGGGGATTCAATTCTCACTCTTTCCTTTCTAACTTCTGCCTTACCTATTTCTTATAAATATTAAAGTGAATGAACACAGGACTCTGAATTGTCTGTAACCAGGGAAATTGCAAACTTCTTTAAGATTTATTTGAAAACAATCTCTGTGAATTTATTCGTATAGATTTTAGATTCCTCTCACTTGAAGTGGATTTTTAGTCTACGTGATCCTGTCCTTTAATCTTGAGACTGTATCCTTTACAGAACAAATGGGACCAATCTCCTCTTTCGGTACACCTCTCCAAACCAACTCTCAAAGCTCCTGACTCCAGTGAAGGCATGGAAAGTTCTGTGTTTGGGACCCATCAAGGGTAAGTGATTGGCTATGACAGCAAAATGGTACCCTTGCTTATCTCCTGGCACCCCTCCCTCACTTCATGTACCCATTTACCTAAATACCTTTCTGTTTATATTCCCCAACAATGGAAGGAAGGAAGAGGGGAGGGAGAAAAACACAAGGAAAGAGAAAGGAAAGCCTTATGTTGCATGCTTTCTTGTAAAATCAACAAGGAGATGGAAGAAGTGATCTACAGACATTTATGGTAATGCCACACATCCTTGAATCCTTATGTCAATCCTTTGGCCTTTCTTATTCACAAAATACAGTTGAGAAGTTCTCAAAATTGAATGCCAGAGGATTTCTGTAATATTCTTAAGGTCACATACCTAAAAAGTAGGAAGCTGAAGGACCAGGGCTGAAGGTCACACCTGATAGACACTAAGCTCCAACCATTTTTAGTCTATTTCTTGAGGTGTTTCTGTTGCAAATGAAGATAAGAATTCCCTCTCGTCCACACAATCATATAGGCCACAACTTTACAAGTCTGTGTGACATGACTATCCACCAGACAAGCAGCCAGGACTATTATTTTGAGGGAACAGTGATCTAGGAACATCCCAGAACAGTCTGACTAGAATCTCACCCAACCCTCCCCTCCAACTTTACTGAATTTTGCATGAGGTGAGGGAACTCCAGGAACTAAAAACTCTTAAGAGTCAGCCGTTGGTGGAGCTTGAAGGCAATGGAAGAAGTGAGAATAGAGTCAAATGAAACCAGCAATGGGAAAATCCTGTAGACACTATGAGAAGCATGGAGGAGGACCCACTGAGAAAGCAAATGTTTGAATGACTGTCACAATGAAGACACTCATGGTGGGCAACTGGTTTTAGCTAGGACAAGAACATGAGAAGAAGGTCCCAAAGCCAAGATATATACCATCTATGTTTTTCACCTCCATCCTTTCTCCCTGCTCCCCGACTGGACTAATAGTAGTGCAGACCATTCCTTATCATTTGTAAGACCTGAAGTTTTATCCCAGTTTAAAATTGAACTACATTGACATTTTTAGCAGAAAATAACCACAACGTAGTCAAAACCGCCTCAAACATTAAAGAAACAGAAAGATTCAGCCTCACGTAGATGAGAATAGAGAATGGAGAGAAAGTAAACCTTGTATTGGTATCCATGAAACTTCTACAGGACACGATGTACTACTATCGGACCCTCAGGAAAAAACAATGAAGTAGGCAAGTGTTGTTACCATCTTTCAGGTTGGACAGTTGACATTCAGAGACATAGTAGATTTTGGCAGATTAACAGTTTATATCTACCATAATGTCAACCTTAAAACACACACACACACACACACACACACACACACACACACACACACTAAAATGAATGGAAGGAATCATACCGTGAAGTCAAAATTTTTAACAATGGGAGGTGGGGTAGGAAATAGGAGTTATAGTTGACTTTTTCCTGCTTCTTTCCATTCATTGTTTTAGAAATCA
This sequence comes from Mustela erminea, assembly GCF_009829155.1. Classification (NCBI taxonomy): domain Eukaryota; kingdom Metazoa; phylum Chordata; class Mammalia; order Carnivora; family Mustelidae; genus Mustela; species Mustela erminea. The sequence goes on along the minus strand of NC_045616.1, from coordinate 19,288,626 downwards.
CCTAACGTGATCTTGAATGAATTATGTGAGCAGAATTAAGGAAATTAAGGAAAATGGGGGGGGGGGTGCATTCAGCTCTTCTACCACACATTCTATACCTATTGTGTAAGAGCTGGACTTATTTCTTCAGCTAATTTTGACATGACTCAAAGAAGTCAAAAGTTTTAAAACTGAGATGTGTGTAGAATACTTAATCCAATAAGAAGATTTTATTTTTTTATTTTTTTTTAAAGATTTTATTTATTTACTTGACAGATAGAGATCACAAATTTGCAGAGAGGAAGGCAGAGAGAGAGGGGGAAGCAGGCTCCCCACTGAGCAGAGAGCCTGATGCGGGGCTCCATCCCAGGACTCCAGGATCATGACCTGAGCCGAAGGCAGAGGCCCCAACCCACTGAGCCACCCAGGCGCACCACCAATAAGAAGATTTTAAAAGGTAGCTGAGTGACTTTCAATTGTCTGAGAGTTTCTAACTTTATTCCCACCTCTTAAAACACGAAGCCATTTTTGAACATCTTCCTGATGCCAAATTCTCATTATGTATGTTGATTTCAGTTAGTAACGAAGACCATTCAGGATTAATCTTACTGTATATACAGGGTTCTAGGAGAATCCAACCAAGGGTCTACTTAATCTGCAGCTTTTTCTCAAGTTACAAAGCATGGAAGCCCAACTTAGAAAATTTCTAATGTTACACAACAGAAGTGCAGCCTTAGTGGGTGTGGAGCGAGCCCACATCTCAGACACAGAATTAACACAGAACCTACTCACAGACGTCACAGCCACACGGCAAATCTACTGGGGCCTCTCACAGCTGTCCGGAAGCAACTAGAAGTCAGAAAGCAATCCTCTTGTTTTCATGCCACATTTCTTTCTAGTGGCTCTCAGATTCGTTCTCCCACACATTGTATTTTGGGTAATGATCCCTCTGTGGGTAATACCCCTTTGAGGTCACAAAAGCAACAGAGTAATAACCATTTGGCAATTGTCTTATTACAAATTTCCCCATGTAACTCTGCCAACAGACAGACCAGAACATCTGGCAAAATCACTTTAATGATTAGGACTCTAACTTGAAGAGCTTACCTCAGAAAGTGACCAGGTCTTGAGGTCCCTGCACCTTTCAGACTGTGCCAGGAAGGGGAGGAGCGCTCATCTCACCAACGACTAATTTTAGCTGCATTTCATTGCATTGTGCCTTGGTTTCCCTATTTGTAAATGAGAAAACAAAGAGAAGCATCTGCCTAAGACAAATGTGGAAAGATCTTCGCAGTTTCTTCCTGAGCGTGGTTCCAAGATGTGACATCATCACAGGATTAACAGAGAGAGAATTTTCTGAAAATGTTAAGTTCTATATAATGGAGACAACATCATCATCATCATCATCATTATTATTATTATCATTACTATTATTATTATTATTTTATGCTGCCCCTCCCCAATACTGGATCTTGTAAGAAACACCAGTAACTACAGATAAAGTTGAAGCATGGGCCCAGACGTGGTTTTATCCAAAGAGCAGTTGTCTGAAATATGATTCCTTGGGGGATTTTTTTCTCCGTGACCCATGCTCCATTTCCTCTGACCTCTATATAGTCTTTGCTCTTTGCAGTTTTATGGTTTCATTGATGACAGCATTCTGAGGATTGTTTTTTTCTTTTCTCTTCTCCCCTTCCTCTAAAGAATTTATAATTTAATTATTCTACCTTTCACCTAACCTCTGTGTTTAACGAGGGGAAGAAATACAAATGCTCTCTATAGAAATGTATGGCAGTAGGTTTAAATTTTTCCAATATTGTTTAGATCTGGGGTCCTCATTTTCCTAATGGATAACACATTATCTTCTCCTCCCTTTCTCCTGATGTTTCGCTCTTGCTGAATGTCAAGTTGAAAAGGTATTCAGAGAAACAGACGTCAGAGAACAGTGCTTATATAAGGGAAGAACAAAGAGAAGACTCTGGGGAGAGAGACAAGGGAGGTAGCCCAGGGTCTGGGAATAGAGAACCTAAGTACTGAGGAATCTTTGTTCTACAACATGTTTGAGCAAATACAGCTTCCTCCTACGTATGATCCAAGGGTGAGTAGGAAATGGACTACACTTTCATACAAGGGAAGGCAAAGGAAGATGTGAAGCAGCTTGTGAGATGGTTAGTCAGCGGTAAAATTGTTGCAAGAGGATATGTTAAGGGGCACCTGGGTGGCTCAGCTGTTAAGCATCTGCCTTTGGCTCAGGTCCTGTGCCCAGGTACTGGGATGGAGCCCCACATCTGGCTTCCTGCTTGGTGGAAAGCCTGCTTCTCCCTCTCCAAATCCCCCTGCTTGTGTTCCCTCTCGAGCTGTGTCTCTCTGTCAAATAAAGAGACAAAATGGTTTTAAAAAAAAAAAAAAAAAGAGGATGTGTTAAATGTGGAAGTCTGTATTTCTTCCTTTTTTGAAGTCTATTTTTTAGACACTAAACTCTAGTACTGTTCACCGAATAATAAAAATACATTCTCATATATCTTGTACGTTTCAACAGTTCAGTAGTCTGTCATAAGAAAGACCAAGAAAAGCTGGTTGACCTCGTATGACGACAACTTTTTCTAGATGATTAAAGAAACAAATACCCAGTACAGCTGGGGAACTTTATAGCCCTCTGTAACTCACATCTTTTAACACAAAGACTGAATGTCTGAAGGCTTATAAAGAATGATAAGTAGGCAAAATACACAACAGTCCACATGGCCTACTCTTGCAGCGAATCAAACCGTTCATCCATGAAGGACTTTAGGATCCATGGGAACAATTTGGGTTCATCCACGCTCTCGGATTTTAGCTAAGAGCAACTAACTGACATCTCTAAGACTCTGCAATATTCTGGCTCTGAAACTTTAAAGCTTCAGTTCAAGTCCATGTAGTATTTTAACCTTAAATTGAAATCTTCAGTTACTCTCTGTTGACTATTTTCACCCTCTCAACCGTCTAGTTCCTTAAAATTCTGATTCCTAACAGTCTTTTCACTAATGAAGTAAACCCCGTTAAAGACTTCACTTTTTACTCTTCCCCTGTGAACATAATCCTGAATGGGGTCTTATCAGATTTCTTCATGGATGATTTCTCAAGTCTGTGACTCCTTCCTGCTCTGTTTTACAACTATCTACTTTCCTCCCAAATGCTTCCTTTCCTCTGTAGGACAGACTGGTCAGCTATTAGAAGGGGCACACTTCAAGCCTATAATGAAGAAATTAAGTCAGGAAACAGCCCAAAGTTTATCTACTTTTTTTTTTTTTTTTAATTTTAGCACTTAAAAGCCCAGTGTGGGGGAGGGGGCATTGTTGAGAGAAAGACAACATCTGACAAAAAACTCCATCGCTAAGCAAGGTAGAAGTATCCAAGGCAAAACATGGCTTAGAATTTAGTTTAAGGATTATCTGGTTCCTCCATAAAGAGCAATTTTTTTAACACGTATCTGAAAAATAAGATGCTGAGGCAAGAGGGAGGTGAGTGATGACAGAGTTACTGCCTCGACACCGGAAAGTACGGGATGGGAATTTAAGTGCCGAGATACGTCTGGACCACCCACCACCCACTCCCATCCACCAAGAATAAAGCAGCCTCAGAGGAGGACACAAAGCCCAAGATGACTAGGCGTGAAGAAGAGAAGTCCACTGGGATGATTCAGACATGAACTTGGAGGACCTAAAAGGAGAGCTGCAACAGCTCCATTCAATCCATTCAATAAAAAGTTGAAACTAAGGGCACCTGGGTGGCTCAGTGGGTGAAGCCTCTGTCTTCGGCTCAGGTCATGATCTCAGGGTCCGGGGATCGAGCCCTTGTTGGGCTCTCTACTCAGTGGGGAGCCTGCTTCCCCCTCTCTCTCTGCCTGCCTCTCTGCCTATTTGTGATCTCTGGCTGCCAAATAAATAAATAAAATCTTTTTAAAAAGTATATTCTAAAAAAAATAAAATAAAAAGTTAAAACTAGTACTACCCTATGATCAATAATTACACTACTAGGTACTTACCCAAAGGATATAAAAACACTGTCTCAAAGGAATACATGTACCTGATGTTTATAGCAGTATTCTCTACAATAGCCCAATTATGGAAATAGCCCAAGTGTCCTCCATTGGCAAATGAATGGATAAAGAAGATGTGGGGGGCTCCTGGGGGGCTCAGTAGGTAAGAATCTGCCTTTGGCTTGGGTCATGATCCAGGGGTCCTGGGATAGAGCCCCACATTGGGCTCCCTGCTTGGCAGGAAGCTGATTCCTTCTCTCCTTCCCACTGTCCCTGCTTGTGCTTCCTCTCTCACTGTGTCTCTGTCAAATAAATAAAATCTTAAAAAAAAAAAAAAAAAGACATGGGCTGTATGTACACACACACACATACACACACACACACACACACACACACACAGGAATACTATTCAGCCATAAAAAAGAATGAAATCTTATCATTTGCAAAGACATGAATGGAGCTAGAGAGTATAATAGTAAAAGAAGTAAGTCAGAGAAAGACAAATATTCTGATTTCACCCATATGTGGAATTTAAGAATCAAATGAGCATATGTGGGGAGGGTGGAAAGGGAGGAAAACCAAGAAGCAGATTCTTAACTCTAGAGAGAAAAACTGAAGGTTACCAGATGGAAGGTGGGCAAGGGGATGGGAGAAGTAAGTGATGGGGATTAAGGAGGGCACTTGTGGGAAGCACCGGCTGATGCATGAAAGTGAAGAATCACTAAATTCTACTCCGAATTTACTCTGTATTTACACTGAATTTACACTGTATGTTAACAGACTGGAATTTTAATAAAAACTTTTAAGAAATCCATTCACTCACTCTCTGTTAACTCTAGAAAACAACATTAACAGAAAGCATCTTCAAACTTGGGTTTCCGGGGGCACCTCGGTGGCTCAGTTGGTTAAGTGACTGACTGCCTTTGGCTCAGGTCATGATCCCAGAGTCCTGGGATCGAGTCCCGCATCGGGCTCTCAGCTCCATGGGGAGTCTGCTTCTCTCTCTGACCTCCCCTCTCATTCTCTCTCTCTCTCAAATAAATAAATAAAATCTTAAAAAAAAAACAAAAAAACAAACTTGGGTTTCCGGACGAGTATTTTATAACCACTTTCCTAGGCACTTAAACTGATCTTCTAAATGAAAGATGGTCTCTGACTGGTTAGGGCCATATGGTTGCATCATCTGAAAGAGAAAACCAAAGAGGATAAGGGAAGAGATATCCAGAATAGCATAAATGAGAAAATCAAGTATGAAGAAAGAGTGGAGGGGAGGAAATGGCAAAGAGAAAAAGAAACAAAGAAGAGAGAAATAGGGATGAAAAGAGGCACTGTAGTACAATTCAAAGGGGACAAAAATGAAGGAAATGTGACAAAACTGATGATCTGTGCTTAAAGTATAGTTAAGAAGAAGCGTCCTCTTTGGTCAACTGAAACATTCACCTAATTTAATGTCATCTCAAATATTTCATGAAAAAGAGTATCTACAACCATTTCTCGTATTCTCACCTGCTTGCATTACTCCTTCATAGTCTGCTATTCTACCAGCTGAGGAATTTCACAATTTTTATCTCTGGGGCTTTACTTTCTTCAGGAGAAGCAGAGTGGAAACACAGCTCTCTTACACACAGCTCTACATGAAAACAAAATAAAACAAAACAAAACAAAACAGGCATGTTTCTTCAGGCACTAGGAACGCCACAGGTTTTTGAAAGAAACTGCTTCAGAGTTTGGTGGGTTTTCTTACTCAAAAAGAATGAGGTGTTAGGACATTTGTGTCACTTCCCTTAAGCTTTGCAGTTGGGTGGTGGCTCCTTACGCCCAATGTTCTATCTATCATGGCGGCCATCGTTCACCACAATTAGTGTGAGCACGTCTGAGCTCAAGGGATCAGGGATGTACTTTGTCATCTAAAATATAACTTATACACAACTGATGAATTATTGAACATTACATCTGAAACCAGTGATGTACTGTCTATTGGCTAACTGAATTGAAATTTCAAAAAAATAATAATAAAATATAAGTTACTGACTTCTATCAACTACCCACTTAGACTTCACTGCCTGTCAGTTAAGACATGGCTCAAACTCATCCTATCCAAGTAAGCCCTGAGCTGCCTTGCAAATGCTCGGATTCCTGGTCCCATTCAAGGATTAGTAATTCTGAATCCACCTGAATCCATAGTGAAGACAATTTCAGTTTTTCAGCAAAGGTTCCAGGTGATTTTAAATTCAGGCACTTTTAAGAACCACTGCAAGAGGGAGCAGTCCCTTAGAGTATAAATCAGGTGTGACTTTATTTTTCCATTTTGAGTGATCTATCACCAAAAACTAAGTATCATACCATGAGAACTACAGTAAAGGACTTAAAACTTTCACTAAGAGACTTTTTTTTTTTTAATTACGTATCAAAGCATCATTGGATTACCTTCAGAAAATCTATGTCAGAGCCCAATAATATCCCATGGGAATAAGTAGGCTGGAGGGAAAAAAGAAAAGGAAAAAAAAAAAACACCCTGCAACCCTGATTGCTTATTAATCCAACCAAGAGCCAATGTTCACTCCGGCCACCTGTGAACAATCCATGTTTGACATGTGACGTGGAAAGTGGTCATTTGTTTTAGACTCTATGGCCAGTACCAAAGCAGATTTATGGTTATAGAGATAGAAATTCATTTCCTTAGTTTTTAGTCCAACAGAAGTTAAATTCTCAATTTATTACCTTATGACCTTTGCCAAAAAACTAGTTGAATGCTATAAACAGAAAATTCTTTCGCTGGGGGTTCAATATTCAGCCACAAAAGATGAAGAGCTTTCAAGAAACCAGAGATGTTTTCAATGTGAGGTCTCACATGGCCTAAGGAAATAAAAAAATAAAATCTCAGATAATCTAAGAATTGATTACAGTGTTTTCTAAACTCTTCTCAAGCTAACAGCTACTCTCTAAAGCCTTTTAGATTGGCACTATAAGAACTAATTGGCTTAATTCCTTTTAAAGTTCATCACCTATAATTAATGGACTAACAGACTGGGAGCATGAAGATCTTCAGGTCTCCAAGTATATAATCCTTGGATTTCAAATGTACTTGACCTCTGTCCTTTTCTTCCCTTTAAACATCACATTCACGAAGAAACAGAGGATAATTTGTTCCTCATTGTATTAATTAGGTCTGAATCACAGTAAATAGTTGAAAAGTTATATCCTTAGCTATTTTTAGCCTCTTTGTCCTAGGTTTTATTAATTCTTACATAGCACTGGGATCACGCTCGTCAACAAAACATTAATTCTCAGCTTCATTTTGCTATGATGCCCCAGGTCAGCAAAGACTGACTAAGGCCCCCTATCTTAATATTCTCCTAAAAATTAACTGGTGCATGAGACTCTAACCTAGACACTGGAAAACAGTCCTAAGTGAAAAAGATTTCTGTTAAGTTTTACAATATAAATAATCTTATGATACACATTCTAATTTTTGTAGGAACTAAAATCTAAGGCTAAGGAGTAATTCTTAGCACACCCCAATAGTCTGAAATAGTTTGCAATAGGTTAAGATTACAGTAATGTTATCTGCCTACAGTAATATTTATGTGAAGTTGTTTTGGATTACTGTTATAAAAATAAAACATGCAATTTAAATAGGGAATTTAATATAGAAATAAGATCCTTTACTGAACACATGTTATGTGCAAAAACAGTCTTCTCCAAGTTCATATGAACGATCTTACTTTGTGCTTTTTGGACAGATGGAATCCCTGCTTTGAGTGGTTATTTGCCCCAGGTTACCACGCTAGGTAGCGAAATTCAAATTCAGGTCTGACAGCAAAGCTCACCTTCTTAAAGAGTGCACTAACCCCTTTTTTCCTCAACTGTGAATGATTCTGTGAAACATGTCTTAGTGGATTAGAAGGATCTTTCTCAAGAGCGAGTGCCGGCTTATCTCCATTTGTGGCATTGGTTGTCTTTGTGGTTAGAAGGACTACCTTTCTGGACCCTGCTATTTACTCCTTTGTAGGAGTTGAAAAAGCCATTAAAAAAAAAAAAAAGTCACTTGAGGCCTCTCAGGTTTAGTTTCCTGTTTTATAGGGTCATGAGGATGGGTCAGTGGTAGAATCTTCTGTGAATTGGCTGATCCATCCAGAGCAATGTCCACCCAAAAAGTACCCAAAGCCAAACCCATACATAAAGTCCACAGCAGAACAAGTTTAAGTACTGACTTCATTTTTTTACAGAAAAGGAGACAGATCTGAGTGGATCATCCCCTGGGATATGAGCTGTTGTCATGGCAAAGAATGATGTCTGCTACCAGGAAAACTACCCCACAAGGAATTTTCACAAGGAGAAGAAACCAGCCTTAACATTTCTGAGACTTAAGAAAATTTGGATTGTGCTTAGAATACAAAACATAAAAATGGATACAATTTTTTTTTTTAAGATTGTACTCATTTGAGAGAGAACAGGAGAGAGAGAGAGAGTGAGTGCATGAGCAGGGGAAGAGGGAGAAGCAGACTCCTTGCTGATTAGGGAGCCCCATGTGGGACTCGATCCCATGAAACTTGACCGACTGAGCCACCCAGGTGCTGATAAATGGATACAATTTTCATTTACTATTGGGAATAAAAATTCAACAATTCTCACAGTATTTGACTCAAAGCTATTCAAAGTTGTCTGTTGGTGCCAGGCAACTACAGTGGTGTCTATTAAAAAGTTGTGGTATGATTATAGCTATATAAAATTTAGCGAGGCTGCCCCTTTGACCTTAAAACATACCCTCAATTTTCAACATACGTGGACACCCTGATCTGACATTCACTGTACCTTAAAAATCCTGGCTGGCTGAATTGGCTCTCAGAAACGTCTCCAAAAGAAAACATCATTATTTCCCAAATATCTTAGGTTGGGTCATCTATTAGCAAATGTCCCCAGAAGGCCACTACTCAGAAACTAGCCTAAGATAATAATCTCTAAGATACAAAAGAAAAAGAATGGGGGTAAGAAGTTGAGAGGTCAAGAGAGAAATAGACATGATCTATTAAAAAATGTTTTTAAATGTTTTAATTAAAATTTTAAAAATAAGTTTTGACATTATAAAAATTTTTTAATTAATGACATTAAATAAATTAATAATTTAATAATTTAAAATAATTTGACATTAAAAATAATTCTGAAATTTAATTTTTAAATTAAAAATATTTTTATTAAATAAAAATTAAAAATAATTTTAAGAATAATTTAAAAAATAATTTATGACATTAAGAAAAAACACCAATACAAGCTCAAAATTCATAGGGGGACAATGGCTATATAACCCACAGCACAAACCCTGGAAAGGTTGAATAGGCAGCCAAAATATCTCCATAAAAAGTTTATGTTGAAGTAGCAAAGTATTTGCTACAAATTTAAATTTTAAAAACCACTTATTAAATCAAACCCGAATGTAAAGAATACGTGCAGAAAATAACTTGGAAAAGTGTATGCTAGCGCTCATAATTCTTACTGATTAGTTGGTATGATTTTTTTTTCTTTCTCCCAAATTTCAAAAAACCCTGAAACAATGATGTATTCCTTAAAAAAAACAAACAAAACAAACAAACAAACAAACAAACAAACAAAAACTATTTGCAGATTAACATTTGGCTTATTTATATGCTATCAATTTTCCAAATTCTCGACATAGGCTCTCTAGTTACAGTAGGGTGAAGGGAAAAAACAGGAGATTGCTTTTACACCCTGATTTAATTCTGAGATTCAGAGGACCTTTCAAATCATGACGTTTATGTCTTCATCTAATGATAATATGTCGTCAGTAAAGAATAGACAGAAGTACAGAGAAGGAGGAAAGAGAAAGGGAAAGAAAAAATAATAGTACCATCAGTGAAAGACAACTCTTACCAATAATGTATCTGTTTTTTTTTCTTGTGCATTTTTCCTCTTTTATTATATAGTTATAATCATACTATAGGTATAATTTCACTTTTTGTGTTTTTCTCTATAAAATTCTTCTTGTTCCTTTATGGGGACCATCACATCTTTTTTCAAGGGAGTGTATCTGACATACAATATCCGATTTGTTTTAGGCATAGCTCATAGTTAAAAACTGTTTTTAAAGAGATCTAAATTCTGTGAAATAGATCATCTAAAATTATCATAGTTCCCGAAATTAAAATATAAGAAATACCAAAAAAAAAAAAAAAGAACTTGAATCATACTGAATTCAGTGTAAGTTGTTCTCTGAAAATGTGACATGACTCATTAAGAGGTGGATATTCGTGTAGGACATGTTTTGACACGCCCTTCAGTATTCCACACCTTGAAGTATCAACTAATCCATAAGAAACCAAACAATTACAGCACACGAGGGCTGGAATGTTTCTGCTTTCTGTGAAGCCCGGTTGGACAGCGTTGGGACTGGGCATTTTTCCTGTCTTCACTTTAACTCAAGTCTACAAATATGGGCATGAAAACATGTCAGAGAGGCCAACAGAGAGAGAAGAAAGAAGAGGAGGACAAGGACAGAAAGTTGGCCCTCTAAATGGCACTACAGAATGGACTTTAGTTGTCTGAATGAGAGCTGAATGCATGGGTCTCAGACTTCGTTGGTTACAGTGAACCCCCAGGAGAGTGGTTAGAATGCAGACTCCTGGGTCTTGTCACCAATAATTAATGTTTGGGTTTTGTGGGGAGGAGTGGGGGGGGGGCCTCCTACAAACACTCAGGTTGATACTGGAGACAGTAAATTTGTACTCAGACTAGCCTTTGAGAAACACCCACTAAAGATTGTGTGATAATTTCCTGTTTTAAAAAGTGTACTTTCAGTGGCTATCAAGCATGTTTAAGAGGGGGTCTGACCAGTTTCATCAGAAGAGTTAAAAACAAAAATTAAAGAAGGTGAGAAAGGTCTTCATAAAACTATAAACCAAGATTGCAAAAGGGTGCACAAGTCTAAAAATTCTCATGAGAATGCAAGACGGAAACCTAGGAACACTTGTGACAGCATCACATACTTGCCTTCGGACTTATCAGAGAGAGTAGTAAGTTCAGAAAAAAAAAAAATTCATGATTAATATTAACATCCCATATGTATCATTTTTGAGTGGCCTAGAGCATAGCATTAGAATATCGTTCCAGAAGTTTGTACTTGGGACAAATAGTAAGTCTCTAATAGGAAAAGTAAAGCATTGATATTGTATATTGTGTAAATATCTATCTAACTATGTATTATCTATCATCTACCAGTCTTCATCACAGACAGAGAGGTGGGTAGGTGGAGAGAGACACAGAAAAAGAAGAAGAGAGAAAAAGAAAGAGAGCCTGTATATCAAAATCAATGATAGGAGAGGTGATGTGTTCAGGAAAATAGAAAAGACCAAATTAGACGTGCTAAAAGTTTAAGCACAAGGAACATAAGCAAAACTGAAAATTTCATTCAAAACTCTACCTCTTAACATTTTAATCATAGCTACCTAACATTGGCATTGATTGGACTAACAGTAATGAGTAATTATGAGGAAGATAGTTTCACAGTTTAGTAAGCATAATTTTGATTGCATCATTTATAATGTTAATGGATTTACTTCATTGTTTCTGTAATTAAAAAAAAAAAAAGCAAAAACAAAACAATCCTAGTAATCCTGTCTTAGGGTAATACAGATAAAAGCACATATATCACTCCCCAACCCTCAATCCCACATAAACACACCCAGTAAATATTTTTTTACCTTCCCCTCTTTCAATTATATCACTTTATATAATTTTCATTCATGATATGTTATTACATAATTTAAACATTCTCATAAATATTTTAATGTTTGCATAACATTCTATCATATATGTAATGTTCAATATGTAATCTACCTTCCCTGTCTCTGAGATTTCATATATTATTCAATTACTTTTCTAATCATGTACTATTTTACAAAGGGATGAAATCACTGTGGCCACTTGTACTGTTGTACTAGCTAAAACGAAAAGAGATAATGCAGAGAATTTTTTTTTAACGACTCCAATATCTTAGAAATTATAACAGTGCTGGGAAAACTCTGGGTACCGTCAGAATGGTGTTAAAATTGTATAGAAGTTAATGTTAAAAACAAATAAATGATTAACAGAATCCTATTTCTGGAGATCCAGAGAGGCAGCATGGCTTAGTGGGAATAGAAAGTTGAGTAAAATTAAAATAAAGTTAATACAATCACAACTATCTATGAAAAGATGCATTCGGCAACACAGCGAATGTTCCATAAAACTCAAGCATCCTTCTTCTGCTTGCTTAAGCTACAGTTAGAGCTAAGGAACAGAGAGATTGTGCTCCTATGTGAAGAGCCTGAATCAAAAAAGGAAGAAGGATTTGGCCCACTGCTTGGGGTAAATGTTTAAAAACTCACAGGAAGGAGAATTAACTTTTTTTTTTCAGGTGGGCCATCAAAGAGAACAATGTCTGCACTTCAAAGTGTGTAGAACACATGCAGTTAAAAGGAAACTGGAGCCAAAGATAAGAAAAAGGATAGTAGATAAACTTATACTCAACCTTTTAGTAAAGCTGAGTCTCTAGCCTATACAGGTTCCTTCTTACAATCTAGAAAAAGACTTAGAAGATGTGGCTGTCCTACTCTCGACTATGTTTGAGGAATCAAGTGAAAGGGCTTCCACGGGCAAATGTTGCCTAATGCAGAGGAATTGTTTTTAGACCCACTAATTACCTTAATAAGGAATCCTGACCAAGTTTCAGAATTATTTCTGAGCATTTAGAAAGGGACGTAGTCAGCACTCGAGAATTGAATAGCAAACTATACTGTGATTAAGGAATAAAACTTTAAAACTACAATTACTGCTGTAACAAGGCAAAGAATTATATGCGGTGCAGTGTACGTCAAAGCAAGAATCCCATAATATTTCCAACAGTATTCTTCTTTACAGTTTGAGGAAACACTGCTGAGATGAAATCCCCATAACTCATAGCTTAAGCTTACTCAAGAAGTCGACGGAGAGCAAAAACTCTCCTGATGCACCATGTCACTCTACTGACTGCATTCTTTTTTTTTTCTAAGATTTCATTTATTTCTTTGAGAGAGAGAGAGCAAGCACAAGGGGGAGAGGGAGAAGCAGGCTCCCTGCTGAGCAGAGGGCCCAATGCCCGGCTTGATCCCAGGACCCAAAGGCGAAGGCCGCCACTTAACCAACTGAGCCATCCAAGCGCCCTCTACTGACTGTAGTCTTTTTTTTTTTTTTAAGATTTTATTCATTTATTTGATAGATCACAAGTAGGCAGAGAGGCAGACGGTGGCGGGCGGTGGCGGGCGGTGGGGAGCAGGTGTCCCGCTGAGCAGAGAGCCCAATGCAGGGCTTGATCCCAGGGCCCTGAGATCATGACCTGAGCTGAAGGCAGAGGCTTTAACCCACTGAGCCACCCAGGACTACTGACTGTAGTCTTGACCGGCGTTCACATTCAATGGCATCAAAAAAACCCTTGGAAAATGAGCTTATTGAATTGATGGAGGACAATACTGTTGGTGGGATGCCTGAATCCATGAAATAATCAGGCTGGATGGATCAAACTTTGTTTTAAAGTAGGTGTATCTTGGGGCACCTGGGTGGCTCAGTCGTCAAACATCTGCCTTCGGCTCAGTTCATGGTCCCAAGGTCCTGGGATCAAGTCCCCCATCAGGTTCCTCACTCAATGAGAAGCCTGATTTTCCCTCTCCCACTCCCCTTGCTTATGTTCCTTCTTTCACTGCCTCTCTCTCTGTGAAATAAATAAATAAAATCTTTTTTAAAAGGCTATTTTTTTAAAAAAATAAATAAAGTAGATGTATCTGGAATCTTGTAGCTGGTTTATAAAATTATGTGCCTAATTAACAGATGAAAGAAAAGAGTGGGAATATTGGTTTAAAGACCATTAGAGAGGGCCCCTGGGTGGCTCAGTGGGTTAAGCCTCTGCCTTAGGCTCAGGTCATGATCCCAGAGTCCTAGGATCGAGCCCCACATCGGAATGCCTGCTTCCTCTCTCTCTCTCTCTCTGCCTACCTCTCTGCTTACTTGTGGTCTCTGTCTGCCAAATAAATAAATATTTTTTTAAAAAAAAGAAAAAATAAAGACCATTAGAGTAAAAAAAAGGAAATAAGAAAATCCATGAACTATTACTTTACAATCTAAACAAATGAAGAGAGTATAAGGAAGGCCCTTTTAACATCTGCACCATCTGAGAGCCCTCTAGTGCACCTTTATCAGCAGATCCCCTGCTGAGCATGGGGCCCGACACGAGTCTGGATCCCATGACCCTAAATCACAACCAGAGCCAAAATCGAGAGTTGGACACTTACCGACACTAAGCTACCCAGGCATCCCAAAGCTGTTATTTTTATTCCCGGTTTATACTTGTATTGGTTTCTCAGCTGGATCAGAGGTTATAGGGGAGAGAGGTCTGATCCAACCCAAACAAATGGCTGATATACCTGATTGTGTTTTTTTCCTCTCTTCTTATTCTCATTTTATAAAATGAGAGAACTGAGATTTTGAGACTTGACCTTCTTACCAATGCCAGCCTGTAAGCCAAGGTAGAATTTGAGCCTGGATCTGAGTGGCTTTAAATCCAATGCCATTAACTACACTTCTCCACGCCTCCTAGAGGCAGGAGGTTAGGATTCTTCCCACACTTGGTGGAATTCTTTTTAAGAGGAGCATGAACCGACTAACATCCGTTTGGGGAAGAAGGAAGTGGGGCAGCGTCGGGTCAAGGTGATGGGATTTTTAGACTATGCAGTATGAGTAGTGATAAAATGAAATGCAAAAGGATTACACTGGCTCAGTGGGTTAAGCCTCTGCCTTCGGCTCAGGTCATGGTCTCAGGGTCCTGGGATCAAGCCCCACATCGGGCTCTCTGCTTGGCAGAGTCTGCTTCTCCCTCTCTGCCTGCCTCTCTTCTTACTTGTGATCTCTCTCTCGTGCTCTCTCTAATAATAATAATTTTTCAAAAAGGGATTACACTGAATGGAGGAGACACAGCAAGGACAAGGATATTATTGTCCATCAACTCAAGGGATACAAAGTGGAAGAGAGATTGGATGTGTTCAGTCCATAAACAGAAGGCTGATCTCTGCTGGGAAAATGGATGAAAAAAAGTGGGATATAAATTATTAATGTATTATTATAGAATAAATTATATATAATTTTATATTATTTTATGTATCATATAAGTATGTACATAAATAACTTGCTATATAAATAATAAGTTACTAATACATTAATAATTAATAATCATTAATATGTAAACAGATGTTATAATTAAAACTATTGAGAAATGTTCCTGGCTTTTCTGAATTCCATCTCAAACAGTGGCTAGACTGTCAATTTTCGGGAATCTGTACAATAAATAGCTATCCTGGACTTATTCATTTATTTGTTGTCGATGAACTGAGCATCTACTATGAGTCAGGCATTCTTTGACATGCTGAGAGTGCAATGCCGGGCAAGACACAAGGCACATTATTTATAAAACAAATTTTAAGACTAAAAAACACAGTGTTGAATAAGAGACAGGACTCTTCTCTTAAAGTTCCATTCTGGGGGTGCCTGGGTGGCTCAGCGGGTTAAAGCCTCTGCCTTCGGCTCGGGTCGTGATCCCAGGGTCCTGGGATGGAGCCCCGCATGGAGCTTTCGGCTCAGTGGGGAGCCTGCTTCCCCCACCCTCGCCTACTTGTGATCTCTGTCTGTCAAATAAATAAATAAAATCTTAAAAAAAAAATTAAAGTCTCATTCTGGAGAGAGGGTGAAAAATAAACTAGTAAGCTGGGTCATCTGGGTGGCTCAGTCAGTTAAGGGCCACTATTGATTTCAGCTCAGGTCATGATCTCAGGGTCCTGGGATCAAGTGCCAAGTGCCGGCCAGAGTCACAGAGTCAAGCCCTGAGCCAGGCCCTATGCTCCCTCCCTCTCTCTCTGCCACCCCCCCCACCCCCTCCTGTGCACACGCTCTCTCACACACTCTAAAAAATAAAAATAAAATAAAATAAATATAAGTAAAAAATTAACTAGTTAGCAAATAATGAGTAACTTAGTTTTTGATGATGATAAATACTATCAAAGACCCATCGTGATGAGGCAGCTGTTCAATAAAGCTTTCTCTAAGATGACATATGACAACTGCACTGGGTACGTCCTGACAAATCAGAGCCCCAAAATCTAGGCTACAAGAATTTGAGTTGGGGTAACAGCAAGCAAGCTACTTAGGCTTGAGTGGAATTGTCATAGAGAAGGAAATTCACTACAAATGGAAAATCGCAAGCTTAACTGAGGGGGTAAGCTCTCACTACTCTAATATTCATGACTGGAAAATATTTCATCCCCTCCAGTCTAAATTTCTACAATATAGACATGGAAGAAGTCCCTAGTGTGCGTGTGAAAAATCATGACATCTGCTGTCAGGAGTACGGTAATCTACTCCATGGCAAGTTTTTAAGATCTGCAGATCAACACTTGCTCACTTCTAAACTACAGAGGGTACTGGCCTCAGTTTCCCTCTCATTTTCTCTAAGAGAAAATCCTCTGTGCATTCCCTGAATATACTGATGAATACTTTGTCCAAATGTATTCTCGAAATATACTTGAAAATGTATCAATTACATTTGAAATACATTTGAAAATGAATACATTGAAAGAGGAGACTGTGTTCTAGTCCAGGCTCAGGGGCCAAGCAGAATACAGAGTCAGGAACGCCCAGCTCTTATCTTCATGCTAACAAAATGTGTAATTTTATTTTTTTTAATTTTTCATTTTTTTGTGGGGGGGAGGGAGGAAAAAAAAGAACAGAGCACGTGAAGGGGAGGGACAGCGGGAGAGGGAGAATCTCAAGCAGACTTCACACCCAGTGCAGAGCCCAACATGGGGCTCGATCCAACGACCCTGAGATCATGACCTGAGCCAAAACCAAGAGTTGGATGTTTAACCTCCAGGACCTCCTGGGCATTGCTAAGTGTGTGATTTTAATGAAGTGGTAATGTCTTAGGCCCCCAAGTTTGTCCTCTTCTAGAGAGAGAGTATTACATCTGCCTAACCAACTTGATGTAATCTAAGAAGTTAATGTAGACAATGACTGATCTAAATGGAAACTAGAAGCATCCTTCACTGCAGGACAAAGACATCTTTGTCATTATTTTACAATTTGCAGAGGATTTGAAGCCCAAAGCAGGTTTCCAACCAAGAAATAGGACCAGAAGAGAAGTGAACATAAGGGAAACACCCAAAGGAAAGGGAGTTGTGAATGAAAGTCATCTGGAGGAGGAGGGAAGAGAGAGATTTGAACCTGAGAGACAATATGACAGAAAAAAAAAACCCATAATGAGGACTTTGGAGAACACCAAGAGGAAAACTCAAGTAAAACTGCAGGCAAACACGAGAAAGGAAGGCACCATGGCACCAAGTCCCTCAACGCATTTTCCCTTTTTACTAAAAGGCAAAAACTATCTTGATACATATGCTCTGCGTACTACTCTCTCACATTCTGCTTCTCTGTAGAAGTGAAGATTGTGTGCATTTTTATGAGCATCCTCATATTTATTCATTCTCAGAAGGATACTATTACTGAACTTCTTCACCCCAAAGAACTTCATATTGTAAGGCTGCAGAGAGAGGTTGGAACCCACATTGCTTCATGGGGGCAGGTGGGCGGACAGACAACAACACCCCCCCCCAAAAAAAATCACTTTCTTTCATAGAGAAAAGGGTGGCTATGGCAGTTTATGATAATATTTTGACATTTTCCAGAGGGAAAATGATAAGCTGAGAAGTTCTGGCCAACAAACAAGTGCTTCAGCCAAGTCAAGATCAATACTTCTGATAACAGACACTTAAGAAGGCTCAGAGCAAACTCGACTTCGAAATGCAACAAGTTCCTGAAGGCTGGCTGGTGGAGATTTAGGGCTGAATGTAGCTCTTGGGATAGATTATTTAACTCCTCACATACTTCCTGTCCCCTAAACCTGCATCCTGAAGCCTAAGGGGCAAATTCATCAGAAAAGACCTCCCTACACCAAATTTGCTTTTTTTTTTTTTTAATATTTAAGAGAGAGATAGAGAGCAAGAGAGAACACAAGTGGGGGCAGAGACAGAAGGGAGGGAGAAGCAGACTCCCCACTGAGCAGGGAGCCCGATACAAGGCTCAATCCCAGGACCTTGGAATCATGACCTGAACCAAAGGCAGACACTTAACCAACTGAGCCACCCAGGTGCCCCACTACACCCAATTTTCTCTCCCTTCCTCACTCTCATGACTCCTATCCCCCTGGAACTGCCTCAAATTCTATCATTTAAGCGTTTTTAGGCTCGAACTTTGCATATTTTTAAGAACATACTATCACAGGACAAACACCATGTTCTGGAAAGTCAAACTTTTTCAAAAGGCTTCCTCAGTTCAGTGTCTTACAAAATAAATGAAAATGACAGTTAGAGCAGGTTGTTGGGGGTGGGGGGAGTTTCTCATGGAAGACAAGGATTGGCTTGGCAGAGTCAAGTTTCCAGGAAAACTTGAGTCCAAGTAAAGCTGCATTTAGGCTTCTGTATGAGTTTTGTAAGGAGCCTGGATGAAGAGGGAGCCAGCAAAAAGGAAGGATGCTTAGACAAGATACACATCCGTGCAAGCGTGACTTGTTCAACGTCCTGATTGTCCTCTGACATTTGGCTGGGTTAACCCTACCCTCATGCCATACAGAAAGTAATCACTACAAAATTCTCATCATCCGGCATTGATAATAGACACGAAATATTTGAATTTGAATGGAGGCAGTAAAAGTTAAGACAAACATATGATAAAGCATGTGTCTTTAAAAGGTCCAGGAAAAAAATGATCCTCTAAGCTACCTCATTAACTTACAAGTCATGATTGGTGGGCAGAAGGAGGGAGAGAATAGAGTACTGTTCTTTCTTTCTTCAGTTTTGAATCAATGTATTTTTTGTGGTTTTTTTTTGTTTTTTGGGGTTTTTGTTGTTGTTGTTGTTGTTGTTGTTGTTGTTGTTGTTGTTGTTTTTGGAATCATTGCTGAGAGAGAAGAACAGAAGAATATACAGAAAGCCAAGTACTGTTGCTTTTGATTTTGGGGGAGGTAAGAGGAGAAGAAATCTTAGGTTTGGGAGGGGACACTAATTGCAAGGTGGAAATCAATAGAACCACATGCTTTATGAGGGCAGAGGGGAGGACACATACCCAGAAACCAGGCTAAAGCTGTCTAACCAATTGTGAGGGTCAAGGGTGGCTTCATGATTCTGGCACATTCTCTGTAGCATTCCAAACTCCTCCCTGAATATCTCGGCTTTCTCCCCACCCTACACTTCCCTTAACCTGCTTTGAGACCTTCTTTCCTGAGCCAAAGAATACGGACTGCTAAGAGCACAGGCAAGAGAAATAATCAACACGGACGAAATCGTTTCAAGTTAGATTACAAAATAATTAACTTTGACAAATGTCCGTGAGGTGAGGGTAAGGTTTGGGAGGGGAGCCTGGGATTCCCAGTGGGGCTATTGACATTCATAACATAGGAAGCCTGCAAACATGATTACCTTGCTAAAGGATGTTCGGAAATGAGTGCAGAGATTTGATTCCCAATTCTACAATTCTATGTCAGGTTTGATAAGCACATTTGGAAGCGATTTTCCACCTTCCTCAGACTCATTTCTTAAAACTAATTGCCACGTTCTGAACTTAAATATGCAGCTTCATTTTCTTTCAGTCTTAGAAAGAAATGCATAGAACGCTGTCTTTTCACCCCCAGATACGGAAGGTTTTGAAGTCACATTCTAGGTTCCAGACGGAGGTCATCCTGCCAAGGTAGGGCCAACAGAACCTTCAAGAACTTTCGTGTCCCTGTATCAAATCTCTGCTTGGCCAGGAACTGGGTGTAACTAGGTCAGCCAACCCAAAAAGGAACCAATTCTGGAACTTCTCACCCCACACACTGACTGCAGGACCCCAGCCTATCAGATAATTGTTATTTGTCTCTTCCTTGCTATTTATTGTCTGTCCTATATAAGGTTCTTGCTTTCTGGCCCATTTCACCACTCTGAAAGGAGACTGCCCATTTCGTTAGTGACAAAGCAAGTATATTTGTATCACTTCAGTGGCCTTCCTTTGTCCCTTTTTTTTTTTTTTTTTTTTTTTGTAAAAAAAAGCTTTGGGAGACAAGGTGCTGAATTTCTTTTTTTATATATAATCCTTACCACATATGCTGGATGTTAAAAACTGAAAGAAGTATTAAATGGTGTTTCTGTTTCTCTGTACGGTATTAGTATGGCATTTTATGGTGCCAGTCTCATTTTCCCAGTCAACTGTAACAAAAAACACCGAAAGGAAAACAACAACAACAAACAAATCTTCTACTTTGGTTTAAAAGAACAAAAAACAAAAAAACCAAAAACTCCCTTGACTCAATTCAAATAGAGAAAATAGAGAAACAAACTTCTAATGGCATCCATTTACACTGTTGCTAAAGACAGCTACCAAACTTTTAACAGCACATACTGGACTACCATATATTTAAACAAATTTAATAGGCTCCAGAGAATTCCTGAAGTATTTCTGTTTGGAAATGTCTATGCCTTCCACACCACATACTTCTGATTTCTTGTTTTATTCTTCTTCCTTGCTCTCAAGTTGTTTTCCCACAGCATTCTTCTATGAGGGCAACTCTGTTAGCTATCAACTTTTAGAAGCTTATTTTTAACCCTTGCATCTGTACCCTACTGCATTTATAGAACACAAATCTGTCTTATAAAACAAACCCCCTCTTTTAAGTGTCACGATGGCATTTCGGACTGACCAGTTGGACAGACACTTTATTCAGACCCTGACAGTTCATTCCGGCCTCACGAGTACAGCTGGAGGGATGAGACCTTCTACAGTGACTGAGTACTTTTTACTGGAGAAAGATCTGCGGTCTTTCAAAATGGGCTAATTTATTCCATACATCCTTAAAGGGCCATAAACAATCTAAGAATTGCCCAATCAGTACTTTGTTCTCACTACACAGGAAAAAAATTAGCAAAAAGAACAAAAAGGGGGGGGGAACCTTGGGGAAAAAATATCCACAGTGATTTATGTATGCCATATTTTTTGAAGATACTTGCACAATTTATACTCTGGGATAATTGCTTTAAGACAAGTCAAATATGTTCTATCTGGCTAGAATTCACATAACTTCAACAGTTACTTATGCTGGAACTAATCAATGGGAATACACATAGAAAAAGATAATGTTCTCTTTCTCAATAGCCTTGTGAGCAATCCACAGACAGCAGATAATTCTAACCACAGTTTCTACAGATGCTAAGGAAAATGGGGGGTGTGGGGGAGGACTGAAACATATTTGGGATACATGGGGCAGGAGGGCAGGTCAAGAAACTATTGCCTGAAATAACTCATGAACTGAATCCTAAAGAATGAATAGATTCTTATCAAGGTAAATAAAATGGGTAAAGAATATTCCAAAAAATATATATATAGCTCACACAAAACACCAGGTTTTGAAGCAGCATAATGTTTAAAGTCAACAATACATGGCCAGCATTTCTGGAATTTGGAGTTACAGAGAATAAACTTCAGACAAGTAATGGAACTCGGGACATGAGCAAGGCCTGGTAGTAAAGGACCGAGGACATCATGGTAAGGAATCAGAACCTTCATCTGCAGATTTCAAGAAATCATAGGATAAATAGATATGCATTTTGGATAAATCACATTAGTGACAAAGTTTAGGCAAAGGAGAAAAAATGGAGTAAAGTATGTAAAGGAGAAAAAAATCTTTTTCCTCTACCCATATTAGATTTATTGCCTGGGTCCTTGTAAATCAGACAAGAGATGAACAAAAGACTAACAAAAAGCTTACTGACATGTATATAGCTCATACACACAGAAGTACTCAGTGATGAGTAACTCAAAGGGGTGATTAGAACGTATACAACATCTTAGCTAAGAGCAAAAATTTTGCAGAGAATTGACAGAGCCAAATGGAAGGACTTTGGGCTTTTAGGGGCATAAACTGTAGAAAAGCAAATATATGAGGAAATAATGGTAGGTAAGAGCTAGTTAACAAGGTTTATAGAGGCTCTTTCTACATGCTATCTCTTGGTTGAGAAAGGTCTCACGTTGTTTCTTGTGATTAAATTCTGTGCTTCCTGGTAAAGGGGTGAAGAAGAGATACCTTTACAAATTTACGTGCTGCACATGGGGGAAGGACAGAGAGTTTTTCATATACCTGCTTCTTCTCAATTACCTTCAGCTCAAAATAACCCCTATGCAAAAAGAGCATATTTTAGAGTACCACAACCTGTGACACCTTTCAGATGCTAGTAAAGAGGGTACTATAAGTAAGAGGTGAAAGATGATGGGCATTTACATAACGAAGAGGTAGAAGGGGCTAAGAGAGAGAAGACTGACTAAATGCAAATCTGTAAGGAAAAAAAATCAACATAATTGTACTGAATGATTCTACAGCCAAAAGAAGGAGATTTTTTTTTTCAGTGTGTGACTAGAGGCATGGCAGTCCCATCAGCTAGGAGAATACAAAAAATAAAAACAAAAGGAAGATGCAGCCTTGAAGATCACTCTAACTTTTGAAGAGAGATGCCTAAGAAGAAGTTGGACTTCTTGGTAAAGATCTCATGGAGGAAAAGCAAGTCTACATCAGGAGTCAATTATGTAAAGTGATTAAAAGACAAGACTGAAATCAAAGAAGGGGTGTTGAGCAGAACTGCAATCAGAAAGGGTCACAAACAAGAGACTTGGACACCAGCCAGGTCACCAAGGAAAGAGACCAAGGAAGACTGTCTCAGAGGCGATGAGGAACACCAGGAGAGACAGAGCTAGAGAAGCCAAAGGCAAGTGGGAGTTTCAAGAACAGAGTGGGCAAAATCATCCTGGTTGTCTCCTATCAAGTAAAAACTAGAGCCATTTTCTTACAGATTTCAAGATCACTGGGGAACTTGGGGGGGGGTGGGGGTGGGGTGGGGGTGGGGCGGGGTTGGGGCACTTTTCGTGCAGTGAAATGGATCAACAGAAGTTGAGAAAAACAAAGGACAGGGACTCGTATTAAAGGTATATCTGATATTTAACGTGGATATTCTCTAGTCAGAATACATGAACCAAGAATTCCACGCCCACCCCTACCCTTTCCATGAAGTGGCACACACTTTTCTTGTCTTTTGTCTGAATGGAAGGAGTGGAATATATTCCTGAGAGCTTTGATGATAGATGAAGATCCCTGAGAATCGGGGTGAGGGAGCCCATCGATTCAAGAGCAAATGTTCAAGAGTTTTGTCTTACACAGGAGGAGGGCCACTAGGCTTTTTCAAACCGCAGGGAGGGAAGGACTCACGTGTGCTTAGGTGGAGGCATATATTGGATTAACCGTTTGCAACTGTTTGCACCTGTTGCTATGCACCTTGAAATGAGTCAAAGCTACAGATCTTTATTTCACCATCTTCCAGGCTACTCCCAGGAGCTTCAGCATGGACGTGAAATGCCAAGGTCAAACACCAATGCTAGCACAGTAGAAATGCACAAGTGAGCTGAAATTACAGCCGGGGACCCAGCAGTAAGATAAAACGGTCTACTATAAGTACTAAGTACTACTGTGTTCGAGGCACTGCAATCAACATTTTGAAGACATAAAGGTTCTCATTTACCAATCACAATAATCAAATTAATTCATTCCTATTATTATTCCCTTCCCAGAGATGAGATACCTGGGTCATTCAAACCAAGTTACACAGAAAATTTTTACAGAAAAATGACCTAAGAATTAAAAAAAAAAAAAGGCAGGAGTGGGGACAGTCCATAAGCAAACATTGTTCTGTTTCAAAATCTGCAAACCTGGGTTTTAAAAGAAAAATCTTCATTGGCTGTACATTTATTTTTGTCATTATCGTTATCGATTTTTTTTTTTTACTTTTCTCCAGCTAGCTGGTTAGCTTGACACTGTTGAATTTCTACCAAGTCTAATATGAGAGGCCTCTTTCAAAACTTCTCTCCTCCCACAACCAGAGTATGCAAAAGAGAGTTTTAGATCTCCAACAATACAAGGTGTGAGACGCTTCAGATGGTTTTGAAGAGGCCCTGTGACATCTTCGCAGCTTTAATTTGAAAGGACAGATTCTTTTCTTGGTTTAACTTGAGTCTTCCCGGATGAGAAAGAGAGGAAAAATGAGCTTAGAGACCTTTCAGTTTTTCTAAAAGTAAGTAAGTAGTCACTCAAGTTGAAGAATGTTTTATTCTCAACATCTTGAAATAATTTCCCAGGGAGCATCACGGCTTGCAAATCTCTGCCGGTGAATCCACTAGGTCTTTACACACAACTCCCTAAATTTCGGGGGGGAGGGAGAAAAAAATTGCCTTGGCAATTTCTTTCCTCTTCCGTTTTCAACACTCTTTTTAAAATCAAAATTCTATGGAAACACTTGTGAGAAGAACCTTTGGGGGCTTAACAGGTATTTTCTGCAAGTCACATTTAGTCCAAATGCCTAATTCTTTTGTTTGTCATAGGGGCAGGGGTGGTTCTGACAAACTGAATTATTGCCATTTCTCGTCAGATAAATTCCATTTGAAATTTGCCCAGTGATGGAGTTGGGTGTTTGTTTGTTTTTAATTTTATATATTTATTTGAGAGAGAGATCACAAGTAGGCAGAACAGCAGGCAGAGAGAGAGGGTGAAGCAGGCTCCCTGCTGAGCAGAGAGCCCCATGCGGGGCTCGATCCCAGGACCCTGAGATCGTGACCTGAGCCTAAGGCAGAGGCTTAACCCACTGGGCCTCCCAGGCACCCCAGAATTTTTTAAGTTAAACTATATGGTTCCAGTAAAACTCCTGACCACAAATTACGCGAGATGGCGAACATTTATTAAATTATAATTCCTCATCTCAACTACATACACTTATCTGAGATAATCTCATTTATAGATCAGGAAAGGGTCATTGTACTTACACTACATCTAGGGGTAATAATCCTCCCTGGAATTAGATGCTAAATGAGCCCTATTTTATTGGTTTCTAGACACAATTACATTTAGTTTAGAATCATGTGTATACTTTTGCAGTGCATAGACATTAAAAAATAATGAGAGTAAATTGATTGGTTTCTATTAAATTTATGTGAGGCAGTACTGTGGTTTATGAAGGGCTTTCTAGGAGAGCTGCACATTTGGCTATATTTATTTTCCTGATAATTGTCCTACATAGACTGATGTTTGCTATCTATTCCCTTTTTTTTTCCTTTCATGCTTTCAGTAGAACAACTTTCAAAAACTTGCCTCAATCCTCCAAGATACCACCACAGGAAAAAGAACAAAAGAAATGGTGAGAGGCAAAAAGGAAATTATTAAAAGGCAGAAATTAATTGATTTAAGAGATCAGATGAAAAGAATTAAATTTCTACCACCTGACTACATAATAAGTAAGCTACTGGCTTTGCACTCCAAGTTGCAATAAAGGTCTGATGCAGAGTAATTTGCATAATAAAAGTCAAAAATGTCACTTTCAGCTAAATATTCAGATTAATGATAAGATGTTGTTATATTGCATTATACAAATAATTACTCACAGCCTGTCATTTAGAGTCAATTTCTAAATTGTCTTCTGGCTCCACACCTTCCTAACAGGTTTTGAAAAGAGACAGGGAGACTGCTTTTGAAAAAGTAAACATAGTAGCCCCTGGCTGTCTTAACAGGAACATAAAAATGGGGGTTTTAGGATAAGCTGTTGCAAAACTAGAAATAACATCACTAGCTGAAGAGAAATTTAATTCACTAAGCTGGTTGCTAAGGGACTAACCAGTAAAGAAACAAGGAGGATAATCCACCTGTCTTTACTCTGAGTGAAACAAGAACTGTCGTCACTGGTAGACTTAGGATCTATGACCTTGATGTATGCTCTGAGGCTAAGGGATAGGAAAACTTCAAAGTCCTTTGCCTGGGTTCGAAGCAATCATGGTCTTCTTTACACTGGTTCCTTGATTCTCTATACCTAATTCTTCAATCCTCCTGGTCTCCTGCTTCAAAAATTGTTATAGTACCTTGGATGATTAAGAGGATTCATTTCTGGGGCACCTGGGTGGCTCTGTCAGTTAAATGTCTGCCTTCAACTCAGGTCATGATCTTGGGGTCCTGGGATCAAGTCCAGCATCAGGCTCTCTGCTCAGTAGGAAGTCTGCTTCTGCCTTTGCCTCTGCCCCTACCCCTGCTCACTCACTCTCTCAAATAAATAAGTAAGGTCTTTAAAAAAAATTTTTTTTTAAATCCCTCATTCCTTACAGGCAAGAGTGCTGTCTTGAACCTCTTGGTCTCTTCTAGCTCGGTTCATATACACCTTCACCTATCATTTGCCAGCAAGTGTAGTATCTTTGAACAGCCCCAAAGGATGACTGAGCACCCTACGTACCAACCATCACCCAGACGTGCCCTTCCTACTGTTGAAAACAGGATTTAAAGATGGCTGCATTTGGTACATTTTCCTTTTTCCAGTTATTATTGAGGGGGGAAAGGAGTTTCAAATATTTATGCCTGACTTCAGTCAGCGCTCCTTAAAACGTTCTCCCACTGATTGAAAACCATGGTGGCCGGTGCCCAAAACCATTCACAGGTATCTATCAGAATTCGTGAACCAGCATTTGTGTGACTTTGAGGTGTCAGATGCTCAGACCAGAGAAAGCTTACTTAATGACGCTTAACAACTAAGATTGTAACTAATGGGAGTTTAAATGGGTAGCGTAGCAATCGTACACCTCATTGCACTGGTAATACTTATAGATCTCAGTGGGTAAAAGAGAAAAAAAGAAAAAAAGGTTGGGTTTAAATCCTTGAGCTTCTGGAAAGGTCAGGAGAATAAGAAAACAATTCAAGATTCCAGAAAGTCACCTAAGTGGACTAGAATGAACCAAATATGAGGGGGAAAAAAATCAAAAGGATATTTCTCCCTTTCACAGACTAGGAAAACAAGACCAAAGTAAAACAGAAGCAGACTAAAGCGAAGGCAAGGTTGGTAGATTTACACATGTTCTGACAACAGTTCTTTGGATCAGGTACTAAACGAGCTTTCCCCGACTCCTGCCGGTGGCCAGGCTGTAACGCTGGTACAGGCATCCAGACATTTCCTTAACTAGACCCCATGCCGAGAGCGCACAGTTCGTCTAAGGGTGGGCAGAAGCTTGTTTCTCTAAGGAACACTGCTTTCCTAATGAAGGAATGCTGACTAAGGCTCCAAATGATTTCATAAAGAGTCTTTAGACTATAAAAGCCTCAGAAAAACACTGGGCAAGCAATGTTAAGGCTGTCAGCCTTATTGGTCTTCAAACATCTTCAGAGGCTTTGATAGCCATGTCCATTTTTAAAGCTGGCTTTTATTTCTAACGTGGTTTTCGGTAGGTAATGAGGAAAGCCCATTATGACATATATCAGTGACAACAGAATTCCACTGTTTAATTAATATATTAAAGGTTTAGAGATCACAGGTATGTGTTTCATTATATCTGAGTGTGCATACGTATATACACATATGTATTTACATATACATATGTGTGTTGTATATCTATGCATATAAGTGTACACACACACATACATACAGTTGACCTTTGAAAAACACGGACTTGAACCGGACAAGATCCACTTACATGCGGATTTTTTCGGAAAAGTACAGTCAAGTACTGCATATTTTTTTTTCTCTTCCTTATGATTTTCTTAGCCACGTTTTCCTTCCTCTAGTTTACCTTATTTTAAGAATACAGTGTCTAATACATGTAACATACAAAATGTGCGCCCATTAGCTATACTATCAGCAAAGCTTCTGGTCAGCAGGAGGCTGCTAGTAAGTCTCACGGGAGTCTGAAGTTCCATGCTCATTTTCAATTGTCGAGGGGGCCCAACCCCTGCATTGTTCAAGAGTCAGCTGTTTAAGTAAAGTCTTAATTAATTCTCTCTTCTGTTTTACCACCTCATCATCATTAGTAGCCATATCACAGCAACATTCATCATGAGAGTCCTATAGTCCTTCTAGGAAAGGAGCAGGGGTTCTTCTGGGACAAGCCTACTGGAGACGGAGATGCCACTCCTTCCTGATATCTGCCACCTCAGGGAGTGCCCTATCCGTTGACCCCTTTTAGGAAAGATGGAAAGGTACAGGGAGGAGTCACTCCGGGAGTCCTCCGTACCCTCTCTTTGCACACCAGGCTCCTGCCTCCCTGCCGACCCACACTCAGAATCGCTCCCACATGGCACGGAATGTGGCTGAGGTGAACTATTCTGGGGACCATATCCTAAAATGGGAAGGAGCAGATGGAGAAGCATTTCTCAAGTGACAGCTCTCCACAGTGCACACTTTCTAATCCCGCCAGAATCTGTGTAGGCAGTTTCCCATATGTACTTATAAGTTCTATGAATGAGTGATCTATTCCCAACTGCCTGTCCTTTTACTACTTCTCTTTCTCCCTAAGGAGAAAGAGTTGTTTGGGGGAGAAGAAGGGAGCCCCCGGTGGCTCAGCTGCTTACACATCTGCCTTTGGCCCAGGTCATGATCCCAGGGTCCCAGGGCTGAGTCCATGTCAGGCTCCCTGCTGAGCCTGCTTCTTCCTTTCCTCCAAGCTTGTCCTCTCTCTCACTATCTCTGTCTCTAATACATACAAAAAATCAAGGAAGAAGGGAGGGAGGAAGAAAAAGAATTGCTTGGGCCTCCTTGTTGACCAGATGGACCACACCGTGGTGTGCTGATACCACCCGTGCAGGGAAGGGAAGACCTGAATTCAAAGCTCTCCCTCTCCTCAAAGGACCCCGGTTTCTGCCTGTTGGAAATGGCCCAATCCATCCCTAACGGGCCAGTGTAGAACACTAAATTCACTCAGTCATTTCATGAAGTCTCTCCGCCATGCCAGCCCCATACTGGCCTCCTGTTCTCTCTCACCATTCAGAGCCCTGTGCTTGCAAGGTCATTAAGTCAGAATAAAAAACATACGACCGAGGTGCCCGAGGACAGACAGCATGTTTGCTCTCTTGGAGAAGGGAAGGCCAAGAGGCCACTGTGGTCAAGCGTTTGGCTCCTGTGTCCAATCAGCGCAGAGCCAGGAAGAGGACACAGCTTCTGACGACACCAAGCGCTCACGCAAAAGAGAAGATTCATTGCTTCGGACAGCAGCCAAGTAAAATAAGACAGCCCAAGAATCAACGGTGTGTGTTTTCACCATCACCAACACCCTTCCCACTATTGTTTTAAGCAACACCATTTGGCGTTAACTCCTTCCAAGCCACCCATCCTTTCCTAGAGACGACCGTCTACTATCCTCCATGAACGAGTCCTCGCACCGTCTGCTAGGCTGGAACGGGGGAGGAGCGGTGGGTTTTCTCGCCAAAATCCCGACTGGGAGAGTCGTCAGTGAGAGGAGTCAGCAGCGCACTCACAGTCCTGCCAACTCGTTGGGAAGAGAATCTTTGTGTTGGCTGCTGCTCTCATAAGGAAATGAGGCTGAGGATGGAGAAGAGGCCAGTTGGAATGCGCGACCATGGGAGGGTTACAATCCACACGAAAAGAGGTTTACTCCCTCACAGCTGGGCTAAGTCCACCTCCATAACGAGGGTGGGGCACTCCATGGTTGGTTCGCTTTTTTTCTCACTTCCCCAATTCAGAGGAATTCTCCTGCAAAGACAGAAAATCAGACCTTGAGGGGAGCTGTTCACACGTTTCTTATATAACTCTGCTCACACTAAGTAAAAACTCCCTGGGCTTTAAATCCTAGAAATTAGGAGGCCAGTGTGGCTTGGGAGTCTGACAGCCTGGATCCAAGGCCTGGCTTGGCTACTGGCTGGATATAATTTTTTGAGGTGTGGGCTCTTTTACATGTAAAAAAGGGGACAGGAATGCCTAATTCGTACTCTTTTGTGTTAAATGAAGTATCAGCTAAGGCATTTTCTCCCTATTCCCCATAATAAAATAAACCTAGCTATAAGGCTAGCTCCACAGCCCAGAGTCATACCTTTAGAGTTTGCTATTATTTCCAAGATGACAAAGAGGTGTGAAAACATTGCTTTTCATGGTGTGTTTAATGTCATAGTTGGCATGAAACCAACGAGCAAAACAGACAGTATAGCATTCATGGCACAACCTGCAACGAAACAAATCAAAATCCACATCATACATTCCTCTTCTCTGAATTTCTTATTTGTGTGGGTTTGGGGTTGTTGGCCTGTTTTTACCCCCACTGGTCCTCTCCTGACCCTTCCTTCCCCAAGCAGCTTCCTGTCTCCCATCCCATAGCTGAGGGCGCTGTCCTGCCTCCCGCAGTGCCCTTCCAACACCAACTTCTGAACAACTGAGCTCTCCCCACTGTGACTCCTAAGTCTGCAAAGCCTAGTCAGGTACCGAACATATAGATGTCCTTCCAATCCACAACAGTCCTCCTCCCCAGAAAACCATTGCCGCTGTCAGCGAAATTTTTAGTTCATTTTTGAACAGGTTCGTCACTTATTGAAGATTTACTTTATGGTAGCTGCACAGAAGAAGATAAGGCTAGAGAATGTTGAATATATCCAGCCTCCTGCTCACAAACAGGTCCCGTCTAGTAGGTCACAGTATGTTGGCTCTGTGTTCCGGTGTTTATGAAAATATGCGTCCATGTGAATAAGCAGGTGGCCATGTGTGACAAGTAATCCCTCGTTAATTCTACTGGTGCCATTACTTCTTTGCAAAGGACAGAGACTGAGGCAAAATGCTCTCTACCTTTTTACATGGCACCTATATCGTCTTCAACTGAGGTACGTTCTGTCTTCCCAAAATGCAATAGGAAGGACACCCAGGGTTTAATGTGACTTTTCTTAGCATTCACGGTATTGATTGATTCTATTCATTCTTTAAGCAGCTTCATGCAAGGGACACCCCAGGCTTGCAAACAATCCGCAGTCCTTAAGTGATTGCGGGTATATAGGGATTCACGAGTTGAATCTAA
The DNA here is from genome assembly GCF_009829155.1 of Mustela erminea. NCBI lineage: Eukaryota > Metazoa > Chordata > Mammalia > Carnivora > Mustelidae > Mustela > Mustela erminea. Next base: position 19,257,677 of record NC_045616.1, on the reverse strand, counting down.
AATGAAGTTGGCAAAGCTGCTCACAAACGCATTTACTCACAAAAACTTAGATGAGAATTGGCTCTCTTTGGTTTAATCCTTCAGCAAACATTTACCCAGATGCACTTCCTCCACCCCTGTCACAGGAAGGAACTAGTAATTGTTTCTGTGTACTGATATGCTCTTGTAATTAAGGCTTTGGAGATGTGGGCAAAAAGCTGCTTGGTGTATTTAATTAAAGTTAGTAGGAAATTTAAAACCAAGCAAGCATTGTCAGAAGCATTTAGTATTTAACACAAAGAAACCCAGGTGCTTAGACACTGACGGCAGGAAAAAAGAGAGTGTTGTTAGATTCAGAAAGGAACATCATAAACCCAGTCCCTTCAGCGATTCTCGAAGAACTCGAGAATCTTAGATTTTGAGTAAACAGGACTGTGATATCCCAAATCAACAGAACTCATCAGCCACACTGGATTAAATCTGAGTACCTACTATGTGCTTAATCCTAAAACTCACTTCTTAATCTTGAAAGTGAAGTGAAAATTCAAATCATATAAACAAACATTTCTGGTCTGGGAGATGAGACAAGAGGATAAAAAAATAGTTAAGGGAAAATAAAAGTATATAAACCTAAGGGCTAGCACACGTGGTCCTAACTTCAAAGTAGGGTAAAAATTCAGAAAGAGACAGCCAATTTAACAGCCGAGTCATCAAGGAAAGCTTCACTCATCAGCACACTGCCAGACTTCAGGAATGAGTTCCCACTGCCCAAAGCTGCAACTATTAAAAAAAAAAAAAAAAAAGAGAGAGAGAGAGAGAGAGAGAAAATATATATATACGTAATGTATTATAATCCATGAACCTAATAGGAGCCAGTCAGACCACTAATCCAAATAAGTAATTTTTTAAAACACATGATTGAAGAAGTGCCTGGGTCAGTGAGTCAATTATACGTCCAATTCTTGGTTTTGGTGCAGGTTAAAATCTCAGGGTCATGAGATCAAGCCCCGCCTGGCGCTCTATTCTCAATTGCTTGAGATTCCACCCTCTGCCCCTCCCCCCCACTTGCAGGTACACTTTCTCTCTCTCTCTCTCTCTCTCTCTCTCTCACACACACACACACACACTCTCCCCCAAATAAATAAATAAAAGCCTTTAAAAAAATGCATGCATAGGAGAAAAGAGACAGCCTTATTTATGGTAGAATTCTAACTGATAATTGCAAAAGAGACAGTGGAAAATGAAATTCATTGTTTTGCCAACACCACAACGGTCAATGTTATAGGCAAGAATCACTTTGGAATTCTAACACCGGTGGGCAGAAGTCTAAGGAGAAACTGGCAATTTGCACCGCCTCACATTAACTCCCCACAAATTGCATAAGATATGGAAAGAGAAATAGTAACACTACTGAACTGGACAGTCTGCCCCAAAACTCACATTCATGCTCTTCCTGAAACCCGTAATATAATTTAACCAGCCTCCTTGCAAGAAGAGAAAGACACAGAGACAGAAACGAGGAGAATGCCATGTGTCGGTGGAGACAAAAGGTTGGAATGACACTGCCGGCATCTGGAAGAGGCTAGGAAGGATTCTCTCCGCAAGGCTCTGGAGGGAGCAAGGCCCTCAGATTTCTCGCCTCTCAGAAGTGTGAGGGAGGAGGTCTCTATTGTTTTAAGCCACTCGGCCTGTGGTACTTTGTCACACAGCCCTAACAAACCAATGCGGGTACTTCACAGGAAGAAAACACAGAAGACCCCACTTTTCGTCAATGACTGAAGAGAGTATCAATAGTGAAAAGACCTCTTCCCATTAGGATGCCGTGAGAAGGCCGCAGCTTCACTTTGGCAGCTTCCTTGACAAAAACCACGTAACATCCGTTTAATAAGAAATCAGAAAAATCCAAACTGGGGAACATTCTATGACATATACCACCAGGACTCTAACAGCGTGAAGGATGTCAGGGATGGAAAAAAATATGAGAGACTATCCCAAGATTGGAGGAAACTAAGAAGAGGTAAAAAAAAAAAAAAATGAAAAGTGGGATCCTGGATAATAAACCAGGCAAGAAAAAAAAAGTGGGGGGGGACAGACAGACAGAGACAGACAGATTAAGAGGGACAATTGGCAACATCTAAATAATGTCTTTAGATTAATTTATTTCCCGGTTTGGATCGTGGTAGGACGGTCACTTAAGATGTTATCATTCACGGAAGCTGCACGAGGGGGCATTCAGGAACTCTGTAAACTATTCGTACAACTTGTCTCAAGTCTCCAAGACTTTCAAGGTAAAATAATTTTAAATAGAATTGTGAATAAAATCCAGGGTCAGGCCAGAGAGAGAAGGCAAAGGCTTATTGGCCGCGTGAGGGACAAGTCTGAACGAAGGCAAGAGAGCAGAGCCCAGCTGGGGAGGTCTGGGCCCCGAGGGGCAGGAGGGCACGGCTGGACCCCACAGGGAACACAGCTGGGCAAGCAAGTTCCCCAGAGTCAGTCGGGAATCTCACAGTGACACAGAATGGAGTCAGGGTAGGGTTTTGAACCAACGGGTGATGTGATAAAATGCTTCGTCAAATGACAGTTTGCCTGGCAGGAAAATGCAGGGCAGATTCTGTTTATACCGACTCCTCCTTGGTCAGATGGACGTAATCCTCTTTCTCGGATGGTAGCCGACGGAGGAGTTTGAAGATAGCGCTTGTCAAGATTTTTGACTCTATTCCGAGATGCCTTCTCTTTTGGCGTTCTTTCTTCTCCTTCTCCTGAGAGGCGGAGAGGGAAGGCGCAAGGTGAGACAAGATACACACACTAGAAATAATGCCAGGAAAGCACTACGAGTGAAATCCAGGTGCTAGCGTTTAGGAAACAAAAATAAGCCGAATGCAAAAGTAACAGACATCGTGTAGGTTAAACCAAAGGAACAATTTAAGACCTGGGCCATCACAGCGTGAGTAGCACTAATGATCCAAGTACTTGGACGGGTAATAGAAAAAGAAATGCTTCCCCGCATTTGAGGTGGTAGGATTCCTTCTAGATTACATTTCCAAGGTCTTGAGCACGCAGAGTGAAGAACAATATGCAGAACCAAGGAAGAAGCAGGTAACCAAGAATGTAGAGGCTTCAGAAATAATTGTAACCAAAAGACTGGAGATTTAAAAGGGTAGAGGAAAAGAATAAAAAACAGACTCTACCATTGTAAAAACTCATACTTTCTAGCTCAACTCATCAAACGGATGACCCGTTCTCCCACAGGAGGCTGAGATTTCCCTGTTACTGTTATCTCAAAGACGTACTGCTGATGAACAGATTAATGATATAAACTAAGACCCTAAGAGATGATTGACTCTAGGGAACCAGCTGAGCTGCTGGAAGGGACAGGGTGGGTGGACAGGTTAACTGGGGGACAGACATTAAGGTGGACACGTGATGTGCTGAGCACTGGGTGTGAGGATGACGGAGAAATCACTGAACTCTACATCTGAAACTAATGATACAGTGTATGTTAATTGTATTTAAATAAAATGATTTTAAAAAAAAAGAAAAAAAAAAGCTTCTCTGGGCCAGATATGACCCAAAAGGAGAAATAATAATGTTAGAGCAAGTGAGACTCAAACTTCGCGGCTGAGTCATTAAAAGCTAAGCTTTTTCTTTTCTTTTTGAAGGTGTTTCTGCTGAGGTGTTTTATGTTAAAGCCTACCATTTAAAATCTCAACTTCTGGGACTATCCCTACAGTCTGTCCCTAGAGAACTCGAAATTATGAAGCAATAAAACCTTCGTGAAGCCATGTAAACTCTTTTTTTTTTAACCTCTTGTTCATCTGTCTTGAAGGAGTCTCCTTCCCACAAATTAAGCAGAAATATCTCAACACTCAAATATCCACAGGTATCCACAGGGATTTATTGGGGGGAGTAGTGGGGGTGGGCAAGTGTTCGGGGATCTGTGTAAGAAGCAGGTGGCCTATCCTTTATAAACAAACAGGAGAAAATATTTCTAATATACAAGTAATAACTGAGGTAACCAGGGATGTTTTCCAGAAATGAAAAAGAGAAAGAAAAGAAGGGGGGAGGGGGAGAAGAAAATTTCCAACAGTAAAAACAAACGATCTCCATCTAAGACCTTATACCACACTATAGAAAACTTATCCCGCAGGGGGCTGGGGGCAGTTACAAGAGAGTTATTTTGTCCTTTTCTTTCTCTCATCTCCTAATTTAGTATAATCCTTCCCTCCTCTCTCCCAAAATGAGCTGCTGCCCACAGATAGCTCTTTTGGTGCCACAGACACCCCTGGGCCCTCCCACTGTGCATACTTCCAGGAGGAGGGAGGGTCACTGCACTTGGGCCCAACATTACTTTCTGGTGGCCCAGTTTCCTCGTATTCCCCAAGGAGGGCTTGCAATTGTGTGCTCTGCCCTGATGTGTCAGGGTCCCTGCAAAGCCAAATGGCCCACGTTTCCCACTCTGCTCCCCAGACTTCAGAAGCATGAGGGCCCACAATACGCAATTCCACTGTAGACCTGAAGCCTCTTATTTTCCCAGTGATCCCTACAGAAGGAAACTCAAGCTTGTTCATAAATGCGTCTGCTGCTCTGTAGGAATCCGGACTCAGATCTTTGCTCTGGTCCCATAGGTGTTCGTATGTGGAGTTCTTGGTAGTTATGAAGGCTCAAGAGAAGGTTTTAAGCTATTCTTGGCTTTGGTTGTTACAGGTAAAGAAACCTGCTGACAAGGGGTCTTTGTAATTGGTGTCCCTAGAAATGACCCAAGTGCCTAGTTTTATGAAGGGCACGCTTTTCCTGCATGGGGACAAATGAGGTGTGGTTTTGCTTGGGAGAAATAGACTCTAGAAAACAATCACTGGTCTCTAATAGTGATACAGCTACAATCATATCCTATTCTATGCCAATTCCTAATCTAACAGCCTCTGAAGCTCTCAGGATAATTTGGACCTGGTGCGTTTTAAGAGCTCAAAGAAAGCGATACAGACTTGTAACCACTGAGTAATACAATTGCACAATACCCACTTGGGTCGAGACCGAGGATTGATCCATTTCAGGGAAATTAATATTCATGCATTTATTTCCCGGGAACTTTTTGGTTTCAAGTGACAGAGGTTCAACCCAAACTGGCCCAGTTGCAAGAGCCTGAAGGGCTCTGTGTGTGGAAGCATGCTGGTGGGCACCTGGGTGGCTCAATCAGTTAGGCGTCTGCCTTTAGCTCAGGTGATGATTCAGGGTTCTGGGATCAAGCCCCATATCAGGCTCCCTGCTCAGCGGTGAGTCTGCTTCTCCCTTTGGCCTTTCTCCCCTGTTGTGTGCTCTCTCTGTCACATAAATCAAATCTAAAAACAAAAGCAGGTTGGAAATGGGGAGAGATGTATTTCCTTGCATAAATGATAAGCCTCTAATTTTGCTGCTATTGGACAATGCTGGATCCTATCACATGGTGTTCTGTAGAATCATCTCTATCCTCCCTCTTATTTCTTGACTTTATTTTCACATAGGACTTTTCAAATCAGAGTCAAACTAATGACTGCAGTTGACAGATTTATACCCTCTTACCTTGTCAATCACGGAACAAAAAGAGCATCTCTGTTCACATAGTTCCAGGGAAAACTTCCCAGTTTAAATCTCTAAGGAAAAGATACATATGCATACATCCACATACACTGCACACACATACACAAGCAAGCCACACAAATACTGCTGCCATCAACAGCAGCAACACTCTTTGTCCAAATTTATGTCATAGCCAAGGGTGGCATGCCATTATTCCATGGCTGATTTATGTGCCAACATCAGGAACAAGGATCGAAAGAGAGAGAAGCCCATCTTATACCATAAGAACACAGAATGAGGTTGGAGTCTCTCCGGGAAGGAGAACTATGCTTTAATTGACTAAAGAGAAGAAAATGCATGTTGGGAATGCAAACACGAGGACCTCTTCCAACCCACAGATTTCAAACTTCCAATAGTCATAGCTTATCTCATGGTATGTTTTTCCCCATAATACCATTATGAAATCCTACCTATAATGAAATGTTTACATCCACTGTAAAAATATTGGTCTGTAAGATGCTTGTATCAACCATTAGGATAAACCGTCACCCATTTCTTAGAATGCAAAGTTGAAATAACCCGTTTATACATAAATGAATGTATACCTACTGGCACCATGTTGCCATTACATAAGAACTGTTCCATTTTGAATATAGTTTACATGACACGGCGTTTTTAAAATTAATGAGTTCTAGTTCCCCAAAGGTGCCAGACAATGCAAACTAAAAACTAAAAACAGTTGAAAACACTAGAGTAAAAAGATAGAAGTGTTGACTCACTCAATTGTACACCTGCAAGTATAGGACATTGTACATTAACTGGAATTTGAATAGAAATGTTAAAAAAAAAAAATGCTCTTGGAATGGCAACATGAAGAGTCCTGCAACCTGTTTTTGAAAAACAATCGTGACTAGTAAAAAAATCATTTAAACAGAGAAACATTTGAAGTTTCTAGAAATTGTCCTAAGGGCATACAGCATGTGGTAGGCTGGATAATGGCCACCCAGAGCCACCATGTCCTCACCTTCAGAACTTGTAACTGTTATAAGGAGAAAGTTTCTAAGCAGATGTGATTATGTTAAAATGGAAAGTTTAACCTAGATCTTCTCAATGGGTCCTAGTTTCAACTGGAAGTATCTTTATAACAGTGAGCCAGAAGATCTGTTAAGACAAAGACAGACAAGGTATTGTGACCTATGAGCACAGAGAGCACAGTGATGTGGCTTCAAACCAAGAAAACCTAGTAGCCACCAGAAGCTTCAAGAAGCAAAAAATGGAGACTTCCCCAAAGCCCCCCAAACAGCACAACTCTGCTGACACCTTGATTTAGTCCCCTGAGACTGATTTAGGTCTTTTGGCCTCCAGAACGCCAACACAGTACATTTCTTTGTTTTAAGCCACCAGGTTGCAGGTAATTGGCTATATCTGCAATATGGAACATATTCAGAGCAAATAAAAGAACACTTATTTAAGAAAGTTTACAGAATGTCATTTACAACAGGCAGAGTCTGTGGGGCTTGAGCCATGATGGATGGTTTCTCTGATACCCAAAACAGACCAAGACATTGCAAGGAAAACAACTATAGAGCAATTACTCTTATGACTACAGATGCAAAAATCCTCTCCAAAATACAAGCAAACAAAATCTAGCCTAATTGAAGTGATTATATACCATGACTAAGTGAGATTTTTCCCATGAGTGAAAAGTTGGTTTTAACATTCAGGTCAGAAACAAGTAAGGATGTCTGATCTCATCAATTCTACTTAGCATTGCAGTGGAGGCTGTATCCGGGGCAAATAGGCAAAAAGAAAAAATGAAAGACAAACAGTTTGTAAAGGTCTAAGTCTATCTCTATTTGTAGGTGAAATGATGTTATATGGAGAAAAACCTAAGAAATTCACTCAAACCAGAACTAAAAAACTGGTTCAGCAAGGTTATAGGATACTAATATTTTAAGTACCTTTGAATTATATTAATAAATTAATTAAGGTATACAAAAATCAATTTTATTTCTGTACTGCTGCAGTTGATAGTAGTAAGTATCAAGATAACCATCTCATTTAAGTGAGTATCAAAAAATGGTGAATTTAACAAAACAAGTACAAAATTTTTACTCTGAAAACCACAAAAGAATGTTGAAAGTAAAGATCTAAGTAAATGTCAAGACATGCCACATTAACTGAAAGACTTCTCAGTGTTAAGATGGCAAAATTCACCAAATTAATCTACAGATTTGATACAATCCATTTAAAATCTCACTTGCTCAATCTATGACAAAGAGGACAAGAATATACAATGGGTAAAATATTCATTGACACATGGTGTAGGGGAAAATAGACAGCTACATGGAAGAGAATGAAACTGGACCTCTTTCTTACACCATACAGAAAAATAAACTCAAAATGGATTGAAGACCTAGATGTGAAACCTGAAACCATAAAACTCCTAAAAGAAAATACAGGCAGTAATTTCTGTGATATCAGTCACTGAAGTTTATTTTCTAGAGATGTCTCCTCCGGCAAGGCAAACAAAAGCAAAGGTAAATCTGTTGAGACTACATCAAAATAAAAAGTTTCTGCACAGCCAAGAAACCATCAACAAGACAAAAATGTAACCTACTGAATGGGACAAGATATTTGCAAGTGATATATCTGGTAAGGGGTTAATATCCAAAATATATAAAGAACTTACATAACTCAACACCAAGAATACAAACAACAACAACCATTCAAACCATTCAAACAACAACAAACCATTCTAAGTGGATGTCCAAACAACAACAAAACACCCACCAGAAATAATCTAATTAAAAATGGGCGTAGGATCTAAATGGGCAATTTTTCCAAGAAGACAGGCAGAGGGCGAACAGACAAATGAACAGATGTTCAACATCTCTCATCATCAGCGAAATGCAAATCAATATCACAATGAGATACCACGTTACACATGACAGAATGGCTAGAATCAAAAACACAAGAAATAAGTATTGGCAAGGATATGGAGAAAAAGGAACCCTCATGCACATTTGTTCAAAATGCAACTATTGTAAAAAACAGTACAGATAGTCCTCAAATAGTTAAAAATAGAATTACCATATAATCCAGTGATTCCATAACTTGGTGTCTACCCAAAAAAATGAAAACACTAATTCAAAGAGATACAGTCACCCTATGTTTACTGTAGCACTATTTATGATAGCCAAGATGTGGAAGCACCCTAAGCATCCATTCACACAGGATGGATAAAGAGAGGTGGTAAATACACACAATGGAACATTATCCAGTCATAACAAAGAATACGGTCTTGCCATTTGCAACAACATGGATGGACCTAGAGGGTATAATGCTATGTAAACTAAGTTAGAGAAAGACATACCATATGATTCACTCATGTGTATAATTTAAGGAAAAAAACAAATGAACAAGGAAAGAGACCCAGAAAATACTCCACTATCGAGAAATGGTCAGTGCCAGAGAGGTAGTAGTTGGGAAGATGTGTGAAATAGATCAAGGGGATTAAGAGTACATTTATCCTAATAATGTATAGAAGTGCTGAATTATTATATTTTACACCTAAAACTAGTAACACTATATGTTCTTTTACTTCCATAAAAATAAGTAAATAAGTCCCCCCCACACACACACACACCAAAAAAAACCCCTCACATATTGTTTTTTTGTTTTGGTTTGGTTTTTCTATTTTGGAGCAGTTGATAAGCTGATCCTAAAAATCATACAGAAATACAAGGAACCCAAATCAAAACAACCTTGAAAAGGAATGAACTTGAAAGAGTCACACATTTCTTCATTTCAAAAGTGACTGCCAAGTTCAAGTACACATGACAGTGTGACATTGGCATAAGTATAGACCTGCTGATAAACAGGATAAAATTGGGAGTCCAAATCTAAACCTTCACTTTTATGGCCAAATGATGTCTATCATGGTTACCAAGACCATTATAAGTGGAAAGAATGGTCTTTCCAACAAGTGCTGGTGGGAAGACTGGAGGTCCAAATGCTGAAGAGACAGAAGGTATATTAGTGGCTTGAGGCTGTGAACCCTGGGGGAAATCAGCAGAGTCTACTAAATGATTTTGGGTGTATTCTTGAGGGGATGATGATATTCTAAAATTATTTGTGGTCAAAGTAAGAACTCAACATTGTATGACCCATGGAAATGTCTGCTTTAAACTGGAGAATTTATGGTAGCTGTAGTTTACCTAAGTAGCAGATAAAAATTAGGAAAGAGAGGGGTCAATGAGGAATAAGATCAGTGAACGTGTGAGGGTGCCATTTCCCCTCAAAAGGATTTTTAATCTCTTCTCCACGTGGGTGTTTAAGCACCAAGAAAAGACCATGGGCCAAAGAAAATCAGAATTAAAGGGAAGCCTCTCCACATTAAATCAGACGCTGTTTGGGGTTCGCAATGAAGAGGTCGACTACAACAACGCATCTGCCAACACATCAGCCTGTCTTATCCAGGACTGAGGGAGAACACCTTAGAATGACCTACCTCTTGTCACTTTGGAATTCCAGTTTCTACTATTCATCTAGTTATCTCCAAGCTGAGGAATAACATAAAAACTTGTCTCGGATTCATGAGAAGCCTAGACTCCTGGCAGAACCCAACACCCAAGAGACCTCCCGGGGTTCCCCACATCAAAATCACCATTGAAGTTTAAGCTCATCTCCTCAAGTTACAAAATACACCACCACAGAACTTCCCTGAGAAACAATCAGCAGCAAAACAAGTTATTAGTCCAGATATCATTAGAAAATCAAGAGATGTGATAGCAACTATTATAAAAACAAAAAAAGGGGGGGTGCCTAGGAGGATGAATCTGTTGAGTGTCCAACTCTTGATCTCAGCAGAGGTCTTGATCTCACGGTCTTGAGTTTAAGATGCACATTGGGCTCCATGCTGGGCATGGAGCCTACTAAAAAATTTAAAAATGTTTAAAAAAAGCATGTTTAGAATATTCACATGAGTCAAGTTAGATTTTAAAGAAACCATAAAGAAATTCTGAGTTAGAAAAGCAGTCATGAAAATGTTTAAATGCAGTGGCTGGATTCACCAGCAAATTGAATAAGCCTGAAGTGAAAACCAGTGAACCAGAGGTAGATACGAGAAAATTGTCTAGAATTAAGTAGAGAGAAATCAGGTCACAATAAGGAAAAGCTAATAAGAGACACAAGGAAGAGCATGAGAAATTCCAAACTCTCTTAAAGGAGTCATTCAAGAGAATGGCAAAACTCAATATTGAAGAGAAAAATACCTGAATTCTTTTAGAGTACTGATTTTAGAAGGCAGAACAAATCCTTACCGAGATCAGTTTTAAAACCATACCTAGACACAACAGAGATGGCAGAGCAATAAGGACAGTGACAATATCTCAGAGTCACCCAGAGTTAAGAATTGTACTCGTGAAGACCAATTCTGTCATGTATACTGACAGAATTCTCACCAGGAACAGGAGAAGCCAGAGAACCATACAAAAATATTTTTGAAGAACTGAGAACGTAACTGGCAGACCTGAATTCTAAAGCCTTTAGTCCAAAATTAAAAATACTTCTATAAATTGTCTTTAATGGTAACACTTAATGAATGAACAGGAAATCACCTTCGGCTTCAACCCTCCACCTACAGGCAGTCCACCTGGTGAGCCAAACCCACATGGAAATGACAGAAAAAAAAAAAGAACCTATGGCTGCAGAACAGAGAGGTTGGGTTCCTGAGGCAGAGAGCAGGTGAAGAGGAATGCAGACGCAGAGCAACTTAGTCCTGAAAGTTGAGTGGTATCTTGTAGCAAAGTTTAAATTAAGTTGTGGACTAACCATGGTATCAAACATGCTTCATAATGCCTGGACGCTTTAAGATTTGAAATGAAATAATGTAATGGATTGTAATCTCTTCAGTAAAATAGTGTATATTGATATGAATAAGGAAAAAATTAAAAAGCCAGTGGAAAGTCCCCTGATAAACATAAAATGACAATTAAAATATCACTACCTTTCACAACCACCCTCGTAATCATGGATTCAAGCCAGAATTACTAGCAGACACTAAGGTTAGTCAGTCAGTGTTTGACTAGGTCTGGCACATCTATGCCGTCAAGTATCTCTTCTCAAATTACCTTTAAGTTCTACAAGTAGAACGTTCATTTTCGGGTTGAGAAATCTAGTACGAACTACCTTAGACAAGTGATCTAGGTTAACAGGAAAGGTGACCACGTGGGCTTTGCATTTTCAGTAAAAGCGTGAAGGTAATTAAAAGGAAACTTGAGACAAATCCAATTTGAGGGATGGTGTATGAAACAGACGTGGGTTCTTCAGTAATGTCAATTTCATTCAGCACAAAGTGAGGCTGGGGAAGTTCTTTAGATTGGAGACCAAAGGGGCATAACAACAAAATGCATGCATCATCTTGAATTACGTCCTGGACAGGCAGAAAGAGAAAGAAAAAAAAAAATCTTTAAGGAGCTTATTTGTAGAATTGGCAAAATCTGAATGGATTCCATCGACTGGTTAAGAGTACTGTCTTAAAGTACGTGGGGAAAGAGAAGTGTTATCTGCAACTTACTCTCAAGTAGATGAGAAAAGAGATAATGTTGGTATGTGGAGTAAGATTATGAGAAATCAAATGGGGCCAAATGTTCAGAACTGATGAATCTGGATGAAGGATCTATCAGGGTTTTTGCTTTCTCTCACAAATTTAAATTGGACTTTAATCAAAATAAAATTATTAACCCAAAGCAAACAAATCAACTCACAAGTATAAACTCTATAAACTTAACTGTGATGATCTTAGCAATTTTTACCATGATCCAAAATAAATGTACTGACATGAGGGAATTTTTTCCATTTGTAACATATGTATTATATGTGGAATGAACTGTGAGTGATCAAAAACTCAGTCAGAAAACCATAACAGCACAGCCATATTTCTCCAGCAGTCCATTTTCTTTTATGGAATACGTACCTTTGTTTCTGCAAATACATAATGGAGCTTTGAGTTAAATTGTCTTAAGTCTAGGGGCTGTTAAACCTTTTCAGTAAATACGTAAAGGCTTTCAAATACCACCTCTGTGTTAATCTCGTTCATTAAAATAGTCCCAACAACAAACCTGAAATTATTTTTCCCTTTTCCCACAATACTATGCTTTCATTTACTCAATGATTTCTAGACTTAAAGATATTTGCTATCCTTTTCTTTTTTTTTTTTTTAAGATTTTATTGATTTATTTGACAGAGAGAGAGAGATCACAAGTAGGCAGAGAGGCAGGTAGAGAGAGAGGGAGAAGCAAGCTCCCTGCCAAGCAGAGAGCCCAATGCAGGGACTTGATCCCAAAACCTTGAGATCATGACCTGAGTCAAAGGCAGAAGCTTAAACCTCTGAGCCACCCAGGCGCCCTTTGCTATCCTTTTCTACCTTCACTTCTTAGGAACCAAAAAAAATTGTGGCATCTCTCAGTCCGTGAATAAAACAGCCCAGCTTAGCGTATTGGGCTGCCCTAGGGACTGAGAACATCCTAGAAGAGGAGGAAAAGGTAAGCCAGGGAGAGCCCATGACCTAAAGGAGAGAACATCAGCTTCCCGGGTCATTGGCTAAAGTGTTATGAAACTCAGTCGTATTCATTACCGTGTTCTATTCGTTGCTCTTCTTCTTTGTTCGTATTTCCACAACCAAATTTTATATCTCAGTGAAAAGCTACCTAAGTCTCCAATGCCTTCTCCACGCCCCCATGAAGAACAGAGACTAAATACTCACTTTGAGTTAAACGCTGGAAATAACCTTGAAGGAGCTGTACTTCTTCCTAATCCATACTCACAAGAGCCATCTTTGAATTACCTGGTTGGCACGAAAAATAAACTTGAACTTAAATTCCTGCTCTCCTACTGTTAAAGACCTCCTCGTGCCCCTGTGACAGCTTGAAATCTTACAGATGATGTCCACAGGTTTTCTTACCTAGAAAAATGCCTTGCTCGAGGTTCGTGCCCAGCACACATTAGGAAGGGATCGGATGGGGGCGCCTGAGTGGCTCAGTGGTTTAAGCCTCTGCCTTCGGCTCAGGTCATGATCCCAGAATCCTGGGATCGAGTCCCACATCGGGCTCCCTGCTCAGCGGGGAGCCTGCTTCCTCCTCTCTCTCTCTACCTGCCTCTCTGCCTACTTGATCTCTGTCTGTCCAATAAATAAATAAAAATCTTTAAAAAAAAGGAAGGGATCGGACGGGACGGGGCAGGGTGGCCCGGGATGAGATGGGAGCGGATGGAAGCCAATTTAACCGAAAGGGAATGACTCAAGTAGAATGGAATTCATGTCTCAGGGAAGGACAAAAGGGGGCTGTACTCAGTCAATTAAGCACGATGGCACGTATGACCTCAAGCTCTATAGTACTTCTGTTAAAAAATAAACCTCATCGTTGTTAGGAAATACCCCTGCGCCACTTTCTATCATGTAACCACCACCCAACTTTCCTGAGGCTTACATTCAGCAAATAAAAAGGTTTGTTTTAGAAAGGTTAATTCTGGGTTTGACTGACAGGCGAATTGAATTGGGTGGGAAAATGTGGGTCACAGAAGGCGGTTATAGTTTAAAAAAAAAAAAAAAAAAACTGCTGTGGCGTGGATCAAATAGAACGATGATTTTATCCAAGCAAAAAGGAAATGTGCCCAGGGGAAGAGAGAGAAAGGGAGAGAGGCTGAGAGGGAGGGAGAGGTGGGGAGAGAGAGGCCGAGAAAGCAGGGGAGAGCCCGCAACAGCCTGGAGAAGGGATTTTTCCTAACACAGAGCTGGGGGCAGTTCACAAAATGGCAAACATTTGTTCATGGTATGCACAAGTGTGAAATTTTCATCTGCTATCACAAGGTCATACCTGCAACAGAGACAAAAGAACAGGATTTCACAGAGATGGAAAGTAACATGGATGATGAACGTAGGGAACCCGACTGCTAAGATTTCTCAAATCAGATTCCGTGGATATTCTTTGAACTTACACATTATCTACCTGGACTTAGGTGAACACCCAGGTTTCTCAAATTGAAACTCCGTGCTTTTGCTCTCTAAACGTGTAGCTAGGAACAGAATGGAATCAGGATCTGTGGCAAAGAAGGGACGAGATCTTAGAAAGACTTCAGTGTTGCATCTCAATACCAATTTGATGAATTTAAGAGGAGGGAAAGGCTAGCGTCCCTCCACTGTGACTGTGAAACTGCTTGTATTCATACATCACTTACAGTACAAGAGTTTCATCGATATGACTGAACCTCACAAAATCTCGTCGATCAAAAGGGCAAATATCCACAGGTTTTGAAGCTGTTTACTTTTGACAAAGGAAGAAAGCATATGACTTGACTCACAATTGGGTTATTGAGGACTAGAAGGCAGATTCTCGGACACTAAATCAGAAGAGACATCCTTAATCCCTAATCATCTACTTAAGAGAAAACTCAGGCAGTGTCTTCTTCAGGCTCACAGTGCTAAAACGCATGAAATCTAAAATATAAATTCGGGTTGGTTTAGTTTCAAAGCCAGTAGCCCCGATGACTCTGTTTTACTGTGGTTTGCCAGTTTATCCCATTTTACTCTCCATCTAATGTGGCTTGAATCCTGTATTGCCATTCATGACAAAAAAGGTAGTTGTACTTGACATTGAAGAGGTTTTATGGCTGCACTAGAATCCTTCATACTGTGGGGGTTTTTTGATCAACCACCAATGCTGACATTTACTAGTTGCACCCAACAGAGACTCCCCTCCCAAAAAAAGAGCCCAGTCATAAAGCCAAGGCATAAGAGTCAATCCAAAAGAACACTGAGCTGCTCAGGTCCCCTCTGCATTCACCACTTTTACTGTAACCACCATCTTGGGCTCCCTGTACTCACTAGACTATCCTCAACCCTGTCAAGGAGGAATAGAAGGAGTCACAAGCAATGTCTATCCCTCCGTGAGTCACTCTCAAAAGAGGAGCCAGGACTTTGCGTGTGAACACCTCGTTTCCTCATTCCCCAACTCCTCCCTGTTAGAGAACTCCAAGGCATTCACTAAGCCTTCCCACCAGGTCTCCCCAGGAGGGATGAGCTCCAGCAGTCCACCCAGGACCTACTCAGGAGCTGAGCTATCCTTGAATCAGCAGCACCCTTCTTCTCCAGCTCCTCACTGACACTTCTTGGGATCACCTCCCTGCCCAAAATGTTTAGGTTTAGTTGCCCCATAAGATCCAATTATTTGTTTAAATATCCAACTTTATTTCATACATAACAAGAAAGTAGAAATTGCTTTTTCATATTCTACAAAAATAAGTTATTTACTCCCCACCCCGCCTACCACCCTATGGTAAATATGCCAAAAAGATAATGAAGTAAACTGGATTAGTGTTACTTATTATGCAAAGTTAATATTATGGGCCGAATGTGTTGCTCCCCTTCAAAAAAAAAAAAAAAATTTCATATGCTGAAGGCCTGGACCACAACATCTCAGAATATGACTGTATATAGAGACAGGATCTTTAAAAGAGGTAAATAATATATAATGTACTCATAAGGGTAGCCTCTGAAACAACATGACTAGTGTCCTTTTAACAAGAAATTTGGGGGGCATCTGGGTGGCTCAGTCAGTTAAGCATCTGTCTTGGGCTCGGGACATGATCTCAGGATTGTGGGATCCAGCCCTGTGTCTTTTTTGAGTTCCTTGCTCAGCGGGGAGTCTGGCTTCCCCCTCCCTTTGCCCCTCCCCTTCTCACTCATGCTCTCTCTCTCTCTTTCTCGATCTCAAATAAATAATGTCTTTTGAAAAAAAAGAATTAGAAATTTGGACACAAGCTTGTGTAGTCAGGGCCATGTGACAACACAGAGAGAAAATGGCCATCCATAAGCCAAGGACAAGTCAAGGACAAGACCTGAGCCAGTGCTTCAGAAGGAACTGATGCCGCCATGCCTCCAGAAAGATGAGAAAGTAATGATGTTGTTTAAGCCCCACACTCTGTGACAGGTTGCTGAGGCAGCCCCAGCAAAGTCACAGTCAGAAACTGCTATTATCATTGTACTGGAAGCACGAGTAAACTATGCATAGTTAATGTCAGCAACTGCAAAGAAACGATTATCTATACAATGCCTACTGTGTGCAGCAACCAGGCAGGCAACTGCCAGGCATTATCTACAGTTATGGTAACACATTTCCATTTGTGAGAGGTGTTACTGTCCTGAGTTTATGGATGAGAAGACTAGAAGTTAAGGAAAGTAGCTAACTTTCCTGGTCTCACTGGTTCTGTACATACAACCAGAGCAGTGAGATTTACATCTTCAATTTGTGACAGGAGCCTCTTAAAATAAATCAGACTACCCTAGGCTCCTCTTACACTGTTACTCATGTATAATTAAGGATTAGTAATTTTATTTCTCCATGAGGTAGTTCATCTCTTTGTTAAAAACAAGGTATTACAACTCTGGGTACAAGAAGAGATCAGGGTAACAGAAGATGATGAATTCAGAATGGATTTAAAAGACATTTGGATCTGAGAAAGAAAGAAGAAAATCGACGAACCTAATTCTTCCAGCCAGTGTTGTGATTACACGGCAGTGACAAAGCAGCCTTCTCCTGAGTAATTTCACCAGGTTCTCAGCATTACGTTTTCGTCTTTCATGACAAGCAGTGAGCCATCAGCGTATGCTCTCTCCATGTAAAGTCAACCTAATCAGCCAACAACGGGGAGTTCACAAGTGTACTGGGGCCCATTATTCATCACTTCTGAGGAGCAGCTACTGTGGACCTAGTTAGTGATTAAATATTTAGTGTCAGTAATATAGGCAACAGAGAAAAGAAAATACTGCACTCCTTAAATGCCTCGCAAAGCACACTGAAGGCAGCCAGTGAGTGACAGGCTCTGGGTATCTCATTAAAGGTGCTAAAATATAAAATGTGCTCCAGATCCTTCCCACTTGTTCTCTTTCCCCATTAGGTGCTATTTGGGACATTCTTGTTCACATTTTAGAACTAACTTGAAGCAAAACTCACTACCAAGGACAAAGCAGTAAAGATATTATAAATTATTTGCTTTACCACCAATTCTAGGTGAACTTGATATATTGCCTGAAGCATTCCAGTGCTAGGGAACCTGGGAGCTGTCCTCCTTTCAGGGCACACAACAGCAGGATCGTGGCATGACAAAATAGAATAATCTGCCTCCGTTCCGCCAGACCCTTCCCTAGCACCAAAACCCTGATGTATCCGGGATTCCAGATATTTCTAAATTAGACACATGATTTCCAAGTTGCTCCTTGCCTTTGACTCTTTGTCCTTACAAGCATCAGGAGTCCCAATTTAACAAGGAGACCCAACAGAAGTGCACGGTCCCATGAGCATAGAAGTTGAGGTCGAGAACCCATTTTTCACGGATCCCTGAGACACATTCCCCTTCAGCAGGCAGCTGGAGGTAGGCCCCACAGTCAGCAATGACTTCGCCTCAACCATTCTGCTCTCCATACCTTTCCGATGGTTTGACAATTCCTAGAGGACTGAAGGGAAAGAACCTTTTTCACAGAAGGATCATTAATACATGTACATTTTTTAATTACATCCCTAAGGGAACCTGGGGAAACTACTTATTTCTTATTTTAAGTGTCATTTGGTATTCCCTTTATTGCTATCCTTTTGTAGGTCAGGACAATGGGAAGAACTTGAGAAGATAACCACCTGATGGCCAAAATGTAAAAGTCAAAAAGTCATAATAAGGATGATAGATACTTTACCTACATATTGGCTTATGAGGAAAAACAGAGTGGTCACCGATCCTTTGCCTGGAGAATTAAAGTACCTACAAACTAGCCTCCCATTCTCCTCTCTGTGCTGGGAAATGAGGGTGTTTGTGTATCAGCGATATATGACCATCAAAATGAAAATCCCTCACTTCCTTCAAGGAAAAAATTTCCCTACTCGTTTTAACTCATGCTGAGTTGCTTTTGCAAATGGAGCCTGCCTTGTCGTCCTGAAACACAAGCCCTGTTTCAGAAACAGACAGTTTAAAAAAAAAAGGGGGGGTGGTATTTAATATGACCATTCCTTGGGTTGACTTGCTTTTGCCCCGGGGTCCAACTTGGGACTTGAATAGAGTCAGTGTGGCTGCTTTCCATGGTCGGCTGCATCATCATATAGCAAACTGAATTGTTTTGACGAGAGCTGGTGAATAGGCTATGTTTGGACAGACTGGGTCTGTTTTTAGCCATTAGAAAGGGCTATTAAAACCGCTGAGCTGTCATTAGAGCACATTGTGAGGTGCCCAAGACAGAGCAGCAAGAAGCAAATTGGCTCTCTGCATCCAGAGCCCTGAGTCTGGAAGGACATTATACTCTCAGGCAAGGTCCTCTTAAGGGAGCCGCACGGAGACCAACAGTTGTGCCAGGTGTGAGTGAAAGGCGCTCAGCTTGAATTAGACTCTGGAAAAGTGCTTTGCGGTAAAAGAAACAAAGGAAAAGAGAAACAGAGCTTCAGGTTTCTAGGACTGGTCAGCAAATTGGGCCATGTTCTCCCAGTCCCCGTCTTTGCACTGCAGCAAAACCTCATTAATTTGGAATAATTGGAAGAAGGAAGGTGTTAGGCTCTCCAAGTTGAAATAAGGAATTGCACAATTGCACAATATTTTTGGAATACAGCCATCGTATTGCTTTATAGCCCCGGGCTAACAATTGCTATTAACCAAAGAGCCTATTTAATATCTGTAGTCCAAAAGAGCAATTTGTAATTAGCACACCATTGCTGGTATGCAAATAGAATGCTGTAAGTTTTCACTATTGTTTAAGATTTTTTTTTTCCAGTGGGATAAACATTCTGCTCACATTCTCTTTACACTATTGATTTCGTTGGAAAAGCCAATTATAATATAATAATAAAACATGCCACAAAACTATAAACTGTAGCTCTGCCCCCATTAGAACAATCCCAAATTCTGCAGGAGTCTGAATAACAAATGAGTTCCAAAAAATCTTACTGTGTATTGAAAGACATACGTTTTAGAACACTGGAAGATTGGAATTTCAACATATCCCTCCCTCTTGGGCCCCTTTTCTTTCCTCCAGCTTAGGCACGTAGTGTGGCCATATCATTCACCTTTACTTCTCCCCTCCCTTATTGGTTCCTTCTTATTCATAGTTGTATATAGCTTACTCTTTCCTTCCTCAATGTTCAAATCTCCGTAAAAGTCATGCCCATCTCAAGGGATTTTCCTCTTTCCTCTTCCTCAAAGCCGGATTTCCTGCATGAACTGTCTACCCTCTTGCCTTGCCACTGACTCATACCCACTCAATCCCCCACCCCCCAAAATCTCACTTTCTGCTCCCATACTCCAGTGCAGCCACGGCATCTGACGTTCAGCCCATATCTCACTTGACCTTTCTATCTGTGGCAGAGAGGACCTCTAAGACAATAAGCTGGAAGAACAGGAGTTATGGGCGACAGAATATTTCTACCTTTTCACCAAATGATGCTAGCTAGACATTAGTGGTAAATACGTTTTATCAAATTACAGAAATTCTCTTCTGTTTTTTTCTTTGTCAAGGCTTTTGGATTTTTTGAAATAACGAACAAGGGCTGAATTTTACCAAATAATTTTCCTGGCATCCAAGAGTGAATATACACAGGTTGACAAGACAGGGCTTTCAACTCCCCAGATTATCAGCACCAAACTAGTACCTTAGGTAAGACATTAATAAGCCATTTTATGAGTCTGATTACTCATTGGAGATCCAGCATAGGTAAGACTAGTATATCCCTTAGTTTTTCTTATTTCCTTTTCCATAAAATGAGTTTATCGATCAAAGACAATGTGTGTGCATATCTTTCAAAACATTGCGTGTTCTATGAACACTAGGAGTGGGGAAAATCCAACCCATATCCAGAATAGATACAGATTCCAGGAAAATCAATTCTTGCTTCCTGTCTCCTTCCCAAATGGAAGAGATCCGGTGTAACAGACTGACTCTCGGTTAGAGTTGCCAGATAAAATACAACCCCAACTTAAGTTTGAATTTCAGATCAACAATGAGCAAGTTTTAGCATAAGCCAATGTCCCAAATATTGCGTGGGACGTACTTATACTCAACAGTAACTCAGTGTTAATCTGAAATTCAAATTCAACTGGGTATCCTTTATTTTTATTTGCTTTATCTGGCAACTCTAGTTCAGGTAGCTCTCTGGCCCACCCAAAGAATGGTGCAAGATCAAAGATCAAAGATTCAATATCTCTCTCTGCTGATGGCCCATGGGACACTGAGCAGTGGTGGGAGCTACATCAGCCTTGGCAAGAGGAAGCCCTTTTACTGGGTACAAGAAGCGCCTTCATTCCTACCATCATGGTCACCGTCTATGTGCCCAAAGCAGTATAGCAGTTACTGAAGAGAGAAGCTGGGTTGAATGAGTCATCCCACACACTTGGTCTCTGAGAGCATCATCTAAGATGAAACACAAAGATCCATACACTCTGTGCCAATCCAATTAGCTTACCCTCATGCTTTTCCACAATTTCTCTACCAGCTGGACCAAGTTTTTGCCACTACCCAGGCTCTCAGCACATGACCATATCTCTAGACAATTCTCTTTCCGAAGTGAATGACTGAGTGTAACATTCACATGTCTGCCTAATAAAAGACTGTATCTTTACAATGGCCTGCAGGGCTAGCCTTGAGTGGAACTATAATGTAACAGTGGTTCACTCCAGGCTAGCACCTGTCTACCATAGGGATCCATCTGGGAACTGTTCTGGAGTTTTCAGCTTCATGAGTTGGCTGTAGAGAAACCCTTCAGAAGCCTTACTGGGAGCTGATGGAGGGGCAGCTCTAATAGGAGACATAGGTCTGGCTCACCTATTATGTAATTTATTAGTGTCTTTTGATTCTACCCAGGCCTGATCCTAAGTAGGCTATGTCATTTTCATTAAGCAACACATGGCTATTTCCTTGCCAGATCTCATGACTTGGTGCACCTAATAATACACAGTCCCTGATCAGTAGCTTTAGCTGTATAGACAGTGGGTATCTCCTAGTAGGCCTTCCACCTTTACTATGGTAAAGCAACCCAGGAACTAGGTCTGCATAAAGTACTTATTTCCTACACAAGGCATGACCTTGCCAAAACTATCCTATGGGCATTTGTCAGAGATGCCTCATGGCATCCTTATCAATCATCGATAGCTTTAACTTCATCTAGATCTGCTGGGAGATGTGGACTTAGAAGCAAACACATGCACCTGCTGTAGAGACCTCTTAATTTAGACCCTATTCTAATCTGGTAGCCTTGAGAGTCACTCAAGATTGGCAGAGAGCACTCATGTCAAGTACAGTACATTCTTACTTCAACACCCAAAAAGGTCCAAGAGATGGAGAATATAACAACTGTCCTCAATCTCAGAGGGGATGTCCCAATGTGTGCAAACCACTGGCACAAACACTATAATTGCATTCATTGGCCACTGCTGTATAACACACTGCCACAAGCTCAGTGGCTTAAAACAACCTGTTTTTATTATCCTACAGTTTCCATGGCTCAGGAGTCCAGGCATGGTTCTACAGGGTTATTTGCTTCAGGGTCTTATCAGGCGGCAATCCTGTTGGGACTGAGTAGAAGTCCCATCAAAATCTTAAGGGAAAATTCCTTCCCAAGCTCCCTCAGTTGGTTGGTAGAATTCCTTTCCATGCATCTCGATAGCTAACTTCTTTTCTCGCTAGATATAAATTAGAATCCACCCTTAAGTCCCAAGGCTGCTCATAGTTCCCCCCCAAAATGGAAGAAATTCATAACATGGCCATTTGCTTTTGCAAAGCCTACTGGAAAATACCTCCTTCTTAAGGAAAGGTCCAACTCATCTAATGAGCTTTCAACAATTAAGTCTGGTCCAATCAGGAAAAACTCCTTTTTTATTAACTCAAAAGCAACTCATTTGGAACCCGAATTACATCTTCAAAAGCCCTTCATGAGTGCCACACAAGATAACAAGTACAGGAATGAAGTCCTGTCCTATCACTATGTTTTATAACCATTAATAAAGAGGTATATGTATTATTTATAAAATGTCTAAAGCATTGAAGAAAATATGACTTAACTGATTTGTGAACTTTTTTAAAGGTTTGGGAAATTTGAATTAAACCCATGTTCATCAAAAAAAAATTTTTTTCAAATATCTACCTTCTCATCATTAGTGAATTTAAATATTCAGAGGTTATCTGTGCTTGAGAGATTTAAAAGCCTAATATTCCAAATATTCAACAATGCCAAGTAGTAGCAAATATCACACTCTACACAGGAAAACCACTACAACATTAAAATAGGAATGATTTTTAAATTATCCACCAGTTTTTCAAGTTTCAGTGTCTCTTTCTTGTTTCCATAAGTTTTTTGGATCTTTACGAATATGTTTTGCCTTCAACAGATTCTAGTTCTTGGACTGTAGTTTCTATTCCTACTTTTATCTCTTTAATCACTTTAAAGTTTTGTCTTTTACAAAGTCAGACCACTAACTCAAGCTCTTAAGATATTATATCTTGTCTTCTGACTCTTGGTTGTATACGTTCCTTCACATGGTTTGTGAGTGTGTTTCCTTTTTTTCACTATTACAAGCTCATCTTCACTGTTACGTGCCCCTCAACGCATACTTCTGGAAATTCCTATGTGCCCTATGTTGTTGAAGTGTCCTTCCAGAGGACTTTTGTTTGCTGTTCATCATGGTGGGACCAGATTATACACTAATGTTTCAGTTTCAAATATTTTGAGTAAAATACATTTGAATTCTGTGTCTGCGTTTAACCAAGTTCAATTTTTATTTCTTAGTGGATTTTTTTCTTTTCTTTCTTTTTTTTTTTTTTTTTTTTTTTTTTTTTTTTAACTTCAGCTTTCCTGTCCCTCACCTTAGGCTGTTGGAGATAATTATTTTTCTTGCACTGAGAGGGCAAGACTTCTAGGATCTCAACTTAAGTAAAGACTCTCAGCCAAGCTTCCTGTCCCCTTCAGATCCAGGACACATCTACTGCCCCTCTAAGACTGGCATACCCTTAGTCTCTTACTCTTGGAAATCCTATTCAGACCCAATATACTCTGAGTTTCCCTAGCAGCAAGTCAGATGTTTGATGTTCATCAATCCCTTTCAAACTTGACTATTTTTGAATACAGAATTTTATGCAGTATTTAACTCACTACATAAAATTAATGGTATTTAACACTACCTCAATCTGCCAAAACAGGAAACACAGAAAATATACTTGGAAGTAATCTATTTAGAATATAATGTATTTAGAAGCTATAATTCATCTTGACATTAAAAAAAAGCATGAAGGTTATATTAAAATGATTCAAGTCCAAGAAATATTCCTTTATGTCATGGTTTCATCTGTTGCCATGGCCTAGACCTACAGCCACTGAGAAATGAGAATCCCGCTATCGTGCATGGATTGAGAGTCTCTGCACACATGTGAAGGATTTCAACTACAAAAAGAGGACCAAAAACACTATTTACCAAAAGGAAATGGATCTGTACACTACATCAGAGTATCTTCAATGTCTCCCCATCAGTAGATAAGTGGCTTGGCACTTTAAATTACAGAGACAAAGCTACAAGTTACACATGTCCCATGATGGTCAGCTTTATGTCAGCTTGGTGCACCTATAGAGTCCATCATTCCAACACTAACCCAGGTGTCACTGCTAAGGTACTTTATAAATGTGATTTAAGTTTATCATCAGTTGACTCTATGTAAGGAAGACTGATCTAGATCATCTGGGTGGACCAAATAGAATTGTTTAAGGGAGTTAAGAGAACTAAGGCCACCTTCTTCAAGAAGAAACAATTTGATCTGTGGATTGTAGCTTCCACCCGTACTTGAGATTCACACCCTGGACAGTCTGCCTGTGGCTTCCAGAGTCACCACCTAGCCTACCACTATGATCACATAAGCCAATTCCTAGCAATATGTATCTTTTACTGGTTTTGTTTCTCTAAGTTGAGCCCTGACAGACAGACAGACACACACACACACACACACACACACACACATATATATATGAGACATTCTGTACTGGATTTTATTTTACATATGCAAAGGAAAGTATTGGCAAACAAACTTGTGTTTACTTCCTTATTCTAAATAGCCTAAGAGAGATTTTTAGACCCTGAGGAATCTTAGTGGAGAAGAAGTCTATAAAACAGCTATCTTTATGTACAAGGAGTCTACTATGTGCTTTATGGGAATATGAACAATCAATGTGAGTAGCATTCAGGGGCTGGACTGCAAAAAGAGGCCAGAGCTCTAGCCACTCAATTACAGCCCCATTTCCTGCCATGCCTCAGATCCCTGGGAAAGAGTCCTTCTGAGGACTAAATCAGCACAGCCTCTCAATTATACAGAACCTTCTCTTCACTCTTCCCACCCCCAATTTAGGGAGGAAACAGGGAATGAACATAAAAATACAGAAAAGACTGAACACATGTAACGAGGACTAGGAAGAGAAACAAAGAGTATAAAGTCTGAGACTATGTCTTCATGGCCTAGAAAAGAGGAGACTCAGCAGGGAATGTGATTACAGTCCATAAATGTCTTCCAGACAACCATATATGTGAAACAGGGACTTACTTACCATAGGAGGAAATGCCTAGGCAAGGCGAAATTGCATCACATTTCAGAATGAACACTTCAGACCAGAAGAAGAACATTTTTGAATGTAAGAAATAAGAGAATATGCATCACTAGCTATAGAAGACATTCATACATAATGGGGAGATGAGTTGTCAGTTCATTTGGCATGCAAGTTGAGTGGAAATTATACCAACCCATTTTGAATGAAGTCATATATTATCACAACAAAGCATGCCAAAAAAACTACACAAAACCTCTACAAAAGACTTCATTTTTAACCATTTATTAAAAACGATTGCAAAGTTCATAGGTAATGTGCAAGGAGCTTGCTCAAACGTTAGTGGTCAGTCCAGCCCAGAAAGCTAGAGTGATGTATCACTCCCAGCATGGCCCTTGAGGCAGCAACAAGAGCAGTGGTCATCCCTGGAGGCTTGTGAGAAATACGGTCTCAGGCCCCGTCTCAGACCTACTTGTCAGACTGTGTGTTTCAGCATATCCCTTGGTAACATACATGCACATTAAGGTCTGAAAATCACTAAAAGAAAAGAGGAGTGCTTACCTGCCTTTGCAGCCATGAAGACACTCAGGAGCAAAAAAATAATAAACCTCTTAAGATCTTATCATTTAATTACTTTTTTGCCAGAATAATATAGTGATTTGTTAATCAAAAAGTAGCCCCTAATCAATAATATTAACATCAATGTTTACATTCTTGGGACTTTAATATCTTATATTCTGTGAAGTATTTGTGAAGTCCCAGTGTGTCAAAGTCAGCAAATGACTTTGCTGTTTCTTAATAATCTCGTTTTTAATTTTGTACTCTGCCAGGGAACACATATGGTGACAACTGTCAAAAATAGTTATTTGGCTGGGAAAATACCAACTTTTAATAAGTCAGCATCTCTGGAGTTATGACCCTGAATGGTTTCCCTCTGCGTGGCCTAGTAGGAGATTAGCCACAGAGAACTGGGCCATGTGTGTCCAGGAAGACAGAAAGACATTGAGTGATTTGATGCAAAGTCCCTTGGCTTTCCATGTCATTACTTATCCGTTTTGAGAAAATGCCTCATGAGTTCACTTTGGTAGTCTCAGTTTACTTGTTTGTAATACAGAGATAATGATGCTTCCCCTTCTAGAGGAGAAACTAATGGACAAACGATGCCTAAGGAAGAATTTTTTGAATTACTAAGACCACAGAAGGGTCGGGGTTCAAAGACACCTCACAGAAAGATTGATAATCTATAATTACTTGTCACCTGTCAAACTCTAACACTGGAAGCTGGTGGCTTCACTGCAATATCCTTTGGTCCCAAATTTCTCAGAAATTAAAATGACTTCTTGTTTTCTGTTAAGCCACTTGGCCCCTTGCCAGAAGTCCAAGGCAGAAGGAATAGCAAGTGAATTTCTTACATTGGTGCCTAGCTTTCCCTTTGCCAAAGACAACAGAAGTCTTCAACCTTTAGGTAATTCTTGAGAACCAGGTATTTGGTTCCATTAAGTATATGTTTCCATTAAGACGGCTACTAATATTATAAATATATCTGAATTCTCTAAGCCAAGTTTGCTAGCTAACATTTCATTTTTTTTATTTCTGCCACAGCAGTGTCTTTAAAATATATATATATGGCCAATATTAAATAATGTGGAGATTCACATTAAAACATATGAACTTTTGATTTGATTCTTCACATGTTTTTGCTTACTCAGTTCTACCCCATGAAATAAAATCAGACAGCCATCTTTTTGCTGGCCAACAGCAATTTTTACAACAAAAATAAGAAATTTATCAGAAAAACAGACTAATATGAAGCTAATCACATGGACCCAGTGAACCAAACACACCTAAAATGGGGTGATTTACATACTTTCCCCAAAATTAAATAAATGCCTTTTGAGTCAAGATAATTGTATGGGGAATTTATTCTTGATTTAATTAATTAAAGTCTATAAGCTATTATCAGAGTTGACAATAACAACTCAGATTCATTCCAGCTGCTAAAATGCTGATGGGAGCACATGGTTTTATGTGACTCTTTAGGCCCACACAGAAAGCCTTATGTGGAATGAATTCTGGATTAGCCACTGGCTCTGTGAATGTGTGCAGGAGCTGATGGAATGTGACTGGGGAAGTGTGATCTATGCCAACTACCATAACATTGATTGTCTTATTACTGCAGCAAGAATCTAAATAAATAGACTTTTCATGCTCTAAGTGAAAGGAAAAATACTCCAGGTGTATCCAAGTCAACACACTATTTAGTAACAGATAGTCCTGGGCTAGGCAATGAGGACACGTGAACCCTATTTTCTAAGACCTAGCAATATAGTTACAAGAGATGGAGATTCAATATTCTGTTGGTCCTACAGCCCAAGCCATTAGCACCTATAATCCATCAAAGGAAGAATTATTGCATCCCCAAATCAAGCACAGTGTGTGACATATGGCAAATGCTTCATAAGTATGTGTTGGTTGAATGAATGACTGAATGAATGGATGGATGGTTGGATGGATGGATGGATGGTTGGATGGATGGATGGATGGATGGATGGTTGGATGGATGGATGGATGGATGAATTAATGCCTGTGGACCTAGCTGCTAACAAAATAAGGGGAGACAGCTTTTTATTTGATTAATAAAGGCTGAAACCCAAAGGGATTTCTCAATTAAATGGAAGATCCTGTACCTTCTATTCCAAGACTCAAATTAATCTTTGATCACACCCCCACTTCAGGTCATGTGTAAAATAATTCATCCTTTCTCTGTATTTATTAATGTGGGGTGTCAGTCATCATCCTTCCTCTGATATTCTTATGAATTTAAAAAAAGGAAACTTACATTCTGTTCTGAAAGAGATAAGGTTCTTAGGGTAGAATCACAGTGAGTCCACTATTCAAAATTTCTGAAGGTCTACAAAGGTGGCAATATTAATTACATTATGTCCCAAGGTCATGGGCCAGAAGTTGCTTCCACTCTTTTAAATTTCATATCCACCTAGATACAGTGAAGAGGAAATCTCAAAAATGCATTTTGACATATGTAAACTGGTTACTCATCCCCTGATCTGCCCACCTCCTTCTGAATAAGGTATGCCACCTTCCTTAATTGGTACCTGGAAAACAGTCCAACGCTGAATAGACAGTTGCACCAGACCCCTTCCCAAACACTGTCTGCACAATAACAATCCTGACACAGCAAGGTGGGAAATACAGTTACACAAGGGCGTTAAGTTCCTCACTCCGGCCATGACAGCTAAGTTGCAACGCTGACGAGCAAATTTCTCACCCTCCCTCCTAACTGATTGGTCTAACAGTTCATATAAAGCACCAGGATACAGGAAACAACCTGAAGGCTGATAGAGAAAGAGAGGTAGGGGGGATGTGGACAAAATAGGTGAAGGGGAGCAGGAGACACAGCCTTCCGGTTGGGGGATGAGGAAGTCACAGCAATAAAAGGAAAAGCACAGGGACTATAGTCAATGGTATTTTAACAGCATTGAATGGGGACACATAACAGCAGCACTACTAGTGAGTGTAACATAACCTAGACATCTGTCCAATCGCTGTGTTGTATAATTGAAACTAATGTAACGCTGTGTGTCAACGAAACTCAAATAAACATAAAAACAAAGTAAATGGGAAATTTCAAAGGGGAAAAAAAGCACAACAAGGAGCCACAGATCAGACATTTACATTCCTGAAGCTACACAGTCAACCCCAGTCCCTTCATGGTCTTTTTCTAACCTGGTTTAAGAATCTGCTGTTTGGAATATGGTTTCTCCCTCATCCCATTTTCTTCTCAATGATGTATACTAAATTCACACACACACACACACACACAATTCAACTTTTAAATATAACATCAACAGAGTATTAAGGTTTCTACTTCTTCGTCAACATAAATGTTTGTTAACTACACCAGTGCTGGAGCTGGAAACATTCAGGTTGTGTAAGGATTTTACCAGTTTAGTAAAACAGGCCCGAGAAGCTGCCAACACATTAACACCATTAGACTGATTGTTTTCTGTAGATATACAGAATATATGAATAATAATTTTCTCCTCATAACTCTTGCTGACTTGAAGGCATGATCGAAAAGTACATTTCTGATTAATCCAGGACCCTGTCCACATAGGCACATGTGCAGAGTTCTGATAAGGTGAAGAAAAGATGTGTTTCCATGTCAACAATTTAAAGGCTGGGACTATTTTGAGTTGTTAATATAAACTTTGATATTAACTCATTGACTTTGATGGTTTGGCGAAGAATAAATTCCAACACAATTACGATGACTGGCGAAATGTATTAAATCTCTAGAGAAGCTGGAAAAAAATGCATACGCGTGACAGGTTTGTCAATCACCTCTTGTTCTGATTATGTGACATTACCATGTGACTTCTTAACTAGAAAAATGACATTGTAGTATTTCCTAGCAGCCCAAAACTACAATTTTGTGTCACTCCTTACGGGTTCCTCCTGTATCTTTATATAACGCCCCCAGATAAATAAATAAATAAAGCCAGAGACTCTATCCAGAGTCATCACACAATCTCATCAGCTTATTAATACTCACAAAATTGTAACATCATTATCTTTACTCCGGTCAGTAATATCACTGGCAAAAATATCACTGGGGACTTGTGGTAATTCTGGTTCCTGGGTATTATCCCCATCATCTTTTCTATTTACTTTCTCCAGGATTCCTCTACTCAGAGACAAAATAATGATCATTTTGTGTCCAAACTCTTGTAACCTCAAAAGGAAGAACCGACACCAAAACAAAAAGAGATGGTCTACCAATGATTAATGTCATTGTCATTCTCCACCATCTGTAAAGCTCCAGGAATGTACATGGAAGAGAAACCAAAACAGAAGGGGTCCAGGTCATGACCTAGTACAGTGTCAGAGTCAAGTCAAGGTGTAAGGGGAATAAGGGGTAGATAGCGACAAGATGGCATAAGTTACGCTGGAAAAATTTAAATTATACATTCTCCAAATCCTCATCATTCCCAAATTCTAATTTCAATCTTTCTAAAAATAATGAGGAACACAGTACACTGACTAATGTCTGGCATGCACAAATGGTGGCCACAAGAACGTGTCCCCCTCATTTCTGCTGGGGAAGTTCCAGGAGCTGCCCTCTGAGAACTCCACTGACTTCTATGTGAAAGCTGTGCTTCTCATGGGATGAGAAGCTTCTCATGGGCTGGTCCCAGGGAACAATCAAGTGTAACAGACCAAGGATCCCCAGTTCCTGACTGTCCTGACAGCCTTGACAGACTTTACTCAGAATTGCACAGGGGTCTAACACACTTGCACCCAACCTTCCCTTCTCTCTCTTTTTCAGTCAAAGTCAGAGCTCCATCATGGTGTGACGGTTCTCCAGCCTTTCCTGACTCCATCCCCACTTTCTCTGAAAAGCCATTCTCTCAAAAATTTTCTTGCACCTTTAATCCATTTTTGGCATTCGCTCATGTGAGGACCTACACTCACCCATCCCCCAAGGATATTTTGTATTCCCAATGAAGATTTTTTAGGTTAAGGCATTAATATCTGTTGAAAATCTACTATAGTCTAGGTATTTCACAAACAGGTCTGATTTAATTACTGCATCAGCTCTGTTCACTAGTGTTACTCTACATTTAATTGTTAAGAAAGCTACTCTTTAACGGTTGAAGATTTGGACTGAACCATATTGCAGATGCAATAGCCATTTGTAAGTCAAAAAGGTTCAGATGTTGGGAGTCTCTTGTCCATTGTGACCCATATCATTTGCCAAGATCACACAACTACAGCGTATACAAACTCAAATTTGAGTCATTTCTGTCTAATACCAAAACTCATGTTCTTCCTAGTGTACCACTGTGCTACAGAGTACTTGGTGAACAGAAATATGCAGACATCTCACCCCAGAGTTCATTCAAAACCATATTTGACATAATATATATCAAAGGTATCCTAGAACATCAAATATCCTAGGCGCACTGTGATTATTTACCAGAATTCTCTAGTTCTAGATCTTTCCTCACTGCTGATAATGTGGGGCTTAGAATACAACATTAATAATATATATATGTTATAATAATATATATATGTTTAGATATATATTTGTATGTATGGTATATATGTATACATATGTATGTATATTTGTATATATGGTGTGTGTGTGTATCCATATATATGTAGTATATATGCAAAGAAAAAGACTAAAAACCACTGGAGACAAGAAGTAGGTAATTTTTGTTCATGTTTTTCTTCATTTATAGTTTTTTCTTCCACAATGGGTAGATGGGTGGGCATTACTTATATAGTAAAAAAGTTATGAGAATAAAATATCAAACTGTATTGCCAGTGAATCACTCTCCAAATGCATCCATGATCCCAGTGACTTTAGCAGGAAGTATACTGGAAGTATACTCTGTATACTCCTGCAGTATAACACATTTCTTGACAGGAAGTATACTGGTCAACAGGACAGAAAATGCATCCCTGGAAAATCATTTCTGTTTCATCCCCAAATTGCTCTAGCTATAGATCTTGTTGACTGCACGTCTCTCGGTTTGTTCTAAAGATCTTGTCGTTGGCCTGGCAGTGAGAGTGTACTTCAATGATAGCAAGTCAGGAGAAGGGAGGCCAGCTGGTCACAGGAAACTCTGAAGGAATTCCAACAGCTCACTCATGAGGACAGTACACCTGAGCTCACAAAGATCCCTATATGAATTCCAAACTTGATGCAAAACCTATGGAGAATCCTTGTTACCCATCTCCTTATTACCCAGAGACAAATTCTCAAAAAAAAAAAAATCCAAGCTTCTTTAACAACCATTTGTTAATAAGAGGTTAAAGACATTTCTGTAATGACACCAAGCAACTGAGCCACACAGGGCAAATACTGACCCAAGTAAAACCCAAACCAGTATTTTACCCTATATAATACACTGTGATATTCAGGAAGCCCAGATTTTTTTTTTTTTAAGATTTTATTTATTTATTTGGCAGAGAGAGATCACAGGTAGGCGGAGAGTCAGGCAGAGAGAGAGAGAAGCAGGCTCCCGCTGAGCAAAGAGCGCTATGCGAGGCTCGATCCCACGACACTGAGATCATGACCTGAGCCGAAGGCAGCGGCTTAATCCACTGAGCCACCCAGGCGCCCCAGGAAGCCCAGATTTTGTTTTCTGCTATAAGCATTATCAATAATTTTAGAAAGATATTATAATCCCCTTACCCTGACCTTGAAATTTTGTGGAAGGAAAATCTAGATTTAGGATCAATTATTCTGAAGAGGAAGGTGAAGTTATTTCAGCAGTAATAAAATCATTGGTCACTTCCTCCTGTTTCCATGCTGCTCTGTATACTCCTGCAGTATAACACATTCGATTATAAAACCTTGCGTCTCTATCTGTAACCTGTCACTAGACTGGGTGTTGCTTGTCAGCAGAACCCCTGACTATGCCATTCAGATACCACTCAAGTTGATAACCCAACATAGGGCATCTAATCAAGGCTTGATAACTCTGTATTAAATGGGAAAAGAAATGGTTGAATTTGTAATAGAATATTATAGCTTATAAAGAGCCTTTCCCATAGCTGATCTCATTTAGTCACTGTGGGAAATCATGGAGATAAGTAGGAAGAGCAAACCACCTCCTGGATTCAGTTATACCTTACAACAAGCAGAGGGTAAGCCATTTATTGTTTTTTACCTTCAAGAAAGCATAAGGACATCCCCTTATTTCTCTAATGTTCTAAGAAGGAACACAGTATCAACACGTAAACTGGCTTCTGGTAAGCCTCATATACTTGGTGATAAGCATTCTTAGCTTTTTATATTTGATGTATTCATGAAAGCCATTAATCAAATAGGGTGCTGCCTCTTTGTTTTCCACCCCAAGAGAACATCTATTGAGTATGCTATGTGGGCAGTTTATAGAGATTTTTTTTTCATGTCACCCTCCTACCAAGCTCTATTAAATATGAACCATCACAATCTCATTTTACAGATAAGGAAAAACTGAGGCCACAGAACTGAGGTGGGATATTCCCATGTCACAGAGTTAGTAAGTGCTATCTTTAAGATCTACCACTGACAATCTGGCTCCTAAACCAATAAGTATATGTGATTACCAGTTTGGCCACACTAAAACCTGCCTTTGACTTTGCCTTGCTTCTCATACTGTCTACAGTAAATATACAAAATGGATGGTAAAAATGATTCACACTAAATATATACAAATAAATACCATAATGCTTATACAAATTGCCCCTAAACTTTCCTTCTTACAGAAGATAAAAAATCATACAGTGAGGTTTAATGATTAACCTAATTATTCAAGAGCTGAATAGATAGACATGGTCTATCTAGAAGCTATCCATTCCTCTCCTTCATTAATTTCTTAGAGACTTTCTCCATAAGGTACATAGCTCCAAAATTGTTCTTAAAAAGTGAGGAATAGCTTACACAGCTAGCGGCATGTTTTCTATTTGGGGAAAAAATAGTCATTGTAGAGGTAAATTATTAAAAGCTAAGTCCGGGACCCAGTTGCACATCATTAAGGTAAAGCTAACTACTACAACACGGAAATCCTAGCTTCACAAAAGAAGCGTTATGTCTCACTCCAAAATATCAACCACTCGAAAAGCAATCACAGGGCAGAGTAAAAGCCTTGCTTCACACAACCATCCAGCAACCCAAAGATGGTTGTGTCATCTTCAACACATGGCTTCCAAAGCTATCCGTGGCCTGGGAATCCAGCCAGACAAGGAAGGGAATACAGTCACACCAGTTCCCTACCCGCTTTGTCTCTCAACTGACTGACATCATTGACTCATATTCTACTGACAAGATTTGGCGGAACCAGCCCCAACTTACTAAGAGAGCAGGGACACACCTTTGGCCGCGCTGTCGCTTTCTGACCATTGCTCTACCTTGTGCAAGGGGACAAAATATCTCCGATCTATGCCTAGCCTTCTCTACTAACACCATACAACCCAGGTCTGTGGCCTTTTTTTTTTTTTTTTTTTTTTTTTGGCCTTCCTTTCTCTTGAAATTGTGGCTATTGAACTAGATGATCTCCAGACATTCCCAGGTCATGAAAAGTTCTAGGAGTCAGTTTTCAGGGCATGAACTTTCTCTAGGTGACTTTCTCTAAGGCTATTTTAAGCATTCAATATGTAGTATCATTCCCCCATGTATTCTCTGGATAATGACCATCGCTCCATTGGCACTGAATCCGAAAATCGACGAGTCTTAACTGCTCACGACACTCAGTGCCCAGGGAGAGTTCCATGTAGAGGGCTCCATCCTAAGACAGATATGCCTATCAACTGCATGCCACACGGTGAGTGCAAGAAAAAGGAGTGGCCGTTAGCTCACACACCAGTAAGGAGATTGGCTATCACTCTTCAAAAACAAGCCCCATCTGGTGCTTTGTATACAGCTGACTGAATCTTCCTAACAACCTGGCTAAGTCTCTGGGGGCAAAAAGGGGTCTGTTAGGATCAGAGCTGACCCTTCAACTCAGGACTCCTGCCCCTCCGTGTGGTTTCCCAAGAAAACAAGATCCTTCTAACTGCACTGGGCGTCTAGTAAGCTCCTTTCCCGTTTTCCCTCCTCCGACCTGGCGAGCTTTTCCCTCATTTCTGTTTCCTGGATGCTTTGCAGCTGCCTCTCCAGTACATGGTTAATTTCCCATCATTTTCTGGGAGCAGATGTTCCCGAGGAGCCGAGCTGCTTTGCCATCCCTGGCCCTGTCTCCTGCAGATTGCTGGATTGAACACAGTAGCCGCTGGCCATCCTTTTGATCTGCAAAGAAAAGATCTCCCCACTGGGATACTCCTCATGATGATGTAATTAGTCTCCTAGACATACCTAACAAATTTATTTCTAATCACAAGGGATGAGGGGAGAGGAGAAAGAACCATTCATCTTGGATGGTGCGCAATTGCTGCGGGTAATATGCACCACGTCCCCCCTCCCCCACCCCACCCCTCGTGCTCTGTCTTTGGTGATTGTTCAAAGATTCAGGGGCAATAGGCTGCTCTTCAAAAGCAGTGGGGAACTTCACATTCATAAAGAGGTCTCAGGCACTATTAAATTGCTTTTTCAAACCTGGCAAAGACATTAGAGCTGAAAATCCTTTCAGCTCCCAACTGTCCCTGGCATTAAGAACAGGTGAGGCTCTTAATAACTTTTCTGAGACTGTGTTTGGTTCAAAGACACAACATAGAACATTCTGTCCAAACAAATCCAGCTGTTCGACATTTTCAGTTCTGTGGGTAGAGCAGTAGCATAGTATTTTCTGCCCAGTGTTGGGTCTTGAGGTATTGTTGGGGAGAGTGTCTTATTAAACAACTCCTGTGCCACATGTGGAAAAATCATCTTCCATTTGTCATCTTAATCATAAGTCAAAGGTATAATCTGAGGTCGACCATTTACTATTAATGCAAAGGCTATTAAATGGTTTAAGCCAATAAAAGAATGAAGAACAGGGATGAGGCTGTGACGATTTGTCCCAGAGAGGGGAACTGGGAAGTCAAAGAGGGGCAAAGTTGATTTAAGAGAGTTTACCGTTTACCCAGTCAGCACTTCATTTGAAACCTAGAAAGCATGCGAACACCACCTACTTTTGGAGGTATGCTCAAAACAAACATTTCACCAGAACAGAAGCAAAACTTTATAGGTCATTCTTGTTTTAGATCAAGAGAATAAGAAAGAGCATAGCCGGTATCCATTTTCCACTACACTCTGCATATAACATTTGGCTTATTATCGGAAATTAGAACTCACTGGCTGCCAAGAAGTGAAGAGGTTGGAGAGGAGATTTTTTTTGTAATCAAATGAGGAAGAAACACTGGAAGACATTTGAAGTTGCTGTTTCCACAACAGCTGTAGTCTAGGTTTTGTTCTTGACATTTTGAGTTGGTGTTCTTGGAGGTAATTTTTTAAATTCCCCAAGATGAAAGTCATAACCAGTTACAAGGACAGTTGAGCACCCATGGGACAACAGCAGCAGGAAGAAAGAACTGATAAAACTAAATGCTAAAGTTCCCAGATCTGTCATGTTCCTCCCCCATCCTAGGGGCGTTAAATCCGGTTGCAATAACTAATTTATGTGTCTGTTTTTCTCTTCCTAAATGACCACCATGAGGTCTAAGATTAGGAATAACCAGGCCTGCTACTGTCTTAAAAAAAAAAAAAAAAAATCCCATTTATCACATCGCATTTCTCCTCACAATTTTTTTTTTAAAGACTTTATTTATTTATTTGACAGAGAGAGATCACAAGTAGGCAGAGCATCAGGCAGAGAGAGAGGAGGAAGCAGGCTCCCCACTGAGCAGAGAGCCCAATGTGGGCTCAATCCCAGGACCCTGAGATCATGACCCGAGCCAAAGGCAGAGGCTTAACACACCCAGCCACCCAGGTGCCCCTCTCCTCACAATTTTTAAATCTCTAAAAAGCTTTTCTTGGTCCTTCATTTGACAATGGAGCTAATGATAAAATTAAAGTAAGACAGCATATGTAAAATGACTCGGTGGTATATAAAATGACACATGATGTGAGCTCAATATATAAAATATACAGATATAATAGATGGAGAGAAACTTTCTTAATTTTTTCTCTTTGTCACCTTGTGCATTTCTGCATACCTTTAAGTAAGCCAGGCCAGTGGTCAGACTAATGTCTCATGACCCCAATAAAATTCCAAAATGGAGGCTGTCTTCAAAACAGTGAAACGGTTCAAGAGGGGATACTGGGCACTTCTTCTTTGGTTGATGGCCCCCAATTTGTCTTCTCCCTCCTTCCTATTGCTTTTCTTCTCTAACTTAAGGAATCTCTCAACTCACATGTGTTTTTGATCCTCCCAGGATCTCCTTGACTCCTGTGGAGTAGTTTATCATAGCACATAAATACTACTGTATTACTGTATTTATGGCACCCATTTTTAGTATGATATAATTACTTCTAAATATTTCCCACTGGGGTGGTGGAATGTATGTTAATTTGATTAGTAAAAGTTATCCATGTGTGAGGAGATCCTGGGAATCAGCTATCTGATCAAAAGCCACCATTCTCCTGCCAGTCAGGGGACCGAGAGCACACTGGAGCCATTCATGAGAAGATCATCATGTCAGAAATCCAGGACTGGGATTCAGAGGCCCATGTGTTCAGTTTTGTTTAAATCATCATCCCGCTTCCAGAATAACCAGTTTGGCCACTGAGATACCAGGGCCAGGAGTGCTCAGTTTCCTTCCTAACATTCAAAGAATAAAATGAATGAAAATGTATGAGACTGTCACTCTAGAGTTTTCTCTAGAGAACAGACATGTGGGGGTTGGATTGTCCTAAAATGGTCTAGGAAGCTGGCACACGTCCAACTTTGTGGACCTACGTGGATCAAGGAAAGATAGAAGTGGTAACCAAGGAATGGAAACAAAGTTGAGTTAACGTCTACCTTCCGGGCATTTCTCTGGATGGCATTTATAATCAAACGCAAGGTTTTGTTTTTTCCTTTCCTGAGCAATCACTGATTTAAAAGTAAGTCATCTGTGCAAATATAGTAGGTTTTAACTGCACAAAATTACATGATTTATCAAGCAGTATCTGAGTAATCTCATCAGTGGCAGACCCCCCAACGACCCCCTATTTCCTTTCAAAATTTAAACCTGGGGCTCTGAAGTATTTGGGTCTATGCTGAAGCAAAATGCTCATACACCCAGGCAGAACCCTCCACGTGAAGCTCATGAGTGCGTTATGGGCGACCAAAACACCAGCATATGAAAGCAAAGTTCAGGCAATCATCCAAGTATTTTAGTTTTGTGTAGATAAGTCGAGGTTAGGCTTTCAATAGCATTTTTACATGAAAGTAAGTCCCATCTTATTTTCTCTACCATCTGCCCTTATAGGAGATGCCTTCTGTGGGAGCACATAGAAAGTCCCCTGAGTATTCGATGGCTTTGAAGCAATTCCTGGTATCTCCATGTCAAATTCAACAGCACACTTTCTACAATAAAGTAACTCTGCAACGAATTCCTTATTAAGTAAATCCCATTTGAACTGATGCCTGGTAGCTGAGACACAGGCTATCAATCTAACATTTATTACAGAAAATAAATACAGTTTTCATCCTAAATACTGAGCCTAGGTGCCTGCTGTGACAATGTACCTGTAACTTTCCACTGTGAGGGTAAGCGAGGATCAGATCATGCTCAAGAAAAATGAAATAAAAATTGCAAAGCATTTTCCAAAGACTGTGTATTTTAAGGCATGGTGGTGGTGAGCTTATGAGTGATCAAAGCTTGACGTGACATCCTGGAGCCACCCAGAGAGACACAGAGGACCCAAGTGTGCATTTCTATGTGGTATCTACATTTCCTACAAAGTTACTCCTAACTTAATAAATGATTTCATTATATTCAATTTATACTCTTCACAAAATACCAAGTGGTCTCAAGTATTAACTGAGAAATACCATCTTTTCGGGAATGGTTGTCATGACCCATGTGTTGAAGAAGAAAGCTCGTACCACCCTAGTTCAGAACCTCCTTAATCCTTCATTCGCCACCTGACCTACCTGTGGAATAGTCTTTTTGCTTCTAGGCTTTCTCTGTAGTCTAACCTGTTTGAGACTACTACCTGAGGATCTCACCTCTTTTATTTCCCTGTCATTTGTTTTGTGGGTTGTTAGAAATTAAGGTCCAGATACTATGGTAGCTGGTAGATAGTCCCACAAACCAAGTGTCTATGAAGGAACTGGGCTACTCAAAGACAGGGATGGTACAGTTAAGGAGAGGAATAGCTGAGAGCAAAACACAAAGTTAGCCATTCAAAGAGGTTCCTAAAAGGACTCTTCACTATAAAGAACAAACTTGTGATTACCATCAGAGGGTGTGTAGGGGAGAGGAGTGAAATAGGTGATTGGGGTTACTTGTGATGAACACTGGCAACATACGGAAGTGTTTGAGTCACTATACTGCACACTTCCAACTTAAGTTACACTGTGTGTTAACTGGAAATTCAATACTGCTAAAAATTGGTGTTGTGGTATTTATGTAAAGTGGAGTATTATTCAGTCATAAGAAGAATGAAATATTGCCATTTGCAATGATGTGGATGGAACTAGAGAGTATTATGCTAAGCAAAATAGCTCTGTCAGAGAAAGGCAAACACCGTAAGATTTCAGTCATATGTGGAATATAAGAAGACAAGCAAAGGGGAAAAAAGGAAAGAGAGAACCAAACCAAGCAACAGGCTCCTAACTGTAGAGAACACACTGCTGGTTACTAGAGGGGAGGTACTTGGGAGACTGGAGGAAAGAAATTATGGGGACTAAGGAGGCCATTTGTTGTGATGAGCACAGGGTGATGTATCTGAATCTTGAATCACCATATTGTACACCTGAAACTAATATTACCCTGTATGTTAACTAACTGGAATTTGAAAAAAGCCTTAAAAACAAAAACAAACAAACAAAAAAATGCCCACAGTTCCCTAATACATACAGAAACCCAGAGGCAGAGATCCAAAGCAAGAAAGTTGAGGATCAGGAAGGACGTTCTTAGAACAATTACGGAAGAAGAGGTAAAAGAAATGAATACTCAAGACAGCTATTAATTATTACACGTGCCTGGCTTTTAGGTATTCTACATGATGTTGAATTTGGTAAAGTCAATTCCATGTAACATACTAGCTGCTAAGCAATTTTGTTTCCTGAAAATCAACCCATGATGCCTACTTCTCTGACCCACCATCTAAGAAAATCCTACCACTCCACCATTATTTCTCGTAAGGATTCTTCTTCATGAAGCTCCTTCCCCTTGCTCAGGTGTTTCATGTGCATGGGGTTAAAGAAACAATGAGTTTTTCAGGTTAAAGGGCCCAGCCAAATGAACATAAAAAGCCCACACCAAAACATACCCTGCTAGAATTTCCAAACATGCAGAAAAAATAATATATTACCTGGTCCACTAACCCTCCCATATCCTACATGATCTTTTTGTTTTTGTTTTTGTTTTGTGTTTGGTTTTGTTTTTAACTTCAAA
Organism: Mustela erminea; assembly: GCF_009829155.1. Lineage (NCBI taxonomy): Eukaryota > Metazoa > Chordata > Mammalia > Carnivora > Mustelidae > Mustela > Mustela erminea. Next base: position 19,217,499 of record NC_045616.1, on the reverse strand, counting down.
TCCTCTTCCCTGACCCTCATTCAGAGATGATTCTCTGGCTTCACTTCACCAAGAAAACAGAATCAGTCAGAAGATAATTTTCCCATTCTCCACCAACCACACCTCCTTACTATCAGCATCTACGCCCAGAACTTCTTTCAAATTTTACTGAACCCATCTCTCCATGCTCTTAACTTTAATCAATCTCTCCATGTATTCTTGAGCACAATCAAGGGCACTGTTCAAGAAACTGTGACATTTTCTTTCATGATTACAATTTCCTGTTCTATTTGATCACTCCCATCAGCATAAAAATAAACTCTTGTCCCCTCCAACTTAAAAAAATAAATAAATAAATAACCTCTCCTGACCCTGCTTTACCCACGATCTATGACCATCTCACCATTTCTTTACTCTCTTTTTCAGCACACCTACTTGGAAACACTGTTTGTACACCTTGCCTCCAATTCCCCTTGTTCCATTATTTTCTTTTTTCCCATCCATTTGTAATCATACACCACTCTGACTTCACTCTTGCCATCACAACATCTGCACCAAAATTACTATCAAGGACAGCAGTCTTGCCAAGTGGCTAAATCCAAAAGTCTCATCTCAAGCATCACTGGATATGACATATCTATAACATTTGCCCCAGAGCATTCATAGCTCTTCCTTCACAGATTTTGTTCAGTTGGCTTCAGGACAATACACGTCCTTACTTCTCTTTCTGTTTCAATAGTTACTCCCTCCCAACCCCTTACTCTCCCCCTTGTCTCCTGAACCTTTTAGTACTGGAGTATGCTAGGGCTCAGTCTTTTCCCCTCTTTTCTTTCCTATATATGTGTGTTCCCATATACGGGAAATTCAACCATCTCATCATTTTAGATACCATCTCTCCAGGGTAATTTCAAAAAGTCTCTCTTCTGTCCAAAACCCTGTGGTGACCTACAATTGTATACAGGACTTTTCTGTAAGTGAATTCATTTTCTCCCCCGCCCCCAAACAATTCCACCCGATTTTTTTCCCCTTCTCACACTGAATGGCAACACTCAAGTGTCAATTTCATAAGTCAAAAATCTTGGGAGTCATTCCTTACTTGCCTCTTTCTTTCGTGTTCCACATCTAACCATCTGAAAATCTTACTAGCATTACTACGAAAATCTAACAGGAACCCAACCAGTCCTCTGATGTGGATTTTTGCATCTTCCTGCTCTGTGGCTTCCCTGCTTCTTGACCTATTACAATTGATTCTTGACACAACAGCTTTTTAAAATGTAAACTCAGATTTTGTCATTCTTCTCTGGCAACTCAGCAAAGCTCATTTCTCTTTGCTTGAATGCCAAAATTGTTACAATGGCCCATAAAGCCCTATGTGGGACCTATCCCACTTATCCCACAATATTCTCCTCTGGCCTACTTCTTTCCAAACTTATGATGTTTTTATATAAAAATATGCATACTACACAGAGAAAGAGAAAAAATTATGCACAGCCAACAAGTGAAAAAAGTTCCTTGTAGGAAAAGAAATGGGACATAAAATAAGAAAATAAAAGCCTGATATCTGGACATTGGTGGGGCTTCCAATATACAAAAATTTAATAGTTAGCACAAATATAAAAGGTGGTGGTAAATAGATTTACATTTTTGCAAAGTTTTTATATTTTACATGACCTGACCCAAGATTAACCCTAAGTAGACTGTGGTCAGTTACATAAGTAGATTGTAACAACTTAGTTATATATGTCATAATCACTACTAAAAGTCCATATATATCATATATATAATATATCTCAACAGATTTTTTAAGTTTAATACAAAATATTTTTGAATATCTAAATGAAGTCCAAGAGGATAGACAAAAGAACATAAAACAGTGAAGACAAAGAGAAAATACTTCAAGTAATAGACCAAAATCCTATTATAGCAATAATCACAGTAAATGTTACTAGTCTAAACACCACAATGAGAGGCAGAAGTTATCAGCATGGATTAAAAAGACTTGAATCTAAAAATCTGTGGAAAATAAGCAGCATATTTACCAATAACCAATGGGTCAAAAAAAGAAAGCAAAGGGAAAATTTTAAAATATTTCAAAACAAATAAAAATGTAAATACAATATATCACAATCTGTAGAATACTACAAAAGCTGTTCTGAGAAAGAAGTTTACAATGATAAAAGCATATACTGAGAAATTGAATCTTAGGTAAACACCCTAACTCTATATCGCAAAGAACTGGAAAAAGAAGAACAAACAAAACCCAAAGTTAGCAGAAGGAAAAAAATCAATGAAACAAAGAGCCGGTCTTTCAAAACGATAAAACTGACAAACCTTTAGCTAAATTAAGAAAAAAGAGATCAGACTCAAATACATAAAATCAGAAATCAAAGAGCCAACACTTTAACTGATTGTACAAAGATAAGATCATTGGAGATTACTATAAACGATTATATGCCAACATAGTAGACAACTTAGAAGGGATAACTTCATAGAAACATACAGCCTACCAAGACTAAATCAGGAAGACAGAGAAAATCTGCACAGAGCAATAAATAATACAGAGATTGATCAATCAATAATCAAAACCTCCCTGGAGAGAAAATACGAGAAATACACAGGTAAACCAGAAAATTCAACCAAACATTCAAAGATTGACATCCAGGGCACCTGGGTGGCTCAGTCAGTTAAGTGTCAGCTCAGGTCATGATCTCAGGGTCCTGGGATTGAGGCCCATATTGGGCTCCCTGCTCAGCAGAGTCTGCTTCTCCCTCTGATTGCCCTCCCCGCCTGTGTTCTCTTTCATTCTGTCTCAAAAAAAAAAAGAATTTTTTAAACAGAATTGACATCATTCTTCTGAAACTGTTCCCAAAAAACGGTAATTTAAAAAGACTTAATTATAGGAGAGGAGTCAAGATGGCAGAGAAGTAGCAGGCTGAGACTACTTCAGCTAGCAGGAGATCAGCTAGAAAGCTTATCTAAAGATTGAAAACACCTCCAAATCCAATGGGAGATCGAAGAGAAGAAGAACAGCAATTCTAGAAACAGAAAATCAACCACTTTCTGAAAGGTAGGACCGGCGGAGAAATGAATCCAAAGCGACAGGAAGATAGACTGTGGAGGGAGGGGCCAGCTCCCGGCAAGCAGCAGAGCAACGGAGAACAAAATCAGGACTTTTAAAAGTCTGTTCCACTGAAGGACATCGCTCCAGAGGCTAAACCGGGGTGAAGCCTAGGCGGGGTCAGCCCACACCCCGTCACCTAATAGTAAAATTTACAAGCCTTAGTGACAAAGAAAAAATCCTGAAAACAGCCCGGGAAAAGAAGTCTGTAACATACAATGGTAAAAATATTAGATTGGCAGCAGACTTATCCACAGAGACCTGGCAGGCCAGAAAGAGCTGCCATGATATATTCAGAGCACTAAATGAGAAAAACATGCAGCCAAGAATACTATATCCAGCTAGGCTATCATTGAAAATAGAAGGAGAGATTAAAAGCTTCCAGGACAAACAAAAACTGAAAGAATTTGCAAACACCAAACCGGCTCTACAGGAAATATTGAAAGGGATCCTCTAAGCAAAGAGACAGCCTAAAAGTAGTAGATCAGAAAGGAACAGAGACAATATACAGTAACAGTCACCTTACAGGCAATACAGTGGCACTAAATTCATATCTCTCCATAGTTATCCTGAATGTTAATGGGCTAAATGCCCCAATCAAAAGACACAGGGTATCAGAATGGATAAAAAAACAAAACCCATCTATATGTTGCCTACAAGAAACTCATTTTAAACCTGAAGACACCTCCAGATTTAAAGTGAGGGGGTGGAAAACAATTTACCTGCTAATGGACGTCAGAAGAAAGCAGGGGTAGCAATCCTTTTATCAGATCAATTAGACTTTAAGCCAAAGCCTATAATAAGAGACGAGGAAGGATACTATATCATACTCAAATGATCTGTCCAACAAGAAGATCTAACAATTTTAAATATCTATGCCCCCAACATGGGAGCAGCCAACTATAAAAAACCAATTAATAACAAAATCAAAGAAACACATCAACAATAATACAATAATAGTAGGGGATTTTAACACTCCCCTCACTGAAATGGACAGATCATCCAAGCAAAAGATCAACAGGAAATAAAGGCCTTAAATGACACAATGGACCAGATGGACATCACAGATATATTCAAAACATTTCATCCCAGAGGAACAGAATACACATTCTTCTCTAGTGCACATAAAACATTCTCCAGAATAGATCACATCCTCGGTCTTAAATCAGGCCTCAACCAGTATCAAAAGATTGGTATCGTTCCCTGCATATTTTCAGACCACAATGCTCTGAAGCTAGAACTCAATCACAAGAGGAAATTTGGAAAGCACCCAAATACATGGAGACTAAACAGCATCCTACCAAAGAATGAATGGGTCAACCAGGAAATTAAAGAAGAATTGAAAAAATTCATGGAAACAAATGATAATAAAAACACAATGGTTCAAAATCTGTGGGACACAACAAAGGCAGTCCTGAGAGGAAAATATATAGCGGTACAAGCCTTTCTCAAGAAACAAGAAAGGTCTTAGGTACACAGCCTAACGCTACACCTAAAGGAGCTGGAGAAAGAACAAGAAAGAAACCCTAAACCCAGCAGGAGAAGAGAAATCATAAAGTTCAGAGCAGAAATCAATGAAATAGAAACCAAAAAAGCAATAGAACAAATCAACGAAACTAGGAGGTGGTTCTTTGAAAGACTTAATAAGATTGATAAGCCCCTGGCCAGACTTATCAAAAAGAAAAGAGAAAGGACCCAAATAAATAAAATCATGAATGAAAGAGGAGAGATCACAACTAACTCCAAAGAAATACAGACAATTATAAGAACATACTATGAGCAACTCTACACCAACAAATTTGACGATCTGGAAGAAATGGATGCATTCCTAGAGACATATAAACTACCACAACTGATCCAGGAAGAAATAGAAAACCTGAACAAACCCATAACCAGTAAGGAGATTGAAACAGTCATCAAAAATCTCCAAACAAACAAAAGCCTAGGGCCAGACGGCTTCCCGGGGGAATTCTACCAAACATTTAAAGAAGAATTAATTCCTATTCTCCTGAAACTATTCCAAAAAATAGAAATGGGAGGAAAACTTCCAAACTCATTTTATGAGGCGAGCATCACCTTGATCCCAAAACCAGAAAAGGATCCCATCAAAAAAGAGAACTACAGACCAATATCCTTGATGAACACAGATGCAAAAATTCTCACCAAAATACTAGCCAATAGGATTCAACAGTATATTAAAAGGATTACTCACCACAACCAAGTGAGATTTGTTCCAGGGCTTCAAGGTTGGTTCAACATCTGCAAATCAATCAATGTGATACAACACATTAATAAAAGAACACGAACCATATGATACTCTCAATAGATGCTGAAAAAGCATTTGACAAAGTACAGCATCCCTTCCTGATCAAAACTCTTCAAAGTGTAGGGATAGAGGGCACATACCTCAATATTATCAAAGCCATCTATGAAAACCCACCGCAAATATCATTCTCAATGGAGAAAAACTGAAAGCTTTTCCGCCAAGGTCAGGAACATGGCAGGGATGTCCATTGTCACCACTGCTATTCAACATAGTACTAGAAGTCCTAGCCTCAGCAATCAGACAACAAAAGAAAATTAAAGGCATCCAAATCAGCAAAGAAGTCAAACTCTCACTCTTTGCAGATGACATGATACTCTATGTGGAAAACCCAAAAGATTCCACTCCAAAACTGCTAGAACTTGTACAGGAATTCAGTAAAGTATCAGGATATAAAATCAATGCACAGAAATCAGTTGCATTTCTCTACACCAACAACAAGACAGAAGAAAGAGAAATTAAGGAGCCAATCCCATTTACAGTTGCACCCCAAACCATAAGATACCTAGGAATAAACCTAACCAAAGAGGCTAAGAATCTATACTCAGAAAACTATAAAGTACTCATGAAAGAAACTGAGGAAGACACAAAGAAATGGAAAAATGTTCCATGCTCCTGGATTGGAAGAATAAATACTGTGAAAATGTCCATGCTACCTAAAGCAATCTACACATTTAATGCAATTCCTATCAAAATACCATCCCTTTTTTTTTTTCAAAGAAATGGAATAAATAATCCTAAAATTTATATGGAACCAGAAAAGACCTCGAATAGCCAAAGGAATATTGAAAAAGGGAAGCCAAAGTTGGGGGCATCACAATTCCGGACTTCAAGTTCCATTACAAAGCTGTCATCATCAAGACAGCATAGTACTGGCACAAAAACAGACACATAGATCAATGGAACAGAATAGAGAGCCCAGATATAGACCCTCAACTCTATGGTCAATAATCTTTGACAAAGCAGGAAAGAATGTCCAATGGAAAAAAGACAGCCTCTTCAATAAATGGTGTTGGGAAAATTGGACAGCCACATGCAGAGAAATGAAATTGGACCATTTCCTTACACCACACACGAAAATAGACTCAAAATGGATGAAGGACCTCAATGTGAGAAAGGAATCCATCAAAATCCTTGAGGAGAACACAGGCAGCAACCTCTTCGACCTCAGCCGCAGCAACATCTTCCTAGTAACATCGCCAAAGGCAAGGGAAGCAAGGGCAAAAATGAACTATTGGGATTTTATCAAGATCAAAAGCTTTTGCACAGCAAAGGAAATAGTTAACAAAACCAAAAGACAACTGACAGAATGGGAGAAGATATTTGCAAATGACATATCAGATAAAGGGCTAGTGTCCAAAATCTATAAAGAACTTAGCAAACTCAACACCCAAAGAACAAATAATCCAATCAAGAAATGGGCAGTAGACATGAACAGACATTTCTGCAAAGAAGACATCCAGATGGCCAACAGACACATGAAAAAGTGCTCCTCCATATCACTTGGCATCAGGGAAATACAAATCAAAACCACAGTGAGACATCACCTCACACCAGTCAGAATGGCTAAAATTAACAAGTCAGGAAATGACTACACTGTTGATGGGAATGCAAGCTGGTGCAACCACTCTGGAAAACAGAATGGAGGTTCCTCAAAATTTTGAAAATAGAACTACCCTATGATCCAGCAATTGCACTCCTGGGTATTTACCCTAAAGATACAAACATAGTGATCCGAAGGGGCACGTGCACCCGAATGTTTATAGCAGCAATGTCCTCAATAGCCAAACTATGGAAAGAACCTAGATGTCCATCAACAGATGAATGGATAAAGAAGATGTGGTGTATATACACAATGGAATACTATGAAGTCATCAAAAGAAATGAAATCTTGCCGTTTGCGATGACGTGGATGGAACTAGAGGGTATCATGCTTAGCGACATAAGTCAATCAGAGAAAGACAACTATCATATGACCTCCCTGATATGAGGAAGTGGAGATGCAACATGATGGGTTAAGGAGGTAGGAGAAGAATAAATGAAACAAGATGGGATTGGGAGAGAGACAAACCATAAGTGACTCTTAATCTCACAAAACAAACTGAGGGTTGCTGGGGGTAGGGGGTTGGGAGAGGTGGGTGGGGTTATGGACATTGGGGAGGGTATGTGCTATGGTGAGCTGTGAAGTGTGTAAACCTGGTGATTCACAGACCTGTACCCCTGGGGTAAAAATATATTATATGTTTATAAAAAATAAAAAATATATATATTAAAAAAATATTCAAGCCCGTAAAAAAAAAAGACTTAATTATATGCTATCTGTAAGAGATAATCTGTATATTTAAAATACAGATAGTTTGAAAATACATTGATAGAAAGACATGTGTAACACAAATAGCTTAGGAACTGTAGAGTGATTACTAAAATGCACACTTCAAGAGTAAAGAGGGACATCTCATAATGATAGAAAGGACAATTCATCAAGAAGAAATAAAAATTATAAATGTATATGCACCTAATAAAAAAACTTAAAAATACATGAAGGAGAAATGGACAAAACTAAAGGGAGAAATAAGCAATTATACAATCATTTAAAGTTAGTGATTGGTAGAGCATGTAGACAAAAATAATCAGTAAAGACCTGAACAGTCAGAACAACACTATTAATCACCTTGACCTAATTGGCAGTTAAAGGATGTCATATCTAACAATAGCAGAATAAATATTTCACAGCACATTCTTACAGTCAATGTCATCTACTTTGTGCACTACTAAAGCATATGTATTGCCATCAAACAAGCCTCAATATATTTAAAAGAATTGAAATGATATGGGGCATCATCTCCGGCCACAGAAAATTAAATTAAAAATCATCAATGAGGTACCTAGGAGAACTCCAAGTATCTGTAATTTAAACAGAGTTATCCTGGATGAAGACAGAAATCACAAGAAAAGTTTTAAACATTTTGATCTGAATGACAATGTGTTTTGTTTTGTTTTGTTTTGTTTTTCAAATGAGCAAACTGAGGTTCAGAGGTGTGGAGTAAATTAAGTCACACAACTAACATCACAAGTGGATCCCTTAGGACTTTTCAGGGCAATTCCCTATGGTCACACTAACAATCATAAGGTGCTTTTTATGACTTTTTTTTTTTAAGAGATTCATATCACCGTATTTAAATAGCTCTCCTGCATACTTTTCTGACCAATTTTCTTTAAAAAAGAAAAATGTTCTATATCCTTTTGGGCTGTTGACTTTTTTTGACATTCTTTGATTCCTGGTAAAATTTAATGGGCATAGGAGAACAAAGTGGAGAATGACCAAACTTGAGATTTATTTAAAGATTTTTAAAAATCAATTATTTTTAACTGGAATTCATACTAAATCCTGGGAAGCACCTGGAAAACTGGAAACGCAGGACCCTAGAGCCTGCGCAGGCATTTAAGTACAGGACGTGGGCTCACGTAAGGGAGTTGGCTTTATTTTCCTAAGAATTCTTCTTTCCCTGTTGTCAGGTGCTCCTATGATCCCAGCTATTGCTTCAGAAGCAAGGTTAGTGACCCTGAGCTGCCAGAGGGACAGAGGCACCTATGGCCTTCCAGGTATGACCTTTCAGCCCCCATGTAAACATTTCCTGGCCAACATGGATGCTTACCAGCTTGCCTTTGCCTGGAAACTCTGTGCTCTCTTTCCAGGCAAACCCCTACTCTGTTCCTGCAGAGTGTTCTAAGAGAGGCAACATTTGAACTAATAGTAATTTGTACTGGATTATAAATTTATACCTGTATTTTCTGAAAGCTGAATGTAATGGAAAGATCATGGAGATGTCAGCAGGTCATGAATAACCCTGCAAGGTATAGCTTCAGAAGGAAAAAGTAAATAAATAAATAAATATATAGATATAGATATAGACACATGCGCACACAAGCGCGTGCACACACACACACATGTGTGCATAAAATATATATTAAAATATATATTATGCATTAAAATATTTATTTAAAATATATTAAATATATTAAAATTTATGTGTTAAAATACATTAAACTATATGTTAAATATATATTAAAAATTTTAATAGCTATTTATTTAGCTATTTAGACTCTATACCTGTTAAAATTTAGTTATTTATTTAGCTACAATTAGACTCTATACCTGGTATAGAGTATACCAGGTATAGAGTCTAATTGAATCAAATTATATATATAATTTAAAGAATTATATATAACAGGTATAGAGGAGATTATAACAGGTATAGAGTCTAATTGAATCAAATTAAAAATAGCAGAAATAGCATACATAGACATGTACTGTTCTATGAAACTAATGCCTCAGCTATATATTTTAAATCTTAGTGATTCATTTTAATCCCATTGATGTAACATTTACTAGTTACTATAAGAAGCAGTTTAAAATTCTGAAATATCTAATAAAACATATAGTTTTAATTATTTTATTTAAATTCATTTTAATTAACATATACTATATTATTGGTTTCAGAGGTAGAACTTAGTGATTCATTGGTTGCATACAACACACTGTTCTTTCTTTTCCTTATAAGAAATGACCATTTACTTTATTGATATTCCAAATTAAATTATCAAAATTTTTCCCAACTAGAACAATGTATACAAAACAATGTATACAAAACTATTACAAGTTCTAATATCTGCCTTATAAAACTGGTATTTTCTAACAAAACATTAACTAGAACTTAACCCAATGAGACACATACTAGGGGAATTATTAGAGGTAAGGTTTGGATTGATGGGATTCAGGCATTTGGTATCATTGATTTTCCTAAAGATAGATGCTACATTGGATTTTCTATTTCCTAAAGAATTGAACATCAGAAAATTTTCCTCATCAAAAATTATCATTTCAACTCCCTTTAATAGTGAGTTGAAATGATATACCATTTAATTCAGTTAACTTTATTAACTCTCCATGTAACTCTAAGGAAAAGCCAAAATCCTTCCTATAACCTACAAAACCCAGCTTAAAATGGACTCCTATTACTTTACTAATCCCCTCTCCTAACACTTCTCCCCGACCCACAGCACTCTAAGCATGCCTGCCTCTCTGTTGTCCCTTCCACACAAGAACATTTTCAACCTATATCTGATTGTCCCATATCCAGGTCCTCTATTCCAGCAAACATCCTCCTATACCAAAACCAGACAAGAATACAAGAAAATCACAAACTAAAATCTCTAATAAACATAAATGCAAAAATCCTCATCAAAGCATTAGCAAAAAGAATTCAGCAATACATTGAAGATACATAAAATATATTTTTACAGAAAAATCTAGAAAATATATCCAGAATTAAGTAGGATGTGTTACAGAGATGCTAGGATGGCTGCAGATCTGTAAATCAATGTGATACATCCTAACAAAATTAAAAATAGAAATTATATGATCACCTCATAGAAGCAGAAAAACCATTTGACAAAATTCAACACCCTTTCATGATCAAAAGTCTCAACAAAGAGTATAGAGAAAACATACCTCAACATAATAAAGGTCAAGTAAGAGAAGCCCATAGCTAACACCAGATTCAACAATGAAAAGATGAAAGCTTTTACTCTGAGACCAGGAACACCACAGGGATACTTAGTATTACTATTTTTATTCAACATAGTACTGGAAGTCCTAGCTGGAGCGATTAGGCAAGAAAAAATAAAAGGCACCAAGTCATAAAGGAGGAAGTCAACCTGTCATTATGGATGGATCACATATTACCTATAGAAAATATATACAAAAATCTGCTAGAACAAATGAATTCAGTAAATTTTCAGATTAAAAAATTATTCTTCAAAGATCACTGGAATTTCTATCAGCTAATAAGGAAGCATCAGAGAAAAATTAAGAAAAAATAACTGCTTTAATTACATCAAAAAGACCAAATGCAAAGGAATAAATTTCATCAAGGCAGTAAAAGACCTATACCCTGAAAATTATGACACTGATGAATGAAATTGAAGACAATTTCATTGTAGGGGTGCCTGGGTGGCTCAGCGGGTTAAGCCTCTGCCTTTAGCTCAGGTCATAATCCCAGGGTCCTGGGATCGAGCAGTGCATTGGGCTCTCTGCTCAGCGGGGAGCCTGCTTCCCCCTCTCTCTCTGCCTGCCTCTCTGCCTACTTGTGATCTCTGTCTGTCAAATAAATAAATAAAATCTTTTTTAAAAAATCTTTTTAAATTTTAAAAAATTTTAAAAATAAATAAATTAATGAAATGTAAATACATACTGCAATTGGAACAATCGATACTGATAAAAATGTCAGTAATATCCAAAACATTCTATAGATTCAATGCAATTCCTACCAGAGTTCCAATGGCATTTTTCACATCAATAAAATAAACATTTGCATGGGACAAAAGACCCCAAATAGCCAAAGTAATCCTGAGATGGAAGAACAGAGCTAGAGGTCTTATACTTACTGATTTCAAACTATATTACAGAAGTTATAGTGATCTAAATAGTACGGTATTGGCATAAACACTGTGACACAGATCAGTCCAACAAAGTTAAGAGCCAGAAATGCGCCCCTGCGTACATGGCTAATTAACTTACAACAAAGGAGCCAAGAAGGTGTCAAAGTACCCTCTGGTGGATGAATGGATAAAAAAATGTGACCTATATAGGCAACAGACTATTATTCAGCCATAACAAAAAGGATATCCTGCCAACTATGACAACATGGATGGACCTTGTTGGCATTATGCTAAGTAAAGTCAGTCAGATAAAGACAAATGAGTGGGGGAAGGGCTGTATCCTTACCGAATGGTGTTGGTTGGCAAAACTGGACAGCCATATGCGATGCAACTGGACCACTATTTTCAACAATACATGAAGGTCACCTTGAAATAGATTAAAGACTTAAGTGTGAGACCGGAATCCATGCAACTCATAGAAGAAGACAGGGGTAAGCTCTATGACAGCAGTCTTGTCAATGATATTTTGGATGGGATAGCAAAAGCAAAAGAAACTAGAGTAAAACAAACAAAATATGTGGGACTATATCAAGCTAAAAAATTCTGTGCAGCCAAGAAAAAAAAAAAACCAACAACAAAATTAAAAAGCAACCTGCAAAACCAAAGAAAACATTTGTACATTATCTAGATTACCTAGCTAGTAGGTAGTCAACAGCCAATATATAAACAACACATACAGCTCTGAAGGGAAAAAATCCTAACTAAAAAAAGGGGTAAAGGAACCCAGTAGATGTTTTTCCAAAGACATACAGGGGGCCAACAAGTATATGAAAAGGTGCTCAAAATTAGGGAAAATACACACCACAACCACAATGATGCATCACCTCACATCTGAGAGAATGGCTACTATAAAAAAAAGACCAAAAATAGGAAGTGTTGGGGGACCCTGGGTGGCTCAGTGGGTTAAGCCTCTGCCTTCAGCTCAGGTCAGGATCTCGGAGTCCTAAGATCGAGTCCCACGTCAGGCTCTCTGCTCAGCAGGGAGCCTGCTTCCTCCTCTCTCTCTCTCTGCCTGCCTCTCTGCCTACTTGTAATCTCTCTCTGTCAAATAAACAAATAAAATCGTTAAAAAAAAATAGGAAGTGTTGGCAAGGATGCTCAGAAAAAGAAATACTTGTGCCCTATTAGAAGGAATGTAAATTTAAAAAAAGAACAAGAGGAAGAAGGAATGTAAATTACTGTACCCACTATGGAAAATAGTGTGGAAGTTCCTCAAAAAATCAGAAATAGAACTACCATGTGCTCTAGTAACTCTACCTGTATTGATTCAAAAGAAATGAAATTTCTATCTCAAAAAATATATATATATATACATATAAAATATATCTACATATATATATGTATATATATATATCCCCATTTTAACAGACATATACTCAACAATAGTTAAGACACAAAAACAACCAAAGTCTCCACTGATGCATGAATGAATACAGAAAATTAGGCATATATAGACAACAGATTATTAATTAAATAAGAAAGAAGGAAGTCCTGCCAATTGTGGCGACATGGACAGACCTTACTGGCACTATGCTAAGTCCATCAGAGAGAGAGACAAGTATCATGTGACATCGCTTATCTGTGACATCTGTAACAAAATAAAACAAGAAACCCTTATAGATACAAAAAATAGGTTGGTGGTCAACAAAGGCAGGGAAGGGGGTCAAGAATGAGCACACTGGGTAAAGGTGGTCAAAAACTTCAGCAGAGAAAAATCAGTAGATTAATGGGCATCAGGGGAGTGGAGGTGACACTGAAGGAAAGGCCTGGAAGAAATCAGGGGATATGCCATGTGGATATTTAAAGAGAGGAGCGCCATGCCTACTAGTGTAAAGCCTTGGGCTAAAACGTTTTGATAGTCAAGGATGAGGGAGATCTGGGGCGCCTGGCTGGCTCAGTTGGTTACGTGTCTGACTCTTGATTTTGGCTTAGGTCATGATCTCAGGGTCATGATCGAGCCCTGTGTCAGGTGTGTGGAGCCTGCTTAAGATTCTCTCTCTCTCTCTCCCTCCCTCCCTCTGCCCCCTTCACCCCTCTCTTTCTCTCTCTCCTGCCACCCCCTTAAAAAAAAGATGGCGATCATTATGGCTAACATACTGTGAGTCACTTGGGGAGCAGAAGTTGATGAGGTCAGACAGTAGCTGGTGTGCATAACATGCAGTGTTTTGAAGGCCCCGGTAAGGCTGAAGTTTCTGTGATGATACAAAGACTTTTGAGGATTGTGAACCAAAGAAAGACAAGATCACTTTTATATGTTGTGTATGACCTGACTTTTTCTAACAAATGTCTATTTTTGTACTCTTGCCCAAAGTTAACAAGTATAAAGTAAAAAGTGAAGAGGCAAAGACAAGGGAAATTCGTGGTGGGGAAAGGGTCAATATATTCAGCCACTCAAATCTTTACGCCACTGATAACATTTAACAACTTGGTTTGGTTCTACAGCTCTGCAATGTGCTAATTAATTATATTAGAGCCTGATGGACATTTGGAGGGTTTCCAATTTTCACTGAACAAATATTTTGAACAAAATCTCTTGTTTTAAGGAATTGTGAAACCAGTGAATAGAAACAATTAACAGGAAGTAAGTAAATCATGTCTTAAATCGTGCATGTTACGAAGAAAAATGGAACTGTTTAAGGATTTACAGGTATATCAGGTGACAGAAAGGTAAAATTTCATTAAGGATCATCAGAAAATAGATGATCAAGGGTAATTTCTTTTCAAGATATTATTTATCATTCAACACAGAAAGAGAGGCAGGCAAAGGGAGAGGGAGAAGCAGGAGCCTTCCTAAGCAAGGAGCCCGATTTCTGGTCAATGCTTAACACACTAAGCCACCCAGATGTCCCAAGGATTTTTTTTAAAGATTTTATTTATTTATTCGAGAAAGAGAGCATGAGCGAGAATGAGTAGGGAAGGGCAGAGAGAGGACAAACAGACTCTCCAATGAGCAGGGAGCCCAGACTCAGTCCTGAGCTGAAAGCAGACGCTTAACTGACTGAGCCACCGGGCATCCCTTTTAAAGTGACATCAAAACAAAACAAAACAAAACAGGGGCCCCTGGGTGGCTCAGTGGGTTAAGCCTCTGCCTTTGGCCCAGGTCATGATCCCAGGGTCCTAGGATCGAGCCCCACATCGGGCTCTCTCCTTGACGGGGAGCCTGCTTCTCCCTCTCTCTCTCTGCCTGCCTCTCTGCCTACTTGTGACCTCTCTGTCTCTCTCTGTCAAATAAACAAATAAAATCTTTAAAAAAAAAAAACGAATTTTAAATAAATAAATAAATAAATAACAAAGTGACACAAAGCAGAGCCTGAAGGGAATGATAAACAAGACCTACAGATATTTATGGTAAGGACATTCCATACAGCAGGAAGATAAAACATCACCATTGCTTTGGGTGCCTATTTCTTCCCATTTTTGGTCATGCAAAGTTGTTTTTTTTTTTTTAACTACTTTTGACCAGTTTATTAGCTATTTTAAAGTTTTAATATGGCTTTAACTTGCCTTCCTTTTTATCTGCAAGCAAAGAACAGAGCCAAAATTTGGAAAATATTTTGGGAGATTTTTTTCTTTAGTGGAAAAGTAATAAAGTCACTGAACAAATGTACATGCACACAATGAAACAGAAAAAGGATATGAAAAAAAAAAAGGAAAAAAATATAGAGTTCTCATATACCTTCCCCACCCTTCTAAACACAGTTTCTCCTACTATTACTTCTTGCAGTCCATATTTCTATATCCATGTTCTATATTAGAGGTCACCCTTTGTGTTGTACAATTCTATGAGTTTTGACAAACACTTAAGGTTGTGTATCCAATAAGATGATACAAAATTATTTCACCACCTTTAATAAAAGGGGGGGCAACAATGGGATATGAACAACCTCCCTAGGTATGTTCTGTTAAACTCTTTAAAACTCATACAAGCCATATGTATTTGAAGTTCTAAGTAATATTTCTGTGCATTTTGTACTGCGGAAAGGCTGAAAATAGTGCTTATTGATCACTTACTTAATGCCAAAGATTCATCTAAACTCATGCAGTCCAATATGGCGGCCATTAGCCACATGTGACTGCTGAAATTTAATTTTAACTAATTTCAATTAAATTATACACCTAGTCCCTAAATGAGATTAGCCATATTTTAAGTTCCATACATTCATGTAGCTAGTGGCTATGTTATAGAGGAATTCCATCATCATATTCCTTTAATATGATATTTCCATTTTAATCCTCTCAAAAATGGTAAAGCAAAGTTATTAGTGATGAGGGAGCACGAGGCTGGCTGAAGACAAAACAAAAGCTGGCGTCTTGCACCCCCCTCTCCATCCGCTCCCCCTCTGTCATATGTGTAGCATCCCTCAGGCAGCCCTGACTGCCATGAACAATAAGCAAATAGTTAACTTGCAGAGCTCACAATCCTGCTAGACAGGAGTCTCCCTTGGCTTACAAATGTCCTAAATCTCACCAACAAAGACGATTGATAGCAGGATTGTGACATCCACCAAAAAGTCTCCCAACTATCTTAATGTTAATGGCTGGTCTAAAGACAACATTGATCAAGCCACAAGGGCAAGGCCTCCAGTATCCTGGCACCTTGTAGGCTCTCTTTAGCATATGAAGACTCCATTGAAATCTCCCTTCCCCTCACCTTCCCCCAATCGCAGGGTACATAACCTGTCATCCCTCACAACCCAAGGCAGCAGCTCTTCCTGCCCATGGGTCCTGTCCCCATGCTTTAATAAACCACCATTTTGCACCAAAGATGTCTCAAGAATTCTTTCCTGGTCTTCGGCTCTGGACCTCAGCCCACCGAACTTCACCTAGGTTCTAGAACTTCATCAATTAGTATTATCTTTTTTTTTCTTTATTTTGAGAGAGAGTGTGCACACAGGTTGGAGGGATGGAGAGAGAGGAATGGAAACAAACTCCACCATGCGCGTGAAACCCAATGACGGGCTTGATCTCAGGACCCTAAATCACAACCTGAGTTGAAACCAAGAGTCAGACACTCAACCAAGGGCACCCACCTTGGTGCCAGTTTTATCCTTACTTTACAGATAAGAAAAATGAGATAAAGATGAAGTAATTTACCCAATATTCACTTTATACACTCGGAAGAGTTAAGTCAATCTACGTATCACTTTCCAGAAATCAACTCAGTCAATCCCCAAAAACTGTTACTTACTAAATTTTACCTGTGTGGGGGAGTTTTACCACTATGGACCACAGTAGTTAGAGCATCCTAGACCTGATTTAGGATCACCTAATACTGCTTTAAGCTATTTCAACTCCGGAATAAATGTCTGCCTTAAAGAATGTCAACTGACAGTATAAAGTTGTCATAATTAAAGTAAGAGGTGAATATGCTTCAGTGGGTTTACTGTGGCATTCCATGGAGGTGATATTGTGAGCATTTTATAGGATGTGGTTTCTTTTATCTATATACCTGTGAATTTTCGAGTTCTCAACTGTAAATGTCTCCTTTGGATTTTCTGGGGTCCTGGCAGATTTATAGCCAGAAACAGATGTTCTTTGCTCAAAATGACTAAAGGAGTTAGGTGGTAAAGAATAGAATTTAGGGGCACCTGGGTGGCTCAGTGGGTTAAGCCTCTACCTTCGGCTCAGGTCATGATCCCAGGGTCCTGGGATCGAGCCCCACATCGGGCTCTCTGCTCAACAGGGAACCTGCTTCCTCCTCTCTCTCTGCCTGCCTCTCTGCCTACTTGTGATTTCAGTCTGTCAAATAAATAAATAAAATCTTAAAAAAAAAAAGAGTTTAATTCTCTCTTTATAAAAGATATTAGATACCTTGTTATTACATATATGGATGAGCCCGTGTTCTTTGTGGTCTCAATTAATGATTTTCCTTGCTGAGAATCCTTGTCAGTTTTTAATGGTTGACTAGTCAAACTATGCCTACTTCAGAGTTCTCCCTTGATAACAGTTAGCCTCTAACCAATTACTTACAATGTCAAACTCACCCTGTCAAGATTGAGTTTACATGCTTTCGTTTCCTAAGTACTAATTACTCTCATCCTATGGAGAAAAGTAGTTTAATTAATAAAATTAAATCCGGAAAAAAAAAAAAACAACAACTGGTAATTCCTGGCATTTTCAACATATCACCATAGAGTGATAACTTCTTTTTTTCTGGATGGTATTCAATGAGAAATTCTTATTCCTTTTTTCAGTTGTAGAAAGCCTGTTCTTTCCAGAGTATACTGCTAGGAAGTTAAACCCAATTAAGTGCTGGAATTACTGAATGACAAAAGCTGAGAATAACCAAACTGTCCCACTACAAGAAACTGCCCAAATTGAAAACCCTAGGGTTCCTCTAATTCATATATAATTTACCTTCTCAGGAAACAAATGTTCATCTCTAAGTATAAAGCCCCGTACTTGCTGCTTGGAGAAGAATGGGTGCAAAAATGAATATATTACAGGCTCTGCCTTCAAGAAGCCAGCAATCTAACACTAGAAATGAATAATCCAACTGTGTTGTTAGGTAAGGGGGAAATCACTTTCACTCAGTGGTGGAGAGATTCATTACAAAGTTTACATTGAATTTACTCATGGAAGGATGGGTCTGATTTTAACAGGTAATGGTATTTTTGGTAGGGTAAAAAGCCAGCAAAAAAGAAAAAAAAAATGGACTCCAGCAAGCAATTGGCTATGGCTATCATGGGGGTGGAAAGGAATAGTGGGAAATTAAGCTGAAAATTGATTACAGCTGGATGCTGGCCGGTCTTGCATGCATGGAGCAGATACTCGAGGTTGTCTGATGTCTCCCGCATGACTCAGTGATACAAATGCTATCCTCAGACACAAGGCTATTTCTCAGTATCCTATGAGAATTGTGGTAGCCTTATTCCCCCTTAGTTAGGAGTTTGTTTGTAAGAAGCGCATGGTCATTTAGATAAGAAGTTTGTCTGATGTGAGCCTTCTGGTAAATGCTAACTTCCTCTTAAACATGAGAAACACATGCTTCCTCTTCCTCCAGTGTTGGGTCTGCAACCTTCTATAGGTGTCTTCTCATCAACCTAAACACAGAGCCACAAGAGGGAAAATATGGACCCAAAAGAACTGCCAAGGGGCAAAAGCTGGGGTCTTTGAAAAGCTATGAATTTCTTCAGTAATCCCCTGTATTCTCACACCACACAGAATTAGGGTTTTTTGTAATTTTTTTTTTTTTTTTTTTGCATCTGAAAGCATCCTAACTGAGACCCTTGGGCTATGGAATTTGGACTTACTCATAAAAGGATGGTGAGAAACCAGAAGTAAACAGTCAGTACAGAAGATGTGTAAGATTAATCTGAACATGGTATATGCGATGAATTTAGTCAGGAGACAAGTGAATCATAGGTCAGAAGTTAGATCCAATTGTCCAAGAAAAAGGTAATACAGTTCTGCATCAGGGTGGGGGCTAAAAGAACGCTTTGATGAGATAGCAGACGGTTTTGAAATACAAGGGGGCCAGCCAAGCATGTCTACAGGAAGAAAAGAAAAATTGCCAATGAAGAGGAAATGGTGGTTAAACTGGAAATCAACTGTTCCTACCCATGGGTCACCAAAATTGACATCAGCAGCCACAGTTTTATACAGATGCCTGTAGGAGAATCCCACACAGTGGAGCCCTCAGTGGCACTGAGCTGCCTTCCTGCTTGACAACGGATCTGCACATCTCCTTCCTGCCGCATATCTCCTTCCTGCCTCACCTCCTTTGTACTCACACTGTGCTTCCTATGCTTGAACCCTCTGGTCAAGCAGGAGTATAAGTCTTTATTTTGGGCTCTGATTGCAGGGGAATCCAAAGCCAAGACACAGTCCTAAAAGGAAGGCTAGACCAGATAATACTTACTTAGCTTCTACATTTCAAAGTCTGTGGTTCTGAGCACAAAATAATGTGCTCTCCATAAGCAACTGCCCCACAAAGATAAGGTAACTATTATTAGAAGAATTATTATTCTTATCAAGAATATTTTTCAATAATTAATCAATAATACGATTAGAAGTTACATCTTATTATGGACCAACATGGGGCCTTCCAATTTCCCTTGCTTCACTGATATTTTGTTGGGGTTAGTGCTTTTTGATTAACCTCTATTACTGGTCTTATGCTTAAAAATCTTTTCCATCCTGATACAATTATTCCAATGGTTTGTCTTCAAATGTATCCTAGAAGAATTCTGGCACATTATGAAAAGATTCCTCAAAAAGAATCTCGGGGGAGCCTGGGTGGCTCAATGGGTTAAAGTCTCTGCCTTCAGCTCAGGTCATGATCCCAGGGTCCTGGGATTGAGCCCCGAATCGGGCTCTCTGCTCAGCAGGGAGCCTGCTTCCCCCTCTCTCTCTGCCTGCCTCTCTGCCTACTTGTGATCTCTGTCGGTCAAATAAATAAATAAAGTCTTTAAAAAAAAAAGAATCCCGAATGGCTAATAAGAATAACATAGGGGTGTCTGGGAAGCTCAGTCAGTTTAACATCTGATCTGGGCTCAGGGTCGTGAGATCCAGTCCCATGTCAGGCTGCACGCTAAGCAGGGATTCTGCTGGCCCCTCTCTCTCTCTCTGACCCTCCCCCAGCTTCTTCTCTCTCAAATAAATTAATAAAAAACCTTTAAAAAAAATAATGTAAACAAAGCCAAAAGGAAACAGGAAGCAATATTCAGAGTTCAGCTTACCAGGTATGGATGTAGTTATGGTTTGCCAAACAGATTAGCAGAGTACGGTCTCATCTATATGCCTTATCAGTGCCACCAATCAGTTTCACCCATTTGGGTAAGAAAGGCAGAGAACCACTAGGCACACAATGGTAACTGAAGTGAACCCAAAACTCAACTACTGCTGGGAAAAGAGAGCCCAGCCACAACAAGGAATTGGGAACTGCACACACCCAATTCCTCATAGATGACAGAAGTGACGAGAGAAGTAACTCCAGGATGACGAGTACTCAAAATATCATAATCCCCCAAAAAACGAATCTCTGAGGGAAATAATGAAGCGTGGATTTCATTCTTCAATGGTGGCAAATATGTCAGATGTTTTGACCTTGAACCTCAGAGATGTTCCATCAAATCTGATCATGAAACTATGGGACTGAAATGGATTTTGAAAAATTTCACCTATTTCAGGAGCATGGGGACTTCCCAGAGTACCTGTGAAAGGTACGGCATGCGCTAGTTGAATAATAGTTCATGTTATTCTCTCTAACACGTGGCGAACAGCTTTCCAGAGAGTGGAGAGAAACAACAGCTCATTTATGAAGACTTAATAATTTACTCAGCACCCACATATCCGGTCACAGTGCCATGAGGGGACACTGGCTGAGCTGGAAAAGGGCATTAAGTAGCATGACCATACTTTTAGATACACAACAATGACTATTAAGCAGATGTCCCTTTTTGTCTGTTAGAATTTATTCCTCTAAAGTAGAAGATCCTCTCCCCTTTCTTATCACTCTTTGGTTAAGGATCTGGTCAATTTGTTCATAGTCATCTCCTTCTATTACTGAAGTACTACATCATGGGTACTGTTGTTACTTCTCCTTGACATATTAATTTTTATATTTTTTTATAATTTTTCTTTTCAATGGAAGAAAAATACCAACTATAGGACTGCGGTCTTAGTAAGTAGTGAAAACAAGGAATTGGCTGAGAGAAAAGGTCCAGCCACCACATTCCCCAAAATTTATACCAAGCCAGGGAGAGGGGGAGGGGGAGCAGGGGGTGCCTGGGTGGTTCAGTTGGTGAAGCGTTTGTCTTTGGCTCAGGCCCTGATCTCAGCGTCTTGGAATCCAGCCCTGCTCCAGACTCCCTGACTCAGCCGGGAGTCTGCTTCTCCCTCTTTCCCTGACCAACCCTCTCACTTTTTTTCTAATAAATAAAATGTTTAAAAAAAAAAAAATTCTTGGGGCACCTGGGTGGCTCAGTCATTAAGTGTCTGCCTTCATCGTGGGTCATGATCTCAGAGTCCTGGGATCGAGCCCCACATCGGCGGGCTCCCTGCTCAGTGGGAAGCCTGCTTCTCTCTCTCCCACTCCCCCTGCTCCTGATCCCTCTCTCGCTGTCTCTGTCAAGAAAAATAAATAAAAACTTCTAAAAAAAAATTCTTACACAAAAAAGTCATTCTTCTTGCCTAACCTCACACTTGGTGCCACTCACCTTCCTTCCTTCCTTCCGTCTTTGAACGCAGAGACCTAACTGACTATGTTTGCCAAAGAATGGCCACAGAAAGATTCATAAAAGGAGGAAGGACAATTTCCCCCTGCCCTATGGGGGTCTTCACATGAGGAAGGAGCAGAGAAATGAAGTGATTAATCCACTGGTGTGCAATTTCCCCTTTGATTAATAGAAACTTCTACTAAGAGCTTCTTTCTTCCCCGCTCTACTTCTCCTGCACGCTACAAGGGATCAGGAAGTCAAGCGACAGGAAGCCAAGCTGATGGGAGCTCAGTATCTGGGCAAGGGGTCTAAGATGAGCCGGGGGGCACCAACAGACCATGAAGGAGGAGTTGGGAGTGATAATCAGCCAGTAGTCTGTTGAGCCTGAGGCTCCCTATGGACTCGTTCAGTCATGGCACATTCAACCTTTACAGACCAAGGAACGGGGACACGAAAATGGAAAGATGTAATACTTCCCAGCTTCTCAAAGCTCAGTGGGGGTAGCTCATCATTAACCTCAGGCCACAGCTAGAGGGGAGAATGGCTGGGCCCCCGGAAATGATGGGGAGAAGCATTAACTAGTATCCACAGGGCACGGGGGGACGGGGGAGAAAAAGCCGCTAAAAGCTCTTCCTTTTTCACTGTACCTGCAGTTTAAGTGAAATGGCTTTTGATATTCCTTTCCATTCTGTTACCCTATTTTACTTACAACTTCCAAGGCACATTAAGGAAATACTGGGGGGGGGGAGGTGCAAGGTGGGTATTTGAGGTTCAGTACAATACCCCTTTTAGTATTCCTTGCAATTTCCATCCCTCCTGTTGCTTTTTTATTTTTTTAAGTCAAACGTGTTTTACTTTTTCAAGGAAAATGTATTTTTCTCTTTTTTATCCCACTGCCTCCAATTCATTTCACAAAACGCCAACGTTCCTTCATTATGCTGCACACCGGCTCCCAAGAAATGTCATCGGAATTGCAAAGTTATTCAGTGTCTTGTGACTGCTCTGCAGTATTTACCCAAGTATCCTTGCAGATCTATTCATGAATAAATTTTGCATGCTCTATAAAGCTAACTGCATTCTCAGATATTGCCATTCATAGTTTTATGAGATACTAATTGTAAGGAGTTGATGTTTTCCCTGTCACATATATGTCCTTGTTGATGCTAGAGTATTTTACGTCAGAAAACAGCTAAACGGGAATAAAAACCAGCACATAAACCGAGGACTTGCCAGCAGGGAATGACATGCTTAATTACTGCTGGCTGTGGTCCTTTAGACTGAAGAAATAACCTTTGAGTAATTGCTAACAAACACACACATGTTCATTCTTTCCAACACGTATCATTTCTCCAACACGATGAAGTTAACAATCTTCCCCGGGTCTATCAACTCTATGATCCTTTGATTTCCAGTCTAACGCTGGTAGCCAGTTCAGGTTTTCTGGCAAGTTCAGTGCTAATGCCTTCTGATCCGTAGTCTTGACTCATGGAAATGACCAGGAGCAGTTGTACAGAGCCGTGAGCGTGCCTAACTGGCGAGCCGCCCAGATGCCTCCTGCCATCTGTTGGAAACAGAGGCCGGTGGAAACAGAAGGTAGACTCAAAAATGCCCTTTTTTCTCACGTCTTTGAATAAAGTGCACTTATCATGTTTTAATAATTAGCCATGTAAACGGGCTTTACATCAGGGCCTCAGATACTAAAATAAACATCACTTGCTTTATTTCTGTTCGTTTGTTTGTTTGTTTTCTTCCTGTTGTAGGAAGGCTTTCGTCCATCTTCTGGTCTCCCGGCTCCCTAGAAGATGATACAGTCTGATAAAAGAATAAATCACACAGACCAAAAGGCAAGATGAGAGAACGTTTTCTGTAGAAGCAAGAGGCCAATGAAAAGAGAAGGAGTAAGAAGATGGGCAGGTCATGAACAGGCCAGGAGCTATTTTTGTAGCTCTTGGGAAAGTCACTGTGGGAGTGTATCAGGATATTCATCTCTTCAATATCATATGTATGCACTTAATAAGTTAATAGGCTTTTTCTCAGCCCTCATTATATTTTATGCCCTATAGGAAATATTAATTGTATTAATATATATATATATATATATGGGGGTGAAGTATATATATATTTTTTTTTAATAGAAATCATCATAATCCTAATCCTAGACCAGCTGTTCTCCAAGTAGTGTACATGAGAATCAGCAGCAACTGTTGGTCCCACCTCGAAGTTTCCGATTCAATATGTTGGTGGGGGGGGGGGGGGTGTAGGCGGAACACGAATTTCTGAGAAATTCCCAGATCAGGCTGATGTTTCTATTCCAGACTGCAAAGCATTATTAGGAAGACAGTAGGTCTTGGTGACATTTTTCTAGTCATCTCTTCTCAGGCAAGGGAAACAAAAGCAAAACTAAACTATATGGAGACTACATCAAGATAAAAAGCTTTTGCAAAAGGAAGGAAACCATCCACCACACAAAAAGGCAACATCCTGAGTGGGAGAAGATTTTCATAAATGTTGTGTCCTTAAGGGGTTAATATTCAACATGTACCAAGAATTTATACAACTTGACACCCAAAAAATACACACTCCAATCAAAAGATGGGCACAGGCCCTGAACAGACAATTTTACAAAGACATCCAGATGGCCAACAGACACATGAAAAGATGCTCAACATCATTAATCATCAGGGGAATGCAAATCAAAACCACAATGAGATACTGCCCTCTACCTGGGAGAGTGACTGGAATCAAAAAGATAAGAAAAATCAGTGTTGGTGAAGATGTGGAGAAAAAGGACCCCTCATGCACTGTTGGTGGGAATGCAAACCAGTGTAACAACTATGGAAAACAGTATAGAGTTTCCTCAGAAAGTTCCAAATAAAACTACCATATGATCCAGGAATTCTACTACTGACCATTTACCCAAAGAAAATGAAAATAATAATTCAAAAACATATGTACCCCCTACGTTTAGTGGAGCATTATTTGTAAGAAAGAGCTAATATATGGAAGCACCCCAAGAGTCCACAGATAGATGAATGGATAAATAAAATGTGGGGAGGGGTGGTGTGTATACATACATATACATATTTACACACACAAATATATGCATCTTATATTTTATGTATATGTGTTTGTGTGTGTATGCCACAAAAAAAGGATGCGATCTTGCCATGTGTGACAACCTAGATGGACCTAGAGGGTTATTATGCTAAGTAAAGTAAGTCAAACAAAGAAAGACAAATGCCATCTCATTTCACTTATGCGTGGAAACTAAAAAACAAGACAAATAAATAAACAAAAAGCAGAAACAGACCTATAAGACCCCAAACTGATGGTTGCCAGAGTGGACAGAGTAGGGGACAGGCCAAATGGGTGAAGGAGAGTGGGAGGTACAGGCTCCCAGTTACAGAAGGAAGAAATCATGGGGATAAAAGCGTGGTAAGGGGACAGATGGTGACCACACTCGTGGTGAGCACAAATAACACACAGACTTGTCAAATCACTATGTTGTACACCCAAAACTAATATAACTGTGTGTCAGTGATGCTTTAATTAAAAAGAAGTCAGTAAGCAAAAATTTCAGAGAAGGGATGATCAAAAGGTTTTAGATCTGAAAAGGACATTAGTGTTAGAAGACTTTAAAACTCACTCCCTTCCATTAACAAGTTCTAAAAGGAAGGCAAAGCCTTGGGATCACCTCACTAGCTCGAGTCACTTACTGGGCTAGTCGGAAACATGGTAAGGTGAAAAGCTTGGCTGTTTTTTCCATGACCTTTAGAACCCAAAACATGTCTGCAGTATTTGTAGGCTAGTTGTGCTATCTGGGAGATGTTCCTCCCTGTATAGAGAAATTTAGGACAATGCACAGAGGGAGGGCCAAATAAAAGAGCCTATCCCTTCACCTCTGTGAGGTCCTGTCTCTTCGGACAGGAAAGAACAAACATCCCACATGCCCCCTTCACCTGGAGAGAGGAAGCTGCAGACAGAGGATTTGGGGAAGGGAGGTGTTAACGGACAACCGGACAACCGGCTAGATCCAAGAGTTTTCTGAATGCATCTCTTAACCTGGAATGCCTTTTCACAGGCAAGTGGTTCAAGGGCAAAGCCCGGCCTTGTCATTTGCAAAGGGTCTGGTGCTCTGACTGTCCCACAGAGGGGACATTGTCATTCCAGTAGCAATCCATCCCAGTATGAGCAGCAGATGTGGATGCTAAATGAGGGGGTCGGGAACTCCCACTGCCCTCTAATAAAAGAGCTTGCGGTATCTTTATGAAAACTATCCCCTAAGTGACATGAAGATGCTGCTGTTATGAATGATGAAAGGCTTGCTGCCTGTACACCCCGAAGGTATGTTATGTGGGTTTGTAAAACCTTGTCAAGCACCTCTAGCCTTGCAAAATAAGAAATCCCCTCTTGTTACCAACACAAGGATTCATTTACACGGGAAGAATTCCTTAGCAGTCAAGGCTCATTTTTCCACTAATCAACCACTCCTTCAGTTTGGGTTCTGCACGAACCACACGTCTCTCATGCAACTTTGAACAGCGAAGGCTGAGTATGTGCAAGCATCAAATTCCGCCTCGCCACGCACCTCGCAGGCGGCCCGAGCCAGCCCAATGAGGGGCAGCGGGCAAAGATGGCAGCAGAGGCTACCACAGTTCAACCATTTTCTAAGCTGATCCCATTTGAAAACATTTAAATGTCTGAGAGGTAATCCGCGCCGGAGGCCGGCTGCTATTTCTGGGAGGTTCGGAGAGGCACAGGCTCCCGGAGGGCACATTCTGGCCACACTAATGGCTCTCCCAGGCAGGGTATTGTGCTCTATGCCAGGGCCCGCGGAGACCTCTTGCCCCACCTCACCCCCCCAGAGTCTCCCGGCTCATCACACAGCCTTCTGGGGTCCTGGCCATTTGCCTATGCAGAGAAGGTCAGTGGAGCGGAGGCAGGCACCTTAGGTCAGCCCAAGGCATGGATTTAATGAAAGGGCTGCTGGAAGGCACATCAAATGGCAGCGTGAGTCCGCAAATCTGCTCAGCAAGGTAACTTGGAGGGCATCTGTCACAATCCTTTCCCCTGATGGTGAGCGTTTGATGCTCCCAGAGAGAACGCTTTGCAGCATTTTGAAATATTTACAGCGTCCCCCACGTATCACCCACAAACAACTTTGAAACACTCCTGCAGGACCTGTCTCCTCCTCCTCTGTTGGGGCTCCACGTGGTATGCATCCAGGCCCACCCAGCACCCTATGCAACTATCAAGAATGCCTTAGCCTTAGGCAGCCATGGTTGGGCAGACAAACCAGTTGGTTCCTTCTTCGTATCCGAACTGGAAGTGAAATTCCTGAGGCATCTTGCAAACTTTCCTCTGCCTGCTTTTTAGCATCACTCTAGAGTCAGAACCGCCCAGGAAACAGAAGATGCAAACATGCAACTTACATGTATGTTGCAATTTCCACAAGTCAAGAGGGTCACATTTCATGGATACAGTGTAAGCTATCCAGGACTTTCAAGGAGATGTTAAATTAATGTTTCCCCATCTGCCCCGCTCCCTAATTGTTTCTTTACGCCTCCTGTAAAGGGAAAGGTATTATTAAACGATGTTTTACGCCCCTGAGTAAAGTATATTTTATGGTTCGGCAGATCTCCACTTCGCCACCAAGGGAAGGAAGCAAGGAGGACGCAAAAACATTTAGAGCCAAGTCTCACATCTCAAACGTATTAACTCAGGTACAGCCAGTGCCCCGGGTACCTTGAATGAGTTGGATGTTAAGCCAATATCAAGATGAACTAGAGAACACAGGCAATCGGATTTTTAGGTGCAAACAGCTCTTCTACCCAGTACTTCCCCCCCAGGACAAGAGGATGCTCAACTTAGGCCACGGACCCGTCCACCTTCCATCAGAGCCATACCCAGGCCCCAAAGAAGATTGATTCATTCAGTGTACCCCAAAACAACTGCTTATACGGAACCCAGAAATTTCAGGTTGATGTACATTCTTAGTTGTATATTCTCAGTGTGTCTCTACAGGATTCATTTATTCTTCTAGTAAATGTTAATTAATTGCCCAAAGCGCACGGGTTACTGGATGAGAGACAGTGAGAGATGCAAAGTATCCTCACTTTATTGTTATGCCAAGAGCAGGAGTGTGTCTTATCATGCAGATAGATGGGGATATAGGTGTCTACTAAGTCCTGGTAAGTTCTTGCTCTCTGGGGCACTGGAGGCCCACGTCGGGACCACTCCAGGGGTCCTGGGATGTCCATGGAGTGCTCCCTGTCCCTGAGATGTTACCAAACAAAATAATAATGATGATGATGATGATGATGAGGTTATAAGATATACTAGCCTACATTTGGTGTCAGGCTAATAACAATTTAGTGGATGAATTAATAAATCAATCGGAAAGACAGGGGCCCTGTTCTGAGTGATTTTATGGGACCAGGTGAGTAACATGAGTGTGTATTTTCAGTAAGACCAGAAAGAAGTGATGAGCCCTAAGGCATTATTATTAAGTATAAGAGAATTAGAGACAAACTTGTGGAATCATATCAAGCCTGAGAGTACAGTCTATCATCATTGCATGAGAGGCAGCATGGGACACACACGGCCATCCTCCAGCCCTCCAAGCCATCAAACAAGCAGGATCTACTTTGCCCTAGGCAAAGCACATCGGAGAAGATGATACACCCAAGCTGGACAGTTAAACAACGCTTGGACCCACAGACTGCTTTCCCCACTTTCTGGCTGAGGAACCCAGCCCACGTGGAAACTACCATCTTCTGCCGCTTGGGCTTCACCACTCTCGGAGAGCCACAGTGAGGATGAAGCAGGACGATCCATGCAAAGCCATGAGATCAATACATTCTCACCCAGTATTAGCCATCATTCTTGCTATAAATTACCCTGCAGGGGGGCCTTTGCTCTCCTCCAGGAAGCTCCTACCAGGCTCTTCTGGTGCCTGCAGGGAAGACACACACTCATCTTCCTACGGCCCTGCTCTGCAAATCCACCCTGGGCAGAGCAGAGGCTACGTGGGAGATGCACACTTGATTTTGCACAGGTGCACCGTACACCTGATGCGGATGCAGTTAACCAGCCAGCAACACCTGGGCGCTGGCTGAAGTGTTCTCTGCACGGGGAAAGAACTGGAAGGATACATTACACAGCGGCATATGCAAGAAAACCCCTAGAGATGCTGTGTGGCTATCCAACAACGAGCGTTAGCATTTACTCAAATTGCTTTCCACGTTCCGATCACCCAGATAAGCAGTCGTCGCCAAATTCAAAGTATCCAAGTTACAAGGTAAAACGTCTATATTAAATCCTGAGCTGAGGTCTCATATACGTAAGATCAAACCTCACCTCTTTTTTTGGAAGAGGAAATTAATACATGTTTATCGAGTACTTTAACAATGTAAATTATACTCTTGCCTCTCAACCAAAAGAATATTGATTCCAAGTGGTGATGGTGAGTCAATCTCTATAGAGGGCTGTCATTTTCAACTCAGTGGGTCTTACTGAGGCTAAAAGCTTTACATCAAACTAACGCAAAGGCGAATTCCAGAAGATGATTTCTTAAATGAATCTCAACATGGATAAAAATAATAGATGAAGTTATAATTTCCTATATCTGCCTGGAAAGAAATCTAGCTAGTTTATCATTTTTCAAATGGGAAAAGATTGGAAATTCTCCAGCATTTATGCATGTAGAACTTTTTTTTTTTGCCTCTAAAAATTAAAATTGGATAAAACATATCTTCCTAAGGCTGAGATCAGGAGCTTCATACCTCAATCTGGAAGGAATTTTAAGACCAAAACAATTGAGAATGATTTAAAAATATTTTAATCATGTCTACTTTAAAATAGGAACCTGCTCCAATGGTGAAAGGAAGTTAAGTATGTAATAGGACCTTGTTCCTCTCTCCAAAGTGGTGATTTTTCAAGCACTGGAGAACAGTTAAATGAGAGCTGTTACAAAATTTCACACAGGATGATCAACAATATAAATGCAGAAAAGAATCTCATAATTACCGAAGGAAACTTCCAGCTGTGGGCAATTAAAGATTTAACATATTAACAATGAGAATCTTCCAAATGTGGGGGGAGAAACAGGCAATTCACAGAACTTACAGTCTCAATGAAAACAATGTATCATCAAACTTCTGACCCAAAGACATCATGAAATAGCTGTGTTGAATTATTGGATGCTGGTGACTCTGAATCAAATGTCACAAAAATCCAAGCACTATGCTAAGTACTTAAATTGTTGGTTCTTTTCCAGCTCTCATAACCGTGGAGTATTTAGAAATGCTCACTACTTGTATCGCATCCAAAAGTAATGGTGAGAGAATGTTTCACTCCTCTCCCACCAACTCAAATGTAGGTGAGAAAATGGAATTTACTGGGTGAATGACCTCCAGCCCTTGTTGCTTCAAGGGCCTCAGGCTAAGGTTTTCATTGCCTTTCCTTTCTTTATGGTAATATTCCCATTGAAGGGACTACGAAAGCAAACATTTTTTCTGAGCTCGCTTGTGTATCTATTTTTTATAACCAGTTATCCATTAATGCTGGTAAAATAAAAGCCATAGCAGCAACTGTAAATATTTCTGGACTTGAGCTATTGGTCCAAATAAAAGTCTAAGATGTATAATTTGGGAACAATTATTTTGAATGAAAACCCATGTATAAGTAACTTTCGATAGACAATTTCTCCCTCTATCTAAGTGTAGTGGGGTGCAAATTCACTCACACCACAATTCATCACGGTCTCCCAATAGGTTAATAAGTCATTTACTTTGTCTTTTGGGGGGTTTTTTTTGGTGCATGTGTGTGTGTGTTTTTTAACTGAGCCCCAACTGGCTAAAAACATTTTAGTTCAATTTTAAAAACAGTTGGGTCCACTAAAAAAGAATTCAAGATAATATTATTCCAGCTATTTTTAAGATCTTAAGGATTTGAGGCACCTGGGTGGTTCAGTCAATTAATCAAGCTTCTGCATTCAGCTCAGGTCATGATCCCAGGCTCCTGGGATGGAGCCCTGTGTCAGTCTCCCTGTGCAGAGGGGAGCCTGCTTCTCCTTCTGCCCCTCCCCTGCCCCCCCCCCCCCGCCTGTGCATGAGTGTGCACACACGCACGTGCTCTCATAATTAATTATCTTTTAAGAAGTAAAATAAAATAGTCTTAAGGATTTGGCCCCATCTTCAGTAGTGCCAGATGTGTCTAGGTTTGGGGAATGTCTGAAGTCTGTAACTTCTAGGACATTCCTAGGACAAGAGTAGGCTTCCTCAGGCAGGGTCCTTTGCTCCTCTCATTTCCAGAACAATGGTAGTGGTATTGCTTCTTCCTCCTCTTGGCTTAGTTAGGGCCTGGCAGCTGGCTTCGGGAAAGGGGGTCTAACCTTGGCTCTCACACACACAGACTCACAAAGTCTCTGACCCATCTCCGTTTAGTCTCCCAGCTGATGTTCCACTTTCTATGTGGGCTACAAGATCACACTGCTTCCGACAAAGACAGTCTTCCTGAGAGCACTTTTGCTTCCAATTCCATTGTATTCCTGGCCATACTCTACTTGATATCCTGCTTCTTCTGGAATCCAGCTCCATGGCTAAGCCTTCAGATGCTAAGTAAGCATACTCTCTCTATACCCTGGGAGAGGTCTACAGTCTGAGGCTCTCACGTTAACCCTTAAAATGCTGCAGGGGAGCTCAAAATAATGTATCAAATGTTTTCTTTAAATCTCAGGTCCCTCCTCATCCCCCAGTTTCACTCCCACCTAGATTTCCAGTGTGCTGCCTTGCTCAAGAGTTTAACGAATCACGGCCCCCTGTTCCCGGATTCTAAGCCTCTAGGTCAGCGAAATAATTCCTTCAACTTTGCCCCTCACTTCCATGGAGCTGACCTTTGGGCATAAGGACAGCTTTAAGGGATAATGCTCACAAGATCAAACAAGGGAATTGCAGGAGTCTGTGAATCAACTCCTTGTGGGAATAGCATGAGTTCCTGAGGTACAAGGCAATTTGGAGGTGACAAATACAGGGAATGGAAGCTCTTTTCCCCCAGCAAAATGTAAAATGGCAGCATTTTACATGGGACACAACACGGTTGTGTAACACATACATTTAATACTTCTTTCTATTTGCAGTTTTCGCATCAGAATCTGTGTCTTTGCTTAAAAACACTTAATAATATAGTCACATCATTGGGGAAGGTATGTGCTATGCTGAGTGCTGTGAAGTATATAAACCTGGCAATTCACAGACCTGTACCCCTGGGGCTAATAATACATTATATGTTAATAAAAAATTAAAAAGTTTTAAAAAGTAATAATAAAGTCACATCATCAGAGATTATCTGACACCAACGTGTTCTAGGAACCACCTACTTTACTAGGGACTCAGCTTCCTAGAACACATGAAATAATTTTCCTGTACCTTCAAGTCACCAGAAAATAACTGGACATTTAGCTACCCTTAATGTTTATTGATGCACTGCTAAGAACATGTCATCCAATCAGGTCCTTGTCTCTGATGACTGTTGGGACAGTAATGGTCATCTGGGGTTTTTACAAAATAAGGATAAGTAATTCAAGAAGGAATGATGTTTCGAGGAGACCTAGTTTTTACACAGTGGTGGGAAAAGTCACAGTTTTGACCTGCAAGATTCTTCATCCACAAAGATAACCAAGGCTTTTGAGAGTCACCATTCTGGTAGGTTCTCAATTGTTATGAAGATAAAGAATACAAATTATTCAATGCTGTATTTTCCCTCCGGTTAAACTTAGTATCACTGAACAGTAACAAATACAGCACAAACAAGAGGCACTTTTCTTTTTTTTTTTTTTTTAAGAGAGAGAGGACAGAGAGGGGAGGGGCAGAGGGGAGTGAGGAAGAAAATACTAGCCAGCTGTAGAGCCCAACATAGGACTTGGTCTCACAACCCTGAGAGCATGACCTGAGCCAAAATTATGAGTGAGTCGCTTAACAGAGCCACCCAGATGCCTGCATTTTCCCAATTTTTAATGCAAAAATAGTCGTTGTAAGCTTTCCCATGCAAAAATGGTTTTATAACAACTGCGAGTATAATTTACCAGGCCAATTATTACCTACTAGTGTTAATAAAGACTTACCAAGATGAACCTATTTACCATATATTTTCTTGGCAGGAACACAAAAGAGAAAAGCAAATCATTGCTTCTTTAATCATCTAGGCCAATATCTTATCTTGTAACAACAACAAAAATGGATTTTAGAGAGGAATATTTATTTAAGTTTATATAGTCCTCTTGTTTTACTCAAAATAATACTTTCTTCATACATAGCTACACTCTACAATTTATTCAATGATTACTTAAGTAAGAGCCATCATAAGATTTCTTCAAGGCCCACAAAGAGATATTACTAAGTTCATCCTTGACAATTACTCCAGTAATTCATCTCAGTTTCTAGAATGGAAAATACTCGTAAGTTCCATTCTAAAAGCCCAGACCCAAAAATGAGAACACAAGGATAGTGATTCTTTTTCTTCTCATGGTATTATCTACACCTCTCTGTCCAGCTTCCTTTAGATTTTTTTAAAGATTTACTTGAGAGAGAGAGTGTGTGCTCACGCACGTGCACTCACACAAACTGGAGTAGGGGGTGGCAGAGGGAGAGGGAGTGAAACAGACTCCACCCCCCACCCCTGACTCCACTCCACTGAGCAGGGATCCCTGTTAAGGGCTCAGTCTCAGGGCCCACAAGATCAAAACCTAAGCCCAAACCAAGAGTTTGATGTGTAACCTATTGAGCCACCCAGATGCCTCAAGGTTCCCCTTACAGATTTAATGATTGCCTTGACATTTTTCCAGTTAAAAAAATATTTAGAAGACACAGAGCACTTTGTTAGTTTTTTTTCTGAATGAGAAAAAAAAAAAAAAAAAAAAAACAATTTTCCCGCCTAAGTTTCACCAGGTGGTTCTAATAATCAGGCAAGTTTTAAAACCCTTCCTCTTACCTAGTGTTCCTGCTTGTTGCTTGTGTCCAAATCTCCTCCCACAGTTTCCATCACCTTGGGAGTTTAATCAAGTGTTAAATAATCCACTTCACACTTTTCACTGTGAGTTTCTGCCTATCATCTTAACTCTCCCTGAATATTTGTTTTAATAGAAGACTTGAGAAGACTAAAAAGGTTTTTACAACCAAAGTAATGACCCCCTGGTTTAAGTTTAGAGACTCTGATCAGTTAATTCTGGTCACGCCCTAATGGTTACATAACATTTGCTTATGAGACTATGTATTCTTATTCCAAATGTAAGGGAAAAATAAAGCACAGTACTAACAACATTAAGAACTTGAAGATTGACATTTCAGAAATTAATATCCTTTCCCAGAAAACAATTCCCAGTCAGGAGACCAACATCTGGAATAACACAATTTTTAGTTTAATTTAAAATGGAATTCAAAATATTTTTTAGTCCATTTTTATTGGGAGGACCAGATGCAATGCATTACAAATTGTTTGCCTAATTCAAACCATAAAGAAAATTATCTCCCTTCCACATGACATCAAATTTAGAAAGGAGAGTTTGGGTGTGGAGGACTAACACCAAATACTGCTTTTAAAAGATTCTGGGTTGTACTCAGCAATTCCTTCTTTTTTAACAGTCTGGACTGTTTTTCTTGAAGATAATATTTTGCTTTTTTTTTTTGTTTCTATAAACTACATTATTATGCATAGCTCAGATTTTACTCCCAAGAAGACTACAATATCTGTGTAACATAAAATATGTCCTCCAAAAATGAGAAGCTACTTCCACACATTTAATTAGCAGCATTTTTTTGAGCAATAAGGAAGTTTTTGTGATGCCAACATGAAGGTATCATTTGGACGAAAGTGGATCTTTCTCAGCTAAGTTGTACTACACATTCCAAAAAGATGTGTTTTAAGGAATTCTTTACATTTGGGGTTTAAATTACTTAAATTCATGAAATACAACAGAGAAAGTCGCACCACCAAGGTGTAGTTTATAGGCTCATTCTATCATGTTCTTCTCTGACTTTGTAAATTCTTCCTCTGGTTGACTTGACCATGTAAGAAAAAGCTAACCCCTCTTCAATCTTCAAGTTTCAGTGGGACAAGGCAGCATTTGACCAGCATACAGAATGGGTCTACAGGAGTTTTCTTCAAACGCCACTAAGTCTAAGAATCAGATACTGAATTCTCTTTTACTACCTCTATTACTTAGTCTCTAATTGCTAGATGAGCAAAGGACACCACTGGTTGGTAAAACAGTATTATATATATTAATATTCTATCTCTCTATATTAATATTCTATCTCTTCATACATTCTGCTATATTCTGTGAATTATTGCAAGAGTCTAAGTATGAAGATAAAACCCAAGGTCCTTTGTTGGAGCTTTGTTGATGGAGACAAGTGAGAACAAAACCTTGAAATAAAAATAGAGGGTGAACAGGATATAATATGAACATGATACAATACTTCACAACCTCATTAACTGCCACTGAAATTCGGAGAAATTAATGCATATGGACAGGAGACAATATATTAATTATTTTACAAAAAATGTGGAACACGACTACAATTGTTAAATTGTTAATAAATAAAACAATTTGGTGGGGGGGGGGATATTTTGGCACAGCCCAATTATTCTAGGACTGTGATCTTATTATGTTGTGTTTTTATTGGAAGCTGAACAAGGATTGATCTGATAATTGATGGTTTAACTTTCAAGAGGACTTGGGACTCCAAAAAAAATACCCCTAGTAAAAGTGTAACTATGATTAAAGAGTATGAATAGTTTATGATCCTGGGAAAAATGATTCTGATAAGCTTAGCCAAAGGTTATGATTATTTTACATGGTAAGATCCAAGTGAAAAATGGCTTTATCTAACATAGCCAAGTTATTCTAACTCTCTAAAGGCAACAGAGAGGTATGTTCACCCAGATGAAACAGGCTGGAGAAACTAAGGCTCTAACACAAGCATGGCCAGGCCACTGCCTGGGTGCCCTTCCAAACCCTCTTCAGCTTGAGGCTCATACCATTTCATACAAGAATCAAGAAGCTACTCCCAGCTTGATGGTCTTCATGATGCCTTCTCCGCCATCTTGCCACTGTGACAGGTACAGCTTGGGAGGCCAAAGAGAGAGGATGAAAAGAACTGCCTTGTCCATTTCTGAGTCCTTGTCTGACTGACACAAATGTACAGCCTCTAACAGCCCATTTCAGAACTTTTAAAAGGTGATGTCATTGCTCCCTCTATGTGACCCCCAAGGTACCACTGCCACTTCATCACAGAATTCTTTCCAACTCAACCCAGACATAGCCTGGCTTATAACCCTTAACCCAGGGCTCAAGGCAGCCACCCCCATTTATTCACCGTTGGCATCTGACATGGAACCTTTTTGACTTTTCTATCCTGAGCACCCCTTAGGGCTGGAGGGGCAGAGGGGAGACACCTAGGATAGACAGACTTGGGGACATGCAGATGGAAACTCAGAATTTCTGAGGGGCTACATTTACCAAATGTGGTTCAAACTGCCCAAGTTGTTAGAGCTAATAATCATTGCTGAGATAAAGCATAGATTTCTAAGCAGTAATGGTAGGAGATGAGAGAGCTGGGCTTGGGGCTGTGATTTGTGAACTGCAGCATAAAAAATAATTACTCAAAAAAAAGTTATAAGGCTTTTGGGTGGATTTCACAATCAATATTCAAGGAACTTGCTGATCTGCCATGGGGATGAAGGACTTGTCAAAGTCACCTAGATAGTCCAGAGTCTTGTCTAGAATTCACAATCCAGAACCACAAAATAGAGATTGGTGACTAAGTGTCCCACTATCACATGCGTGTGCGCACGCGCACACACACACACACACACATAAAACCAGCTCCTGTCTCTACCTCAACCTCTCTTCCTTAAGACAATCAATACTTAGAGACCTCTTCTCAGAACAGGAGGGTTAACAGGAAATACTCTGATAAGAAATGCTCTTTAAGTAGTGTAAAGTTGAGTTGGCTGTGAAAATTCAACCATGTTGCCTTTAATTCATTTACTCACTAATAGCTACATCTCCAGACACAGCCAACCATTGCTAAATGTGGCTTCTGTTCCCATTGATCCCCAGCAGCCTTGTCGTTGTCGATGTTGTGAACAGCAAGCGCTCTGAGGAAGAGAGGTGCCCAGGGCCCACTGTTGCAGGTATAAATAAAATCTATCTGCTCATTTGGGCAAATGTCTTATTGATCAGAGCCGTGAAATGTCTGTTCCCACCACCGCCTTCATCCAGAATGTGGATACCTTTATGCGTGCACATTAGGTATCAAGCAGTCTGTCTACATTCCTGTCAGAACGGCTACAAGGACCCGTAATAATATGGCAGCAAATAAACGGAGATGTGTTCAAGTGAGAAATCAATTGGCTGTGTGGGGACAAAAATGAGAATAGCATGAGGTATTATTAGTCAAAGGTGAGGAACACAGGCTTTGTAAATCTCACTCCTACTCCCACATGTCCTTCCTCTGTCAGGTCACCCTGTACTGAAGCAGAATCAGAGAGTGAAGTTTGGGGAATGCCTCCTTCTCAGCCCTGAACCCCATCTTCTGCAGCTTTAAATCCAGGCAGCCCAGTCCTTCCCTCTGAGGATCACAGGAGGATTAAATGAGATGATCTATGGAAGCTTCTCCAGGCACCAGGCACTTCATGAATTTTTGTTTCGCTTCTGCTCTTAAGTGCCTTTCCCTGCGGGGCAGCAAGGGCGTTCCTCCTGTGGAAATGCTGCTGTGATCTCCCATCTTCTATCAGTCAGAACTTTTCCCCGTTTTGAGGGAGTGAACACCCAGTGCAAACTGGCTTAAATAATGAATGTGTGTTTCCCATCACCACAAACTCCAGGAGAAATGTTGGCTTCAGGCAAGTTTTGGACAAATGATACCAGCAGATACCATCTGTCTCCTCTGCCCTCCTAGTCTCAGCTTTATCTTAAGTCCCCACAAGGGAGCTTCCAGGAGTTTCCAGCTCCCCATCACCAGCAGCAAAAGAGACTCATCTTCTAGGCACATAGGATGTCACCTCACACTGTCTGGAGGAAGAAAGGACACCTCTTCCACCAGGTCACATACCGAGCCTACTATACACTTTACAGCCTGCCCAGCCTGCCACGCCTGAACTAATCCCCAGTCAAGGGGATGAGAAATGTTACGCCCACACTAACTGCAGCTCTAAACAGTAAAGACGCATAAAAACTCAGGAGATCAGGTTACCACTGGCCAAAATGGAAGAAATGCACCATGTGCTTGTCAATTAGCTGCTAGAACTGACAGGTTCTAAAGGCTGACCTGCCCCCTGCCCAACGCATATTCTAGGAATCAATCTTTGTTGTAAGATGCAGGGTTTGGGGAACCGTGTGTTACAGAACTTTGTTGTGGTAATCGCTGGCCATGGCCGTCAACAGAAGATGACCAATACAAGGAAAAAAGACCTGGATGAGGTGTGAAGGGCAGCCATGGAAGAGAGAAGATATTCTCAGATTCAGGATGAATCTAGAACACTTACCACTTGCTAATCAACAGATTGTTTCTTCTCTTTCCCTGACCATCGTAGTATAAGGCAGCTCCTGTTTGGGAACAGTGGTGCCATTCACTGAGATAAAAATTCTGAAGGAGAGACAGATTATTGGGGAAAGGGATAGTTACTAAAAAGTCAATATGAGCCGCTTAATTTTAATTCAGAAATGCCTTTAGATTTCCAAGTGGAAAGACAGCAGCAGTGTTGGGTATAGTGCTACTTATAAAATGACAGGTCAGCCATTCCCTAAACTCCTTCTTTGGGTTTACCATTTGGAAAATCCATACCATATCCACCATCTTCAGCTTTTGCCAGTCTCAGCAGTTAAGATTTCTATTTACGATGCTTCATGCTGAGGATACTGCTTTTAATGAACCAGATGGAAAGCCAGGAGTAAGAGTCTTCACAGAATCTATCTTCTACACCACAGATCACTGAGCCTACTGTAGGTTATAGATTAACTCCCCCCAGCTGTCATCCACAGATAAAATTCATTTCTGCCCAGTGTGCTGCCCATGGCCCCAAAGGAGGGTAAAATGCTTAACTCTGGACCAGTCAATTGGCACAAAACATTGAGGCAAAATTCTGAGAACTGACCATTCAGAAGGGACCATCCCTTTTTGCTTCAAAATGTATATTACATATAGAGTTTACAAGGCCATTCAAGTTTGGCCAGTACTCCAACTGAGTCTTGGATGCTGATGAGTTTACCATGGACTTCAAATCCAACAGTCTTGCAAACCCTTGACAGCCAGCAGCTGGAAGCCCTTCTGTCCCATAACTAAGTGCTACGAGCTCACCCAACCCTCGCTGAAGAAGGCTTCATCTAACCATTGCAGCTTGCTTGACAAATGTATCTCCATTATCTGCTAAGCAGTACCTTTTCCCCATTCCCACGAAAGAGGAAACAAAAAAGAACTAAGGGAAAGAGAAACCAAGGCCTGAAGCAGTAACAGAAAGTTACAAGTGCAAAGACCCTCGCAAATAAAGTAAAGAAGATTCTACATGCCATACAACATAATTAGACCTTGCAGAACTAAGAGAGACCGAAGTTTCCTAGGGAGGTCTCTGTGTCGGAGTGCTGTGGGTCTCCACCCTCCCCCATGGGTGTTCTCATCCAATTTTGCTCCTTTAAATATCATCTGTATGTCAATGACTCCCAAATTTACACTGCCATGGCCTTTCCCCTCATTTACAGATCAAATTGCCCACTTGACATCTCCACTTAGTTGTCTAAAAGTCAACTCAAATTTCATAGATCTTGAGCAAAACTCTTAATTTTCACAACTCCAGCCTCTTTCTCCTCCAAGACCAGTCATCTCAGGAAAATCACCCCATCCACGCAGTGGCTCAAATACAGAACCTCACTTCCCTCCTCGACCATGCCCCTTCCTCTACCTCCCTCCATGTATTTGCTCTATCAACAAGCCTTGTTGCATTTATTCACAAACCTAGGCTTCACGACCTCCTTCCCCTCGCCCCCCACTCTGCTCCTTTGCCTCTACACTGTCATCAGTATCATCTCATGGGACCCCAGGAAAACCCTCTTAACTGGCCTCCCTGTTCCCATCTCCCATCAGCAAAGAAGCTGAGCTGATGCATACAGGATTTCATCATTCCTGGCTTGAGGTGATCAAGCACCTTCCCTTTTGTTTCAATGACCAAGCCTAAACTTGAATGTGGCCTCAACCCTAGAGCCAGCAGGATCCCTGAATATCCCCTGTACTCTCACCTTCTCCCTCATTGACCTTCTAGCCACATTGGCCTTCTCTTTCTAGAATAAACTAAATGTGTTCCTCCATCAGCATCTCTCAGGACTCCATTTAAAAACTCCAACAGAGTGGGGAACCCCCCTACACTGTTGGTGGGAATGCAAGCTAGTGCAACCACTCTGGAAAACAGCATGGAGTTTCCTCAAAATGTTGAAAATAGAACTACCCTATGACCCAGCAATCGCACTCCTGGGTATTTACCCTAAAGATACAAACGTAGTGATCCAAAGGGGCACGTGCACCCGAATGTTTATAGCAGCAATGTCCACAATAGCCAAACTATGGAAAGAACCTGGATGTCCATCAACATATGAATGGATAAAGAAGATGTGGTATATATACACAATGGAATACTATGCAACCATCAAAAGAAATGAAATCTTGCCATTTGTGACAAATGGAACTAGAGCGTATCATGCTTAGCGAAATAAGTCAAGCGGAGAAAGACAACTATCATATGATCTCCCTGATATGAGGAAGTGGTGATGCAACATGGGGGCTTAAGTGGGTAGGAGAAGAATCAATGAAACAAGATGGGATTGGGAGGGAGACAAACCATAAGTGACTCTTAATCTCACAAAACAAACTGAGGGTTGCTGGGGGGAGGGGAGTTGGGAGAAGGGGGGTGGGGTTATGGACATTGGGGAGGGTATGTGCGTTGGTGAGTGCTGTGAAGTGTGTAAACCTGGCGATTCACAGACCTGTACCCCTGGGGATAAAAATATATGTTTATAAAAAATTAAAAATTAAAAAAAAAAACAAACTCCAACAGAGTGACACCTACTTGTGTACCCTCACCAAATAATGAGATCTCCACAGGTGTACCAGAAGGATTAAAGCACCCTATATTTTTTCTTCCTCTTTTCATCACTTCCCAGGATTATCTTGCTTCATTATTTAATTGCCTTTTTCTGTCTCCCTACCAGAACACAAGCTTCAAGAGGGCAGTGAC
Organism: Mustela erminea; assembly: GCF_009829155.1. Lineage (NCBI taxonomy): Eukaryota > Metazoa > Chordata > Mammalia > Carnivora > Mustelidae > Mustela > Mustela erminea. The sequence goes on along the minus strand of NC_045616.1, from coordinate 19,176,134 downwards.
TTTTTGTTTTATTTTCCCCCAACTAAGTACCCAGTGATTCATATCCCCTACCCACTCATGGAATATTTCTTAAATGAATCCTCAAACTCAGTGGTTTTTAAAAACACTTTCTGCCAGCTCCTGGGGTTCTGCCAAAGTTCTTCAAGGAGAGAGCGAGGGAGAGGAGGCAGGCAGAAAGGGAGGCAGTGCTGGCTGAGTTGTGAGCCTTCCATGGATTCAGCTGGAAGGCTTCTGCTTCCTTCTGTGTACACAGTGGCTTTCTTGCAAGATTTTGATTGTTCAAAAGGTTGTGGTCTACAAACTATATGACAACCAGTAGTCCCTTGCTATGATCTCATTTGATACATGAGCTTACTTACCTATGGCCTAAAAGATGTCAATACAAACCCCATCCAAAATCTAGGTCCCACAGACAAAGATGAACATCCTTTCCATCACATCTGGTGTATACCTTCACTTCAACCCCCACCATCACTTCAACATGCAGCTGCAGCTTCTCACTGTTATTAAATAATACCACACGGTTCCTTGTTACTGTGAAAAGTAACACACTGTCCAGTATGTTGGATTTTCTCCTAAATCTACTACAGAACTTTACTTTAAATAATAGAATTGCCTGACCCAAATCCTTTTTAGCTATTTAAACACTATTTTCCAAGCAGACAGTTGAGACCGAATAAATTTATCAAGTGAGATATTCTTCCCATTGAATGTCTTTCCATGCAAATCAAGCTGTCAAGTGGTAGAATATACCTTACAGCTGCAATCAAGAATAAGTGTCAAACAGATTGCAAATTATGATAATCATTTTATAAACCGATATATAAGAATTAATTCAAAAGTATTGACTTTAGTTTAATTCATAAAGGCATTTATGAATGTAAGATAATAAGATCTGTGTCCCCTGATCTGTAATACCCAGGAATCTTCAAAGGGTCTATTCCAATAGGATGAGTCAAACTATCAGTTTCTCCCAGCCTATTAAAGTTAAGATTTACCACATTTCCTAATATACAACAAATTGAGCGAATGGCCGCAAAGCACATTCTGCAGAAGGCAGATCTGAACTCATGCTTCCATTTGGAAAACTCAACTTATGGCCAACAAAACTCAGCTTTAGGAAAATATGTATAATTCTCCCAAGATGGGAAGGAGCTTCCAGTAGGAATGTCAGAAAGTATAATAAGTCAACTGTAAGAGAAGAGAATATTGAAGGATATAGAGAGATATTGTAGTAAGTAGAAGGAGAATCTCCTTTCAAGTTCCAAGTCCTGCATGCTGGCACTGCCTATAATCAATGGACAGGCCATTTGATGTCTATGTGCCTCAATTTGCCCAGTGTAGTTTAACAGTATATTGAACTGTTATGTTCAGTTCATAGGAACTGTGTTGGCTGCCTCCTCATCATCCATTTCCCTCTTCTTTTCAATGAAGAACCATCCAAACCTACTCCCTACACCGAGTTTTAGATGGGACAGACTCTGCCTGCATTCCAAGCATGAGGTATTTAGGGGAATCCTTCAGAGATGGCTTGGACTCATTGGTCTAAGTCATCACTATTGGTCCAAGAATATGTACCAACTTCAGTTAAAGCCCAAAGCCACAAGGAGACATTTGATTGAGTCTGGAGGATCTAAACTTCCTTTCTCTTCTATCATGACCAGAACCAAAATCCACTCTTCCTATAGACAGCATGGTGTAAGAACGTGAAATTGGAAATGCCACCATCACTGTTGTTCCCCAGGAAGCCACTGAAGATGGAACGGTTCTCCAGAACTGAGCTCAGTGCAAAGGGTCCTAGAGACATGGGACTGTAACCATGGCAATCTCTTCCATCTCTCCTATGTCTGACAACAGTGCAAATCTGGACCTTTCAGCTATGGACTAATATAACTCTTGGGTTGATTAAGCCAATCTAGGTTAGGTATTGTTTTGCATAAAATGCAAAGTATGCATTTGACTTATACCTGAGGCCATTCTTAGAATCAAGTATCCATTGCTACCCAAGAGTCAGTGGCCCCTCCTTCCTTACCTCAGTCTGAATCTCAGTACTGCTCAATGCATGGTCACATGACTCAGGAAGGGCTGACTCCCATTCCTAGTTACAGGTGGAGGAGAAACTGGTTTGTCTAGACCAATCTATCCAATCTAATATATCTTGCCAGTGGTTGGCTTAAGAAGGGAAATCCGGGGGCGCCTGGATGGCTCGGTGGGTTAAAGCCTCTGCCTTCGGTTCAGGTCATGATCCCAGAGTCCTGGGATCGAGCCCCGCATCGGGCTCTCTGCTCAGCAGGGAGCCTGCTTCCTCTCTCACTTTCTGCCTGCCCCTCTGCCTACTTGTGATCTCTGTCTGTCAAATAAATAAATAAAATCTTTGAAAAAAGGGAGGAGGAGGAGGAGGAGGAGGAGGAGGGAAATCTATGCAGCACCTGGGTGGCTCAATGGATTAAGTGCCTGCCTTCATTGCAGATATGATCTCAGGGTCCTGGGATGGAGTAACACATCGGGCTCCCTGCTCAGTGGGAAAGCTGCTTCTCCCTCTCCTCTTGCTCCTTCCCCCTGCTCATTCTCTCTTAAATAAATAAATAAAATCTTTTCAAAAAGGGGTGGGGGGTGGAATCCAGGAGAGAATTTTGCTGTGGCCAAACTCAGATTTCAAGTCAAAGTTTTATAGATGCTAACAAGAGGCACAAGGACACTGCTATGGGAGACACCTGCTAGGGAGTAATATCCCCCTGACCCTCAGATTCTTACATTGAATCCTTAGGCCCCAGTGATTGTATTTTGAAATGGAGCCTCTAGGAGGTAATTAGATCATGAACCCTCAGGAACAAGACTAGTGCCTTCACTGAAGAGACCTGAGAGAGATCTCTTGCTCTTTCCCAGGAGTACCTACAGATAAGGAAAATAAATTTAGAAGTTTTCCTGGTATTTCAAGGCTGAAATTGGTAGTGTATCCACCTCAAATAATGAAATTCTAAGTACATCTTACCATCAGACCTAACACTGAAATATACTTCTATCCCATCACAAATAAACAATGGGATAGAAGCCACACAACTCTGAAACAAGGAAGAGTAATAACTGACAGCTGAGCTCTGAGTAAGAACTGCTAAGGACTTCTCATCACCACCTGAGGTTCATCTTCATGCTCAGCTTGCTAAGAATTTCAAGTTTTCAGTTGTATAGAAGAAACAACATGACATGGCTACATTTAGAACAAAGCAAGGTGGACGTGCTTCTTTTATGGGATGTGAACTTATTGCAATGGTTTGACTTACTTTTATAACATTAAGCAGGACATCCTTTCCTTCTTACAACAACGAGGCAGCTGGTCAAGCAACTGCTTCCCAGAGCATAGAAGCAAATGATATGGACACTTGCACGAGTAGCTACTTAGACCTCTCCTCCAGCTACACTTTCACAAGATTAGTTGCCTTGTAGGAAAAACTGTACCAAATCGTCTTTCTGCTACCCACTCATCTACATGCAGAAATTAAAGATCATGCATTGTCCAGGGCAGAGGAAGCTGATGAAGTCATTTAACTGTGCTTTTAACAGACCACAAAAATTATTTCCATGAGTTCATTACGAGGCCTAATATCAAAATGTATCCCATGGCTGGGCATTGTGTCTACCTGTATTATATGTATGTACAGGGTCATCCTTATCTATCGTTTTAAGATTTTATTTATTTGACAGAGAGAAAGAGACCATAAGCAGGGGGAGCTGCAGAGGGAGAGGGAGAAGCAGGCTCCCTGATGAGCAGAAAGTGGGACATGGGGCTGGAGCATGGGACCCTGGGATCATGACCTGAACCGAAGACAGATGTTTAGCCAACTGAACCACCCAGCCAGCCCAACCTTATCCATCTTACAACAAAACTCATCTTGTTTCATGAATATTACTGAGTTCCTGAACAAACTCCTCATTCAGGACCTTCTAAGTGACTCCAAGTTGTTCTTCTCTAGGATTCATTGCACTCAATGCAACTTTTCCTTACTACAGCCATTACCAAATGTACACTCCAACTCCCAGGCTTAGGACATTATGGCCTCAGCCAACCTTTTATTTCTGTTATCAGAGAGATTTTTGGCCAGAAGAGCTAATCCACAGTTTTATGGATGCTAATTCTGCTCAGATTTAGTTTGAAATAAAAACCTCAGCTACTATTTTTTTTAAAGGTGTATTGTCTATCATTTTCAAAACTGGTGCCTAAATTATCTGAGAAGATCTTCAGAATAAATTTACATGAATTTACTGCCTCAAACCCCACAGGAAAACAGAAAGGCATGTTTTGTTTGCTCCTTAGAAATCCCCTGCTCCCTTAGCATGAGCAGGAAGTGTTTTTTTTCCCAGGAAGATGAGACGTTCAGGGGAACCCACAGTAACATATAATTCAGAAAAGGTCAGTGAAGCCCAGAGACAGTCACTAAACAACCTGACTGACTCTTAAACACACTGCTTTTCTTCCCCTTCACTTTTGAACTTCATCTTCTACTTGAATATTACTTAGAGTTCATCTCAAAATGATTCATTTATTCTTGTACTTATTTTCCAAGATACTACCTGAAAACTGACCTACTTGCCAAGATGCCTGATTGAGACAGTCTATTTCAGAATGAACTATTTGCCACCAAAGAGATGGTGGGGGTTTTGCAGGACAAAGAACATAGCATCTAGATTAAAAAAAAAAAAAATGTATGTAGAAATTAATATTGGTTAATATATGGTGTACAAATACAAAAATCAGTGTGTCAATATAATTAACTGTTATATGTATAGTTATACATACACAAACTGTAAGTATATTGAAATATAAGGTACGTTTATACACAAGTACATATATATTCTACATAAAGCTATATGTTTGAAGATGGTTAATTTCCAAATCCCAGGTAATGGTGTAATTAACCAGATCATACTGGCATCAGACATCCGTAGGAAGAGGAGATAAACTGAACAATCTTCCATTCAGTACACTCAGTCTTAGAGTGATTGAAACCAGTATTATTATTTCACATAAAAAAAAAAGTCCCATCTTTGTTCACTCAGTCAATCAGTGATCTTATCAACAGCCCAGCCTTATCTCTCATCAGCTTTTAGTAGTATCAGCTAGGAAAATGGCAGAGAAGTAGGAGACCCTGTTTCAAGTGGTCCCCTAAAGTGAGCTAAACTATCCACCAGAACACTCTGAACACCCATGATAACAGCCTGAGATGTAGGATTATACACTTCTGGATCTCTATGGGGGCAGAAGACATCAGTGGAGAGGTAACATGGAGTGCCATCACTCACACTGATATCAGAGGATAAAAAGAAGGGGGAGGGAACCACCAGAAGTAACCCATTGAAAAGTAATACCCCAATGCAAAAGTGCCCTGTGGTTGGGGACCAGCATTAACTTGGATTCCGGTTAAAAGCACTCAAAAAGAGCAAAAGATCTTAAGGGGCACCTGGTGATATCAGGTGATTACGGGCCCAGGCCTAACTAAGCCCACGTTCCCAGGACAGTTACTGCAGGTGACCACCCATGCCAGAAAGGGCCCAGCAGGGGTTCCAGTTCGTGGTCCCCAAGCCCTAGGCTTTCCGCTGCTTGCATCAGCACTTGGCTTGTCACACTCCCGCCCACACCTGTGAGAGCCTGGTGTGCGTGCCTGCCGGCAGTCTCTGGGCCCACAGCCTACAGCAACCTGTGTCTTTGCTGGGTGTGAGCGCACCGGGCATGGGCTGGGACTCCAGAGAGCAGTCCTGGCAGTGGCAGCCACCCGGGTTCTCCGAAGCAATAACGCTTGTGGCTGTAATGGCACAAGGGTGCAGAGAGGGCCTCTGGGGGACAGCTGGGAGTGGCTGGGGTGTGCACGGCCTGTGGGAGGCTGTGGTGTTCAGGGGAGTTTGCAGAGGGGGGAGTCTGTGTGTTCTGGACCTCCCAGAGGGGAGCAGACATAGGCTTCTCTCTGAGGCGGAGGTCTGGGAGCAGTTTGTTTTCCACTAAACCTCCAAAAAGCAGCAAAAAGTCATCAAAGAGCAAAAACTTCCAGAAAACAAAAGCCTGAAAAACCAGTTTCCACAGAGCCCAGCCCCCTGATAGGGGGCAGGAGGACACAGTCAAGCAGGACTCACTGAAAAACAACATGGCAGGCCTCTCCCCCAGAAAGCCAGCCAAAAGAATGAGAGGAAAACCACCACAGGGTCCCCATAAAACTGTAAAACCCCAACATCAGGGGAAAACAATATATTAAGCTAAAATCTGTATATTTCATAGATACAAATTTTCTTTCTTTTTTTTAAACTCATTCTCATGATTCTTCTTTTAATTTTTTTGATCTACTTAGCTTTACAGCTAGAGGTTTAATACAACATATTCCATAATAACTTTTTAACATGAACTTTTTTCATGCATATAACTGTGTTTCTTTTTCATCTATATATGTATATATACATATATATATATATATATTTTGCATATAGATATAAGCTTCAAGGTAATTCTTTTTCCCTATTCAATACTACCCCTATATAAAAACCAGTTTTAATTTCCCTGTATCTTTGGAAAGTTGACTCCTTTAACAAAGATAACAAGATTCACCCAGGAAGAACCAAAATAACTTTCATTGCCCACATTGAGGGTTTATAAAGATTATCTCATCTTATTCTTCTGTTAGTGTTACTGTGTATTTGTTTTTGTTTTTGTACTATATAAATCTTATTCTTGGTGCTCATTTTGGCTGGGTTTTTCTTTTTCTTTTTTTTTTTTTCTTGTCTTTTACTTTTGTTGGTCTTTTTGTTTGTTTGGTTTTGTTTATGTACCTTATAAATCTTACTTTTGGGGCTCATTTTGGCTGGATTTTTTTTTTTTTTTTTTTTTAATTTTTGGTGGTGGTTTCTGATTGCTCCAAAACTTTATAGGGTGAAACTTGCCTGGATTGTGGTTGATATATTCAGCTCTACATCCCCTCAACTACCTTTCACCAAAATGACTAGGAGGAGGAACATCCAACAGAGGAAAAATTCAGAGACTATGCCTTCTGCCATGGAACTACTGGATATGGACATAAACAGTGTGTCAGAAAGGGAATTCAGGGTAACAATTATCCAGGCAATGTCTAGGTTGGAGAAAACCATTAGTGACAACATAGAAACTCTAAGGGCAGAAGTGGGAGCTGATCTGGCAGTACTAAAAAATGCTATCAGTGAGATCCAATCTAAACTAAATACTCTAACAGCTAGGGTAACCAAGGCAGAAGATCGAATTAATGATCTAGAAGACAAACTGATAGAAAAGAAGTATCAGGAGGAAGCCTGGCACAAACAGCTTAGAAGTCATGAAAACAGAATAGGGGAAATAAATGACACCATGAAATGTTCCAACATCAGAATTATTGGGATCCCTGAGAGGGTGGAGAAAGAGAGAAGACTAGAATATATAGTTGAACAAATTCTGGGTGAAAATTTCCCTAGTCTGGGGAATGGAACAAGTGTTCATGTCCCAGAGGCAGAAAGGATACCACCAAGATCAACAAATCTAGAAAGACTAGAAATCCAGATTTCTAGACCAATCTAGAAATCCAGACATTTGATTGTGAAATTCACAAATCATAATTTTAGACAAGATGTCCTAAGGGCAGCTGGGGGAAGAGATTTCTTATGTACAGAGGAAGGTCCATCAGAATAATGTCAGACCTGTCCACAGAAACCAGGAAAACCAGAAAGGGCTGGCAAGACAAATTCAGAGTAAAATGAGAAAAACATGCAGCCAAGAATACTTTATCCAACAAGGCTAACATTCAAAATGGATGGAGAGATGAAGAACTTCCAAGACCTGCAAGGTTTAAAAGAGTATGTGACCACCAAGCCAGCACTACAAGAAATATTAAGAGGGGTTCTATAAAAGGAGAAAGAAATAGAACAGAAATGAGTGACATAGAACAGAAATTTACAGAGACAGTCTATAGAAACAAGGACTTCACAGGCAACATGATGTGAATAAAAACTTATCCTTTAATAATCACTCTCAATGTGAATGGCCTAAATGCTCCCATAAAACAGCACAGGGTTGCAGACTGAATAAAACAACAGGACCCGTCCATATGTGGTCAAAAAGAGACATGTTTGGAACCTAAAGATACATCCAGACTGAAAGTGAAGGGATGGAGAACGATATTTCATGCCAATAGGCCTCAAAAGAAATCTGGGGTAGCAATTCTTATATCACATAAATTAGATTTTAAGCTAAAGACTGTAGTCAGAGATACAGAAGGACACACATCATTCTTAAAATGTCTACCCACCAAGAAGATCTAACAATTGTAAATATTTATGCCCCCAATATGGGAGCAGCCAGCCACATGAGCCAACTGTCCAACTGTTAATCAAAATAAAGAGTCATATTGATATGAATACATTAATTGTAGGGGAACTTAACACACCACTCTCAGTAAGAGATCATCCAAACAGAAAATCAATAAAGGAACAAGAGCTTTGAATGACACCTTGGACGAGATGGACCTTGTAGATATACACAGAACATTCCACCCTAAAACAACAGAATACTCACTCTTCTCCAGTGCACATGGAACTTTCTCCAGAATAGACCACATACTGGGTCACAATTCAGGGCTCAACTGATACCAAAAGACTGAGATTATCCCCTGCATATTCTGAGACCACAATGCTTTGGAACTGGAATTCAACCACAAGAAAAAGTTTGGAAGGAATTCAAACACTTGGAAGCTAAAGACCAGCCTGCTCAAGAATATTTAGATCAACCAGTAAATCAAAGAAGAACTTAAAACAATTCACAGAAACCAATGAGAATGAAGACACATCGGTCCAAAACCTATGGGATACAACGAAGGCAGTCCTAAGGGGGAAATACATAGCCATCCAAGCCACACTCAAAAAAATTGAAAAATCCCAAATACACGAACTCTCTTTGTACCTTAAAGAACTCGAAAATCAACAATGAATTAAGCCAGCCCCATGCACAAGAAGGGAAATAATCCAGATTAGAGCAGAGATCAACAAGTTAGAAACAAGATACAGTACAACACATCAATGAAACTAAAAGTTGGATCTTTGAAAGAATCAATAAGATCAATAAACCACTGGCCAAACTAATCCAAAAGAAAGACAGAAGACCCAAATTAATAAAATTATGAATGAAAGGGGAGCGATCACGACTAACACCAAGGAAATAGAAATTATTATCAACAGTTATATGTCAAAAAGTTAAGCAACCTAGAAGAAAGGGATTCATTCCTGGGAACTTATAAACTTCCAAGACTGAAACAGGAAGAAATTGACAACCTGAACAGACCCATATCCAGTAATAAGATTGAAGCTATGATCAAACACCACCCCCCAAAAAAGAGCCCAGGACCTGATGGGTTCCCTGGGGAATTCTACAGAATATTCAAAGAAGAAATAATACCTATTCTCCTGAAGCTGTTTCAAAAAACACAAACAGAAGGCAAACTTCCAGATTCTTTCTATGAAGTCAGCATTACCCTGATCCTCCAACCAGGCAAAGACCCCATCAAAAAGGAGAATTTTAGACCAGTATCCCTGATAAATATGGATGCCAAGATTCTCAACAAGATCCTAGCTAATAGGACCCAACAGTACATTAAAAAGATTATCAACCATGACAAGGTGGGATTAATCCATGGGATACAAGCGTGGTTCAACATTCACAGATCAATTGATGTGATAGAACAAATCAATAAAAGAAGAGAGAAGAACCACATGGTCCTCTCAATTGATGCAGAAATAGCATTTGACAAAATACAGCATCCGTTCCTGATTAAAATGATTCAAAGTATAGGGATAGAGAGAACATTCCTCAACTTCATAAAATCTATCTATGAAAAACCCACAGCAAATATCATTCTCAATGGGGAAAAGCTGACAGTCTTCCCCTTAAAATCAGGAACATGACAAGGATGCCCATTCCCATCAATATTATTCAACATCATACTAGAAGTCCTAGCAACAACAACCAGACAACAAAAAGAAATAAAAGGTATTGAAATTGGCAAAGAAAATGTCAAACTCTCTTTCTTCTCAGATGACATGATACTTTCTATGGAAAACCCAAAAGACTCCACCCCCAAATTACCCCCAAAGAACTCATGCAACAATTCAGTAACGTGACAGGATACAAAAATCAATGCACAAAAATCAGTTTCTTTCTTAAACACTGAGACTGTAGAAAGAGAAATTAGAGAATCAATTCCATTTACAACAGCACCAAAAACCATAAGATACCTGGGAATAAACCTAACGAAAGAGGTAAAGATCTATACTGGAGTAACTACAGAACACTCATCAAAGAAACTGAAGAGTACACAAAAAGATGGAAAACCCTTCCATGCTCATGGATCAGAAGAATAAACATTGTTAAAATGTCTACACTGCCCAGAGCAATCTATACTTTCAACGCTATCCCGATCAAAATACCACCAGCATTTTTCAAAATGCTGGAACAAATAGTCCTAAAATTTGTATGGAACCAGAAAAGACCCAAATCACCAAAGGAATGTTGAAAAACAACAACAACAACAACAACAAAGCAGGAGTATGGCATTGTCTTACCTCAAGCTATATTACAAAGAATGATAACCAAGACACCATGGTACTGGCACAAAAACAGACACATAGATTGTTGGAATAGAACAGAGAGCCCAGATATGTACCTGCAATTCTATGGTCAAACAACATTTGACAGAGCAGTAAAAAATATCCAGTGAAAAAAAGACACTCTCTTCAATAAATGGTCCTTGAAAAATTGGATAGCTATGTATAGAAGGATGAAACTTGACCATTCTCTTACACCATACACGAAGATAAACTCACAATGGATGAAAGACCTCAATGTGAGACAGGAATCCATCAAAATCCTAGAGGAGAACATGGGAAGTAAACCTCTTCAACATCAGCCACAGCAAATTCTTTCAAGACATATCTCCGGGGTGCCTGGGTGGCTCAGTCGTTAAGTGTCTGCCTTCAGCTCAGGTAATGATCCCAGGGTCCTGGGATTGAGCTCCGAATCAGGCTCCCTGCTCTGCAGGAAGCCTGCTTCTCCCACTTCCACTCCCCAAGCTTGGGTTCCCTCTCTGTGTCTTTCTCTGTCAAATAAATAAAATCTTAAAAAAAAAAAAAAAAGACATGTCTCCAAAGGCAAGGGAAACAAAAGCAAAAATGAAATTTTGGGACTTCATTAAGATAAAAAGCTTCTGCACAGCAAAGGAAACAGTCAAGAAAATTAAGACACAACCCACAGAATGGGAGAAGATATTTGCAAATGACACTATAGATAAAGGGCTGGTATCCATGATCTATAAAGAACTTCTCAAACTCAATACCCAAAAAACAAATATTCAAGTCAAAAAATGGGCAAAAGACATGAGCAGACACTTCTCCAATGAAGACATACAAATGGCTAATAGACACATGAAAAAGTGTTCATCATCATTAGCCACCAGGGAGATTCAAATCAAAACCACATGGAGATATCACCTTACACCTGTTAGAATGGCTAAAATAAACAAAACAAGAAACAACAAGTGTCAGAGAGGATGTAGAGAAGGGAACCCTCTTACACTCCTCGGTAGGAAGGCAACTTGGTGCAGCTACTTTGGAAAACAGTGTGGAGATTCCTTAACAAATTAAAAAAAGAGCTACCCTCTTACCCTGCAATTGCACTACTAGGTATTTACCCCAAAGACACAGATGTAGCAAAAAGAAGGCCCATATGTACCCCAATGTTCATAGTGGCAATGGCCACAATCACCAAACTGGAAAGAGCCAAAATGCCCTTCAACAGACAAATGAATAAAGAAGATGCGATCCATATATACAATGGAATATTACACCTCCATCAGAAAGAATGAACACCCAACTTTTGTATCAACATGGGTAGGTCTGGAGGAGATTATGCTGAGTGAAATAAGTCAAGCAGAGAGAGTCAATTATCATATGGTTTCACTTATTTGTGGAGCATAAGGAATAACATAGAGGACATTAGGAGAAGAAAAGGAAAAGTAAATTGGGAAATCAGAGGGGGAGATGAACTATGAGAGACTATGGACTTTGAGAAACAAACTGAGGCTTTTAGAAAAAAGGGGGGTTTGGCAGGGAATAGGTGAGCCTGGTGGTGGGTATTAAGGAGGGCATGTATTGCATGGAACACTGGGTGTTGTGCATAAATGGTGAATCTTAGAACACTGAAAAAATAAAATAAAATTTTAAAAAATAGTATCAGCTAAGTCCATTTTCACTTGTGCAATTTTGACTGAGGCCAGAAGCTACCACAGCAGCCTCCAGTGCGTGAGGAGCAGTCCACGACTGCATAATCCAAGTTCTTTCCTTTAAACTGACTGGACCAATTGAAAACAGTCCCCATAACTGCACTAGGAATAGTTCTAATTAGCTGATTAACTCCTGCTTGGGCTCCTGAATCCATTGTTGGTAGTAGAGGTGGGGGTTACTGTGATTCAACCAATCAGAAGCCTCCCCAGCAGTCACCCTTGGATTTAGCATCCCTCCAGCCAAAGGGATTGACTGGGAAAAAGTTGCTACCTCCACAAAATTGAGGTTCTCTTAGTAAGTCCAAGTTCTGGAATGTGCCTGGAGTAAGAAAAAGTCCTCCTATAGATCCATTTCAAGGAAGACAAAATATTTTGAACACTATATTTTTAATTATCACAATCAATATCACAGCCCCTGACCTCCTCATGGTCAATATTTAAGTCCTAGTTTCTCCCAAATTGAAATGGTCAACCAGAAAAAATACCAACAAATGAAAGAGAAGAAATCATAGTTTTTGGAACCATGATCTGGGAAGAGAGACTAAAGTTCCCTTTCCATTGCTAGATCTAGAAATCTGCTCGTTCTCCCAATAGACCAAGTGCAGTGGAACTCTTCTGGGAGTTTCCAAGAAGAGATGGAAAAGCCCGCCATGAAGAAGACTGGTTGCCTTTGGAGCCACATATAGCTCAGCTAAAATCATAGATTTCACGACCTATGGTCAATGCCTACCATAGGCCAGCAATGCCAGAGTTTGGAGCCAACTAAATCCAACCCCTCCCCTTAACAACACACCACAAATCTAAGCCTAGAAGGCAATGTTATACCATATACCATGCAGAACTGATGCCTTCTAGCAATAAAATTACTGGCACTAAGATGAAGCAAGAGTGGTGCCCCCACCCTGTGCACGATTCCGTGAGGTGCTTGTGTAATCCCCACAGTCGTCCTGAAACCCTCTCTTGTCTCACCCCCATCCCAACCCCGGTGCACCGACATTTCCCTCCAATCCACAGTCCACCACTCACTTCTCATTGAGTTCAATCAGCTTTAGATCCCATTGAGTTACCCTTGGTATTTTCTTCGCTTTCTTATCTAAGAATATTTAATTTTGTCAGTATTAATTTCTCTTTCTGAGCATAAAGAACACTTAATCGTAGTACCTCACCCCACCCCCATGCCCAGCAAGAAGGGGTTTGGAGATTACAGCTCAATGTGTGAGCTTTTTCTTTTTTTTCTTTTTGAAGTGTTTTGTGCTTTGGGGATGAAAGGTGTTTCATGACTTCAAAGCATTCCCATTATTATTTGTCCACTATTCAGGACAATCAGGGTAATTTGGCAACAGCTTTTCTTCTTGGCAGAAGAAAAGGCTGATTGCAGGAGTGGGGTGGGGGGCGGATTATGTGCAGTTTATGTGAGGTTAAGGTCATGGCCAATGCAAGATAAAAAAGCTCTTTGTTTTATGAATAAATACAAGATTTCTGATTTATCCCCTTATTTTAGAATACCAGCATATGCTCATTTTTTAAATGTTTCAAATACCCTATTCCCACAGCTTTAGAGGGAAGCTTCCTCAACTCATGAATTTATTATCCACAGTTTATATGTTGCTGTCATAAATTTTCAGTGTCCAAGCAAACTTTGATACCGATTTTGATATTCCCCATCAATTATGTCATCTTTGGCGATTCACTGCATTGAGATCTATTTGTAGTTTAGAATAAAGTAGTGACTGATATCCATAACTTAATGCCAGGACACTGGACATCACTAGGAAATCTCAAGAGTATTTGCTTCTGGTATCAAATTAAGTAGAAATGAGTCATTGAGCAAATGTGATTTATTTAATTCACATCCTAGAGGAATGTATCCAGTAATTCTTCATCTTGCCCTGATCATTGAAATTCTCAGTCACTTTTAGAAATTTAGCTCTCATTTTCCCCAGAAGGGGGAAAAAAAAAGTTTTCAAGAAGATAAATTTTACTTGCCTATAAATTTAGGAGCTTTATCTTTCCTGAGGAGCTTTTCTCGTTGGTTATTTAAAGGCACTTTATTAAGCATCTCTCTTTTAATTAGTTTTAAATCTAGATCTCTTTCAACTGCACACCCTTCTCCTTGTGAGTAGGTAAGTCTCTTCTGTTAAAAATAGGACCTACTTCACGCTTAGAAAAATGCACTGATTCCGCTAACATCTGGTCTAAACACCAGGAGTTGTGATAATAGGTACTCACACATAGGTCTGCGAGATGTCAGTGTGTTAGCTGCTGCTTGACGCCAACTCATGCACCAACAGGTATAATTAGAAGATAAGGGGGTTTCTCACAAAGCTAAAACCAACTGATTTTCCACTTTAAGAAAATCAAGGAAGTTTTCTAACAAGATTACCTGACTTTCAGTGTTATTCACATAATTAAATGGACGGTTTTCCATCCTTAAAGAGCAAGCGCCTGGATTAAAAATAGAGCAGTGTATTCCTTTTTGAAACATTTCTACAGAAAATAATATATTAATAATGGGGCATAATTAGAATAGTATTTCCTCACTCTGTTTATGTATCTTTGTTTCTCTTGTTCATCTCTCTTGCTCACACACACTCATATACTCACACAATATCCTGACTCATTACATTGTCCTCTCTCTCCCAAGTAGCACGACACCTTGCTCTTAAAATAACTCCCATCTATCCTGTGCCTAAAATTATGTTTACAGTCTAACCCAGTTCCACGAGAAAACAGAAAACTCTGCGTTCAGGAACTGATCTCCAGATCCTTTCCCAAGGGTAAACCACTCTTCAGTTGTGTTCAAAGGACTCATGGTCCCCATCTTTTTCATTCTTGGCTCTTGCATGCTGGAAGCCTTGGTCTTCAACCTTCCACTTCTTCTCTTGCATTCATTTTCTCTTTACTGTAGAATATGGTCTTCAACTCCAGGAGACCAGCAATGACCATGTAATTTATAAGCTCCTGGAGTTTCAAGATGAGGGTTAACAGTGGTATTTCATTTTTGCACATCTCTGCATTCACTGGGTTCTATTCCCTCCAGTGCCAGAGCAAGGCTGATTCAAGATCCCACCACTATAAATGAGGTGTGTCCTCAATAGACAATACTGAAGAAAGACTATGTCCAAGTTCACTGCCCTATAATATCTGAAGTCTTTAGTAAGACATTGCTCCTCAACCTTTTGGCTAAGATCAAGTGAAGTCTTAATTAAGTAAGAACCCCCGAGAAAACAAGAAAAAATCAGCAGCTATCTCCACAAGCCTTCCACTTGGAACTTCTTTGCAGCAAGGAGAGAGGTGTTTCTGACCAAGATTCAAAAGCTATCTATCTGAAACCAAAACTCTATAGTGTTGATTCCTTTAAAGTTGCACCTTCTTTGGTACCGGTTTGAGAAAAAATCCTCCTTCTGTAGAAAATACAGACTCTTGTTTTTCTTTTTCAATTTCTGGATATTGGTTTCATGATTACAGTCAAGAGCAGTTGACCACTGATGTTGCCATCTTACAGGGACCAGGAAGACGACCAAGAGTAACTCCATGGAAATCAATGTCAGGATTTGTCAAAGTCACGAGTCGACTGATAGTCTGACTATAGTAACTTGTTCGTCTAGTTAACTGATTATTAGACCTTTAGGTCGGGCTTCAATTAATAATCCCATTTTTGTTCTTTAGAAGTGGAGATGGGTATTTTGTGACAGCTCACTTGGAATATTTTTCCCCATGACAAAATAGTTGCATTCTTCCTTTGTGTTATAAAAATCTGAGGCCATCATTAGCATCTCTCTCTGCTCCACAGACCTTTTAAGTAAGGTTGGACTCTGTTTCCTATCACTGATGACCTCTATTCCCAGCACAAGGACTGTGGCCTTCTATCTAGGCACTGATCCTTTGAAGAGTTCCAAATTTTCATAAAAGGGCAACAACCCTTCCTCAGATTCCATGATGATTAAAACCCTTGATTGTGCCTTTACCTAGTTAAGTATATTTTGCTTATGGTTATAAAAGGAACTTTTCTTTAATCACAAGAAAAACTGGAAATTCAGTTTTGCTATACCATTTGTTGTTATTCTTATTAAAGTTAAAAATTATAAATTCTCCTTCTTTCTTAAGCTTGTGAATTTAGGTGGCCCATCACACCATCTATTTATAATCTAACCAACTTTAGCAATTATTTCTAAAGGGCCTCAAAATACTATTTGGTTGTATGAACAAAATTAGCTGAATACATTTAAACATATGTAACAGCTGTTTGTTAAACCTGTGACTTGTGCTTCCTTTGTAACATTCTTATCTCTGACAGTACAAATCGCCAACATGTAAGTAATGCCTAAACATAATTCAATTTATAAATATGGTGAATCTAGAATTATTAATATTTCCACACTGTTTATTCACTTGGTACACTTTCTTAAATTTGTGAGATTGAATCCATTACTCAGTTACACATTTTCCATTAGACGTGTGGGAGCTGCCAAGCTTACACCATTTTCTCTGAAATGTTTATAACTACATAAAACCTCAAATATACACAATTCTTTTTTAACACTGAAAGATTAAGACCATGATTTTTGGCTTCTAAGCCTCTAAAAACCTATTATTTAATATCTAATACTTAGTATTTCAGCAGAAATTATGTAACAAATACTAGTTATAAAGCAGAGTCATAACAACGAGAACTTTGAACATCCCACCGAAGTCAGAAGTAAAAGAAAGTGGTAATATTGTCTTTATGAGTTCTGTCCCTATTTTATCACCGCACTTCAGCCTAGACACAACCTACTGTCTATTCAAATATTTGTTTTAGTTTATCATCCCTTGCCTATTTTCAGGTATATTTATTTTACCATTTATGTATATATATATTTATATATTATATATAAATATATATTTTATATAAAATATATAAATTATATATAAAATATATTATACAATATATCTTTTGGGGGGCTTTGTGGCATTTTTAAAAAGTTGTACTGAGCCTGGGTGGCTCAGTGGATTAAAGCCTCTGCCTTCAGCTCAGGTCATGATTCCAAGGTCCTGGGATCGAGCCCCACATCGGGCTCTCTGCTCAGCAGGGAGCCTGCTTCCTCTCTCTCTCTGCCTGCCTCTCTGCCTACTTGTGATCTCTCTCTGTCAAATAAATAAATAAAATCTTAAAAAAAAAATTTGTTTGTACCAAACTCTTAAACTCTTAAACTCTTAAACATCCCAAAATATTAAGAGACACTCTCATGAAAGACGACTCCCAGTAAACCATGCCTACTCAATTTTTAATCCTCTCACACCTAGAGACTTTTATGTCCCCCAGCTGCTATTGTGAAATCCTTTTTGTATTCTCAATGTCATGGGTTTCAAATAAGAGCAATGAGCATCTTAGAACACACGTTCAATTCTCTGCTCAGAGGAGTTTGTGACTTTTACCAATAAAATTGATTACCTTTTATATTCTGTCTAAGATGTATAGATCTGTACACAGCTAACTGTAAAAACACCTGAACTTCATCATATCCTTAAAGATGAAAAACTTCTATTTCAAGACTTAACATTTATGAGATCATGTTTGATTTTAAAGTTAGGGCCCAAATATTACTGATATTTGAAATGATATTAGATTGGTATTAGGAGTTCTCAAACTGCTTACTTGAGATCACTCTCCAATACAAAAAAAAAAAAAAAATCTTATACAGGAGCTTTTAATTTGTTCTAGGTTTAAATCATACACCACTTCCACTGTCTACCCATCTTTACAAAGGTAAAAGGTAAGATTCCCCTGTTTTATTTAATCCTCACAAGAACAAAGTGATCTATTTACATATGTGTAGGCTACAAATCTTTACTCTTACAATAAGATAAACTCAACACTGGACCTCCAAGTCTATATTAGGCCTCTACCTTTCCTCTATTTAAAGTAGGAAGTGGAAAGCTTAGACTCAGGTATTTTGGAAACACAACCATCTGCACATTGACATTCCTTCTGTTCCTTTTAAATTCAACAGCTCTCAAGTTTCATTGTGAGGAATGACCCAGTAGGGTTCTATACACAAAGAGGGCATCTCACTTGACTGAAGACTTTAGACTGTCTCAAGTAAATGTAACTGAACATAATTTTAGCCATAGGCCTTGACTCTAAGACCTAGCCTTCTCTTAAGGAGGCATTTCTTCTCTTTATTTTTAACTCACTTCTGATAAATACCCTCCAAATGTTCAGCTTTGAGAAACAGCATTTGTCAGGGATGGCCAGTCACCTTTCCATTCACTTAAATGGAAATCCTTAAGTCAAAGATTCTGCTGATAGTTTTCAGGAGATCTAAAATGCCCCAAAATTCTATGCCAAAGTGGCTTTCGCATTTCAGAGTGGCCAAATGCATTTCAGAAGAGCAGCTCACTGCTTTCAGCAGATGATCTAAGTCAGCAGTTCCCAACATTTTTTATGCTATGGTACAAACAGAAAATTATGATATTTGCATAGTACACTGGGGAAAACTCAATGGTTTTGATGATACCTAGGTGGGGAGTGATTTTAAAACTCATTACATTTTCTTATTATGCAATTAGAACCATGAAATGCAAAGCATGAGAGAGGAAAATAATCATCACATATACACAAAATGTCCAAATATTTTCAAATATTTATTTATTTTATTTTATTAGTATTTTATTTATTTGACAGAGACAGACACAGTGAGAGAGGGAACACAAGCAGGAGGAGTGGGAGAGGGAGTAGCAGGCTTCCCGCTGAGCAAAGAGTCCGATGTGGGGCTTGATCCCAGGACTCTGAGATCATGACCTGAGCTGAAGGCAGACACTTAACAACAGCCACCCAGGCGCCCCCAAATATTTAATAAAAATATCTAGCTTGCTTTTGTGAGCCTAACTTTTCAGTATGAATTTTCTTTTTTTTTCCCCCATAGAGTGATAGAGCAAGCATATGAGTGCTTGGGGGGGTGGGGCAGAGGAAGAAGGAGAGAGAGATTCTCAAATAGACTCCCCACGGAGCACACAGAGCCTGATACAGGGCTTCATCTCAGGATCCCAAGATCACAACCTGAGCCAAAATCAACAGTCAGGTGCTTAACCAACTGAGCCACCCAGTCACACCTCAAGTTTAATTCTTAAGATGGCTACATGCATTTCTCGGTGAAGTCATTTTAATCATGGTGTATTCAAAATCTTGAGAGTCACAATGAGTGAAAAATTTTGTTGGTACAAAGGTAACAAGAAGTAGAAACATGGCTAAAGGTGAAGTACCAGGGACCATATCTCCATATGCATGTCAAACAAGCAATTCCACACAAAATATATTAAAGAATGATATCCAATAAAGTAGAGAACAAACAGCAAATGACAGTGATCTCTGAGAAAGAAAACAAATGAGCTGAGTCTTAAAGCCCAAGCCTAGGGGCATCTGGGTGGCTCAGTCACTAAGACTAGCCCAAGCCTATAGCTCTACAAGAACACACAAGTTATGGAGCACAAGTTATGGAGCTGGGACAATGAAGCCAACTGCCTGAGTTGATGAGAAGGAGGTAAGGACTTGGAAATATTAAGAAAGCTAAAGCTCATAGACAGGATATCAGGGAGGAAAGGACTGCAGAGAGTAGTTTATGACTATCACAAATATTAATTGGAGACCAGCACAGGTCCCATTCAAGTATTCAGCAAAGTCCTGATCAGTAGGTACACAAGAAGGAAAGTACCTAAAGCCAGGTAGAAAACCATCTAAAAGAATAAGACAACTAATAGCTCATAGGGCATTGGCAAGAATGAGAAAGATCTTGGCCCACTAATAGGCAACAGCTGACCCTAAACTGAGACACTGTTCTGGACCCACCTAGCAAATCCTAAAAATCATGATTCAATCGGATCTAACAGCTTCCCAGAAAAAAAGCATGACAAAATTAATAGGAATATAAAGCTATTCAGCATCCAAAAATTAACAGCTACAAGGTTTGGCATCCAATGAAAGATTACCAGGCATGCAAAGGAAAAACTAAAATGAGGACAATAATTAATCAAAACAGACCAAGTACTAACACATATGTCAGAACTTGTTGGCAAGAACATTGAAATGGTTATTATAATTGTATTCCACATATTTTGTAGAAGTTAAGTACAGATGTGGAATATATAAAAAGCACTCAAATCAAGCCACGAAAAGATATAAACTACTCTGTCTGAAGAAGAAAAAATATACCAGATGGTATTAGTACCAGACTCGGCATTACCAAAGAAAAGATTAGTCAGCTGTTAAATACTGTCATTGAATCTATTCAAAACAAAACAGGAAGAGAAAAAAATCAATTTAAAAAGCACAAAGACCATCAGTGAAATATGGGGAAATTTCGACAAGCCCAGTATACGTGTAACTGGAGTCTCTGAAAGAGAAGAGAAAGATGGTAGACAAAATATTTGAAGAACGTGATTTTTTTCAAAATTTATGAACTATAAATCCATAGATGGAGTAAGTTCAACTAACTCCAAGCACATCAGTCATGAAGATAAATACACCAAGAACAATAAAATCACCTGCTCACAACCAGTTTTAAAAAGAGACTCCTAAAAGCAGCCAGAGATAAGGTATTGGCTACAGAGGAAGAAAAATTACCATGATAATGGGTATCTTATCAGAAATAATCCAAGTGAAAACACCATGGAACACTTTCTAATACCAAAATAGGATGGGGGAAACTCTCAACATAGAATTCTATATCCAGCACAAATGTCTTTCATAAAGACAAATTTAAAACATTTTCAGACAGAAAACTTGGAAGAAATCATCACTCACATCACATACTATAAATGGAGTTAAATTTATACCACCTGGACTATAAATCTATGCAAACAAGTGACGAGCACAAGGAATAGTAACTACATGGGTAAACCTATACCACAGTTGTGTATTTTTTTTAATATATTTTAAAAATAATTGTTTAAATATAAAGGCCATGATGGGAAATGAAATTTGCGATCGTAAGATCCTCATACAGTGCATGAAGTGATAGAACATTGTTTAAAGGTAAATGGATATAAAGTCATAGACTAAATATCCCAAAGAAGTAACTAAAATGGCCAAATATTTATAGCTAATAACCCTCAAAAGGATATAGAGATAAAAAAAAAGTATTTTAATAATCCAGAATTAAACACAGAGTAAACAAAGAACAGTTGGAACAAGTAGAGAACAAATACCAAGAAGGCAACATTAAATCTTAGCTTATCCATAAAATTAAGTGCAAACAATCTAAACACCCCCATGAAAAGTCAGATTGTTAAACTGAATTTAAAAAGAAGAACATACATGATGCTTACAAGACAAACACAATGTAAAAATAGGTTATATTGGGCGAAAATAAGAGGATGGAAAAAGGTCTATCATATGAGTACCAATTAAAATAAAGCTGGGAAGGGGAAGTGGGGATGGGATAGAGGGGTGGGGATATGGATATTGGAGAGGGTGTGTGCTATGGTGAGTGCTGTGAAATGTGTAAACCTGGCGATTCACAGACCTGTACCCCTGGGGATAAAAACACATTATATGTTTATTTAAAAATTTAAAAATAAAAATTAAGAAAGAAAAATAAAGCTGGGAAGGTTATACTAGTACCAAAGTAGAATGGAGAATTAATAGTATTATCAGAAACAAAAAAAGTCCTTCATAATGATGAAGGGTCAGTTTATCAAGGAAGCATAATAATCCTACATGTTTACATTTACCTAATATTAGATCTCCAAAATAGGTAAAAGCAAAACTGAAAGAACTAGAAATAGAAATATATCAGTTCAACAGTTCTAGTCAGAGATTTTGATAACTCCCTCTCAGTAAATGACAAAAGTAGACAGAAAGTCAGTAAAGAAAGCCCTATCAACTAATGTGACCCAACGCCATTCACAAAATATACAATAAGAGCAGAACAGAGTTTCTTGTTTTTTTACATGTGGTTTTCAAGTGCACAGGAAACAACTGCTTTGACATAATCTAAACCAAAAAGCAGATTTCAATAAATTTTAAATAACTTATGTAAAATATGGTCTTAAACCACAGTGGAATTACAGTAGAAGTTAATAGCATAATTATCTTTAAGAATCGTTAAATATTTGTAAACCAAACCTCCCCCAAATTCAATGGCTGGAACATCAAAAAGCAATACAGAAAATACTTTGAACTGAATAAAAGTGAAAGCACAATGTATGTCAATTAGTGGGATGCCAGTAGAAGAGTATTCAGTAGGGGGGCATGATAGCACTAGTCTACCTTAGAAAAGAAGAAAGGTCTCATAGTAATGACCTTCATTTCCACATTAAGTAATGAGGGAAAGAGCAAATTAAATCCAAAGCAGATAGAAGAAAGAAAATAATAAAAATTAAAGTGAAAATTAACAGAATAGAAGAAAGGAAAGCAATGAGATAAGCAAAGGAACTAATTTTACTGAGAATAGCTAAGTAGACAGGATAGATAAGAAGTCTAGCGACACTGGCCAGGAGAAAAAAAGCTAGAGGATATAGACTGCTAATATGATTTATGAGAGAGGGAATTTTACTACACATTTCTACAAATAATAAAAGGTTAGTAAAAGAGCATTACTAACAGTCCTTCCTCAATACATTTGAACACTTTAATGAAATGAACAAACTTCTGGAAAGATACCAACTACAAAGCTCACTCAAGAGAAATAGAAAACTTTCAATAGGCTCATATCTAAGAAAGATTGGATACATGGTAAAAAAAACATGGGCACCGAGGAAAACATAGGCCCAGAGAGCTTCACTTGTAATATGACCAAATGTTTGAGAAAAAAAAATACCTACTTATTTTGTTTCAGCAAGCTTGAGGGAACACATCTCAGTACCATTTTGTGAGGCCATCATTAACTCCTATCAAGAGAAGAAAAAGACATCACAAGAACAGAAAAAGCCACAGACCAAGAGATCTCATGCATATAGATGCAAATATTCTGAGCAAAATTTTACTAACTCAAATGCAACTCTATATAAAAAAATTAAACATCAAAGTGAGGTTTATCCCAAGATTACATTTATTTAACATTTTTTTTTAAATCAACCTATGCCAAGGCATTTAAGTATATGTAGAAGAGGCCTTTGAAAACAACCAACACTCATTCCTGACAAAAACTAAACAAACTAGAAATAGAAAAGCATTTCCTCAAACTGGGTAAAGAGCACCTAAAACAAAACAAAACAAAACAAAAAACAAACAAAAACAAGCCCCAAAGCAAAATCTATAGCTAGTTTAACCCTTACTGGTAAATGCCTAAATGATTATCCTCTAAGATGAGGGGAAGGCCAAAGACATATACGCTCTCACTACAGTCATTCAACACCATACTTCAAGTTCTGGCAAGAGCAATCAGGTGAGAAAAATAAATAAAATACATCCTGAATGGAGCCATAAAAATAGTCTTTGTTCATGGTTCATATTGACCTCTGTGTAGCAAGTCAATTGGAATCTACAAAAAGCTACTAGATCCAAAAAGTCAGTTTATGAAGTTAGAAGATCAACAGACAAAAATCACTGGTATTTCTATATATAAGCAATAACAGAAATTATTATAAAGTATAGTATAGCAACAGAAAATGTGAAATACATAAGAATAAATCTGATTTTTTTTAATGTGAAAAGGCCTACATGTTGCGAACTATGAAACATTGTTGAGAGAAATTAAATAAGACCTAAATAAATGAAGTCCCAGATCAAAAGAGTCATAATGCTATTAAAATTTCACTTCTCACGGAATTGATCTGTAGATTTCGTGAAAGCCCGATCAAAATGCAACAGGCTTTTTTCTTTTTTTTTTTTTTTAAGATTTTATTTATTTATTTGACAGACAGAGATCACAAGTAGGCAGAGAAGCAGGCAGAGAGAGAGGAGGAAGCAGGCTCACTGCTGAGCAGAGAACCCAATGCAGGGCTCAATCCCAGGACCCTGGGATCATGACCTGAGCTGAAGGCAGAGGCTTTAACCCACTGAGCCACCCAAGCTTTATGTCTTATAAAAACAGACAACCTAATTTTAAAAAATTCACGTGGAAGTACAAGTTACATGGAAAACCCAAAATAATTTTCCAAATGTATAAATGTAGAGGGTCAGAGTGACCTTGTTTTAAAACTTAAAAATCTACAGTTATCAAGGCATCTGTGAATAAATAAATAAATGCAGCAGAATAGAGGGTCAGAAATGCTCCCATGCAGAAGGACAAACGACTTTTTTTTTTTTTAAGTGAAAAAGTCACTTCAGTAGATAGTCTTTTTAACCAATGTTATGGGAGCAACTGAATAGCTATCTGTGAGAAGAAAAGAATAAAACAAACAAACAAAAAGAACTATCTACACTTCTCACCATATGCAAAAATGTACTCAAAATGAATCACAGATCTAAATGTAAACTGTCAAATCATAGAACTGCTTTTAAAAAAAGCACAAGAGAAAGCCTCTGTGACCTTGAGCTAGGTAAAGATTTCTTAAAAATAACTTCAGAGCCATGATCCATGAAGAATAAATTGATAAACTGGACTTCACCAACTTTAGAAACTCCCGCTTTCAAAAGACACTTTTAAGAAAAAGAGAAGATAAGCTATAGTCAGGAAGAGGGTATGTGCAAATTATCCATCTGGCAAAAAAAAAAAAAAACAAAACTTGTATTCAGAGCACAGGAAGAACCCTCAAATCAGTAATAAGAAAATTTAAAACGCAATAAAGTAAACAAAAGGTCTGAATAGATACTGCATACACACACACACACACACACACACACAAATGGTAAAAATTCACAAGAAAACTTGATCATTAGTAACAACAAAATGTAAATTAAAACTGCGAGAAGCCACTACATACGGTCCTGTTTAGTACTGTGATTTTTTTAAAAACTGACCATTCCAAGCAATGGTGAGGATATGGAGGGACCAAGTCTTTTTTTTTTTCCTAAGATTTTTATTTACTTATTTGACAGAGAGATAGAGAGTACAAGTAGACAGAGTGGCAGGCAGAAGGAGAGGGAGAAACAGGCTCCCCACCAAGCAGGGAGCCCAATGCGAGTCTAGATCCCATGACCCTGGGATCATGACCTGAGCCAAAGACAGCCACTCAACCGAGTGAGCCACCCAGGCGCCCCTGGAGGGACCAACTCTTATACACTGCTGGCGGAAATAGAAAAATGGCACCACCACTTGGAAAACATTTAACAGTTTCTTCCTAAGTCGAACATGTACCTATCGTATGATCCAATCATTCCTCTCCTAGGTGTTTATCTGAAAATGAAGAGTGTGACCACACATAGTCTTGTATTGAAAGGCCACTATACCTTTATTTATAATAGCCCCAGACTAGACTATCTCAAATACACAGAAATATGTGGAAGAATAAATGTCTTGATATATCCATAAAATAGATTACTTGGTCATACAAAGAAAAAAAATTCATATACGCTACAACATGCATGAATCTCCAAATTAGTATGCCAGTGCAGGAAGGCAGACTCTGAAAAGGACATACCTTAGCATTCCAGTCATAAAGAACTCTAGACTAGAGGTTAAACGTTCTCTATAAAGGCTCTCATGGTGAGTATCTGTACGTCACCGGGACTCTGTTGCAACTACTCAGCTCTGATACTGGAGAGAAAAAGGAGTCAGAGATAATGCGTGAATGAATGAATAAACACAGTTGTGTAACAATAAAACTTTATTTACACAAACAAGCAGTTGACTCATGGGCTGTAGAAAATCCCAACTGATCCACAGGATGGAAAGCAAATCAGTGGTTGCCAGGAGAGGAAGGAGGATTGAGGAGCAGGAAGGAAGGATTCCAAGTGGACAGGAGGACATTTGGGGGTGATATTCACAGGGCATATGTTAAACATATTGAATGAGACACTTAAAATAGATGCAGTTGGTTTTGTCAATTATATCTCAATAAAGCTGTTAACAGAAAGCCAAAAAAAAAAAAAAAAGTGTAAGACTTTCTCAGATCCTTTAAAAAATTTACAACAGTTGACATTTTTAGTTCAAGAAGCTCACGGCTCTTGTCTTTCTTCCATTACCCAATGTAATGTTGAATTTCAAATGCAATCACACTTCTCCACAGCAAGTTTTTGTTTTTGTTTTTAATGAAGTTCTCATTTGCAGTATGTTGGCGTCACTAGACTGCTAGTTGGAAGGGCACATCAATGACAAACAGGAGTATTTGTTACGTGAGAAGAAAAATATTTAGATACTCCCCTTTCTGTGCTTGCCAGAAACGTCTAGCCTGTCCTAGGTCTCCCTCACTGTTCCCTCCATCTGAGTGGCCACAAGCAGTCAGTGTACAAGAACGCCAACACCTCCAGCAATTCCATGGCGCTCTCCTTATAGATCAGGAATGGTGCATTCTCCAAGTGGACTCCAAGTATGGCAAGGTGACAGTGTCTCCATAAGTAGGCTCAGGGAATTTGAGACGACCAGTCAAAGCTGATGCCCTTGATTCCCACCATCCACCTGGGTCACAGCTCAGGTACTTGGCTATGGCCACCCCAGACACACCGGTTGCACTGGGGACTTAGGGGGTCCTCACAGTATCACCATCACCCATCCACCATTAACCAGAATGTCCAGCCCACTGTGCAGCTCTGTCCTGAGAAGAGTTTGGCACATGAACTAAGTTTTTGATTCCTGCTACCCTGGGTCCCACCAGGATTCCTGTTGAGTAATTGTGCCTGAAATGATTCCATGGTACTTTACTGAGGGGAGCTATGAGAAGCAGAAAGCTCCTGTCTCAAGGTATTCCGGCGTACACAGTAGAGAAGTTCCCAAGAAGCATGTGATGTGGTAGTTCAGAGAATGGGCTGGCGACCCAGAATAGATCTGGGTTGGAATCCCAGTTCCGCCACTTCCTAGCTGCACATCGAGAAGCAGTTCCCTTAACTTTTCTTTGTCTCAGTTTGCCCATGTTCTCTCTTAGACTAACTCCCAGTTTTCTGTGAAAATTAAATGGGATCATGGAAGCAAGTGCTGGATTACATGTCAGAGATTAATACAATTATTAAGTGTGAAGTCCCTTAGAGGAATTGATTTCTGTTCTCAGTATCTGTGGAAGTAGTTCTTCTCACAGTTGCTCCATTTTTACACTTTATAGATTCTGTAAATCTTTCAAGTTATGTTCTCTTTCCATTTTAGTTGCTAATGTGGTAATTTTTAATAAAGGGGCTCATTCTACTGCCTTTATTTTGTGCATTCTCTCTTCTCTGGCTTCTCTTTTCCTAAACAGTGACCACGTTCCCTCATTTTCCTTGTTGGAAATTTGTCTCATTATGCTGTATTTTATGTATCTGTTGGGGAGCAACCCTAAATGGTTCCTTGCACTGTGGTCATTGTTTGATATAGGCTGGGGTAGAGGTCATCAAACTAAAATATGTAAAATCGTGGTTTATGTCATCAAACATAAGGACATCCATTTAACCTGCCTTTATCTTTAAATATTTGCTCGTTTTTCAAACTGAAATAATGCCATTACCTCCATCGTGCGACAACTCCAAGTATAAAGTAATGCACATGAAACCCTCCATTTGCTCACATTGAACTCACAGTCAGTCAATGGCAAGTGTAATTATTATCCTAAGGTACAGGCTGTATTTTTCTGACTCTATGGTTTATTTTTTCCCCATCAAACCATGTAAGCCATACAAGAGACTAACATCCTCATGATGGTGCCCACTATCTTAATTTCTGTCACTCTTCTTTTTACTCTTGTCTCTGCATCTATAAAGTGTATGTATTTCATTTAAAACACATGAATATCAGACTTAGAGCAGACTTAGATATTCATTGGGGCCAAGAAGAAACAGGTCACAGTGAAAACCACCAACCTTTCATATACTTTCAATGATTTTCCATTTGCAGACTAGAACAGGATACTCGTTGGTGAAGATTTGCCCTTCATTATGGACTGAGTTCAAAAGTTCTTTAAAAGGGCTATTTGGTGATGAGTAGACATGCACCCATTTCTATATGGAGCTAGAAAAAGAGAAAATGGAAAGACCCCAACTGTACCTCTAAGTTCCCCCACATTAATTTCGTGGATTTAATTAATATATTTAACCTCCATCAAAACTTCCTTTCTTGGGGAGCCTCGTCCCTCAGTCTGATAAGCATGTGCTTTTGGCTCAGGTCATGATCCTTGGCTCCCTGCTCTGTGGGGTGTCTGCTTCTGCCTCTCCCTCTTCTCATGTGCGTGCCTGCATGCCCTCAAATAATTTTTTTTAAAGACTTTATTTATAATAAGGAGGTTGGCCTCCATTTAAGGCTGCTTTTCCAACTTCAGAAATCTCTGGATCTCCTAGAACAGTGCTTCTCAACCCTGAGCTTGCAGAGAATGTATGAAGAGCTTGTTCAAACAGATTCCTAGGCACCAGACCCAGATATTCCCATTCAATGGGTGTGAAAGGAGACCCCCAAATTTGCATTTCTGATAAGTTCTGAAGTAATGCCAATGCTGACAAAAAAACCATACTCAGAGCAGCTCTGTCCTACAAAAGACCCTACAAAAGATCCTATAAAAGCCCTCTCCCACTACACCATCTTCCTCACTGGACTCTTCTCTCCATGTTGGGTTTTAGAGAGCTAGCACCAATAAAATTTTCCCCTCTTA
The DNA here is from genome assembly GCF_009829155.1 of Mustela erminea. NCBI lineage: Eukaryota > Metazoa > Chordata > Mammalia > Carnivora > Mustelidae > Mustela > Mustela erminea. The sequence continues at coordinate 19,147,194 of NC_045616.1, read as the reverse complement.
ATTATTATCTTCTTATCCATGAAACACAAACTATTAAGTGGATTTTTAAAACCCTCCAATTGCCTTTTTTTTTTAAGATTTTATTTATTTTAGAGAGAAAGAGAGAACACACATGAGCAGAAGGAGGAGCAGATGGAGAAGCAGGCTTCCCACTGAACAGGGAGCCTGACATGGGACTCGATCCCAGGACCCTGGAGCATGACCTGAGCCAAAGGCAGGTGCCCAACCTACTGAGCCACTCAGGCACCCCTTCAGTTGCCATTTCGATAACAACTCCAAGAAAGGATGATGTATCGCTTCTCTTTAATGTGCAGCAAAACCTACTTTCTTTAGCATGCGTGTGGCAGGAATAGGACTACAGCCCCACATGGGTTTGCACTTCTGGCTTACGCCTGGTGCCCCAGTGTAATTATGAATTGTTTCTGCTTTCATTTTCCAAAGGTCTGTGACTTGGATGATAGATTACATGGTCACCCTGACCAGAGAGAACCACTCAAAGTTGTCTGGTTAATAGCTCACTCTTTCTTATGCATTCAAAAACTGGGTGAAACACTTTTCACATCTCCTATGTTATAATACTTTCCAACCCTAAAAGCAAAGGATCATTATGACCATTTTCACATGAGGAAACATTTTAAGCATTGACAGTAATTGCAAAGCCAGGGCTGTCTGACACCAAAGCCCACCAGTAGATTCTATTGATTAGAGCCAAAATGTGATAATGTGTATTACCACCTATTAACTGACTTTAGGGTAATATCCAGGTTCACCAGTGACCATAAGAAAGATCGAGGTCTGGAAATAAGTTGAAATATACAAACTTAAAATCACAACCTTTATGACCTTTTTACTTTAATCATAGACATCCTATATCTATCAATTTCAGCATGCTTCTATTCTGACATGCCCAACCCTCCAGCTGATATGGAGTCATCATTCACTTAGGTCCCCATTTCCTTAAGCTCACTGATTTAACAGAGATTTTCTCAATATATTTCATTGGTTCAGAGGAACAAAAGATGAACTTAGAATCATCAGGAGATTAAAATACAGAGCCATTGAGTAAAAAGCCTTCCTGTTCATGACCAGGATCTAGTCTAGTTTTTCACTTTTTTTTTTTTTAAGATTTTATTTATTTATTTGACAGAGAGAGAGAGAGCTCACAAGTAGGCAAAGAGGTAGGCAGAGAGAGGGAGGAAGCAGGTTCCCTGCTGAGCAGAGAGCCCGATGCAGGGCTCGATCCCAGGACCCTGACCATGACCTGACCAAAGGCAGAGGCTTTGGGTTAACACTGAGGCGCCCCAGTTTTCCACTGTTTTTATCATGCATTTTTTCTCCTATGCCTTTACTCCTTCCAGAACTATTACTATATATTTTATGCCTCGTAGCTTCATAAAGCTCTTAACATTGTGTAAAGCCTTTTCGTTAACGACACTGTTGTTAAAATCTACCTAGTTCTAGGCCAGAGAAACCTGTCCTTTCTGAGGGAAGAATCTGAAGGAAGCATGAATGGGAAAAAAGCCTGTCCCCAACTTTCATCGAAAACATGAGTATACCCCATCATAAAATGTAAGGGCAAAGAAAATAGACTCACTGATACTATCAAGTTTTGAGTGTTTCCTATCAAGAGAAGTACTCTGGAGCAAGACCTTATTTTTTATTATAGAACAAAGACCCAAAATGACAACACAGGAGAAAGTGACATTGGCCAGCCCACCTTTCAATTCCAGGTAAAAAGGTACCTGTGTGACAATCCTTCTGCTCACAGCAATTGCCTTAGAACATCCAGCTACTTCTTCTTAATTGAAAGTGGTAACAGAAAATGATACCTGATTTACATTTCAAATTTCCACGTAACTCTCGACTTTTATAGTGGTGAACAGATGTTGATATGAGCTTTACAAAGCTGAGAAATACTTTTCAAATTCATGTCAGAGGAATGTCAAATTGAAACCAGGCAAAGAAATACTAAAAGACAAGCGAAACTGCCATGTTTACTAGAATTTGCTTAGGGTGACAGTGTCTCTTTCCAACTCCAATCCTAGGTGACTAATAGTTCAAAGAGTCTTCCTCAATGCGAATCCACCTGTCCACACACGAGCTTGAAAGCCACTTGAGAGCTCGTGTACTGAGGAAACACGCACGCAGATCTTGAGTCCAGCTCGTGATGCACACGTTCCTGATTTCCAAACAATTTTAAACGTTAACTACAAAGCTGTCCTGGAGGGAGATTTAATAAATCCTGGCATCCGTGAGAGCGATCATTTCACAAAGAAGCTTGCAGCCACTAGCCCGATCCACAAACACTGCTGGATCTTGCTTCAGATAAATCTGATCCAAAAAAAGAAAAAGGGCATGACAGAATGCTGTGAACTCAGAACTGACCCCTTGGATTCATTCCCACCCCCAGTCCAGTATTCATTTGAATTAATCTTCCATTCATAAAGCATGACTCCTAAGAATATAGGAGCCAGACGGAGAGATACACAAGGAGTTTATCGGAAGAACATCCTAGGAATAAGAACAGAGTCTCTGCCCAACAGGCAAAAATAATTTGAAGTCATTTATAGGCTGATCCTAAACAGCAATAGGGAATTTAGGACAGAGGCAGCATCCAGTTTCTTGAACTTCCTTGAAGATTATGAATATATTAGCCCCCAGCGTCTCTAGTCTGAGAGTTTTTGCTTGGGTGACTGAGCAAATGCAGGATTTTCGGAATTCACTATGTTCCCTCCAATGCAGAGGTTTCTTCTGGTCCCATATTCTTCTTTGTGGCTGCTATTTAAAGAAAAAGGTGGGGCACCTGGCTGGCTCAGTGGGTTAAAGCCTCTGCCTTCGGATCGGGTCATGATCTCAGGGTCCTGGGATTGAGCCCCGCTTCGGGCTCTCTACTCGGCGGGGATCCTGCTGCCTCCTCTCTCTCTGTCTGCCTCCCTGCCTGCTTGTGATCTCTGTCTGTCAAATAAATTTTAAAAAAATAAAAAAATAAAAAGCTGAGGGGACCAGATATTGCATGGAGAATATCATCCATTAATTCACAGATCAGTAAGATCTAGTAACAGGCCAGACTCCCTTAATTACATCTGTTGCAATCTGATAAGACAGACTTTATGACAAATTGTCACAGGGGCTCCTGCCTTGAGCCTCTAGGTCAATTTCCAAATAGGTGAAATGATAAAGTCACTCCTCCACCCACTTCCCACGTTCATGCTAGTCTATGTCATCTTTTACTTCCCCTTGCCCTCTGATCATTTCCTGTTCTCTCGGCTCACGGCTGAGGAATCCTCTCATGCTATTTACTAGGCATTCACTGGTCCCGAAGGGTTGCCATAGTTCTGACACCCAAGTCATGAAGCGTCTCTGCGGAAGCAAATGGTAGTCCAAATGCAGCGACTTTACACACAGCAAGACTCACCCGCAGGCTTAGAACAAACACGGCATTGTCCCACCCCAGGGCAGCTGGTTGGCTCCATGTGGCCCCCAGCTGTCAATGTGACAACTGACGATAATTCGTTACTAGAGATGCAGCCCGATTCTGTTGGCGTTGAAGTCCCTGGTCATCTGACAGACTCTCGAGGAAGATCTGTTTTCATTTCTGTCTGGACCACTAGGGCAAGTCTGGGGCTCGAAGGCAGGGCAAGAGATCCGCCGCCACGGCGGTCCGACCCCAAGTCTAGGGTGCTGAAATACGCTGATGGAACCGGGACTTAAGGATTTCACGGAAACCTGAGTGAGCTTGTTTATGGAAGTGGATATTTAGCTCTATTTTCCATGCACGTACATGATCCTCATTTATGAACGTTTTTAGGTGCATTAAAGACACAATGGCATGTGGGGACGATCTCGAGGCATTCAAGGACTGTGTAATAATAAAAACTGCCAGAGAACTCTTGGCAAGAAATTTAGAAATTTTCTACCACAGGGTAAAATATTTATACCACTCCTGGCAGAAACCTTCAGTAGTGGTTCTCTCTAAGAAAAGCTTATCCTTTGTGATAGGCTCCCCACCCTCTTTTTAATCCCGGATCCAAAACTGTCTGTTTTCCTATTTCCTGTGGCTGGTAAAGCAGTAGCTGACACTTCTGGGGACTTTAGATCTGGCTTCATGACCACTGAGACTGTCGCTAAGATTTTCAGTCCTTATTAGCAAATGTCTGATGCAACAAAGTATTCTTCTCTTTATCTGACTCCTGTATACATGTACAAGTATGTTCCGAGCAGCATTTGTACATGATTTACTGCTGGTCTCTGCAAAGAAAATGCAAGACCACCATATTAGAAAACCATATTAGGAAAATAAGTTTTAAAATACTCCTTTGGGGGCACCTGGGTGGCTCAGTTGGTTAAGCATCTGCCTTCAGCTCAGGTCATGATCCAGACACTGCAATGGAGCCCTGAGTCAGGCTCCCTGCTCGGTGGGGAGTCTGCCTTTCCCTCTCCTCCTGCTCCTCACCCCTGCTTATGCTCTCAGGCATGTGCACGCACTCTCTCTTTCTCTCAGATAAATAAATAAAATCTTTAAAATAAAATAAAATACTCTTTTCTTTCAGCCAGGTCACAAAAATGCAATACAATTTTGGTCTATTTGGCTTTGCTTTTTAGCTTATGTAGCTAGGATTTTTTCAAGTCACAGTTTAAATCGGACAAAAAGAGGGGGGAGAAGTCAAAAGTAAGTCTTCCTAGCTACTCCCATAGGATTGTAAGCTTTGTTGAGCAAAGCTTTTTCTCTTTATTCTTGTCTAATTAAGTCCTGTAAGATGTGACTCTGAGTTATTAAGATACGAAAGATCAGAATCTAAATACCAAACACTTCATAATGATGTATTTCTGTCATATCAGGAAAATAAACACCCTGTGTTCACCATGAATGGCTCTCAAGCTCCCACCAAGAGAATACCTGGGCCATCACCACAGTACCTCAGCAGGTGTACTCAGTTCCATTCCTACTTCCCCTTCCTTGCCAGAGAAAGAGGAAGAAAAATCACTTATACTCGCAATTTGTTCTGAAGCTCAACTTGCCTGTTGATACATTCATTTTCATGTTTTTTTCTTTAAATCTCAATCTACCTTTACCATCCCCTCGCAGAGAGGCACATTAACATGGAGAATTTAAGATTATAAAGCCTGGTGGTAGGTATTAAGGAGGGCACGTATTGCATGGAACACTGGGTGTAGTACAAAAACAGTGAATTTGAAACACTGAAATTAAATTAAATTAAGATAAAAAATGTAGGAATATGAAAAAACAAAATAAAAAGTCAAAAAAAAGTTTTTGGCCGCTAAGATGATTTTTACAGGTGAGATATCTTTTCCATTTCTCTGCATAGAACCATCCAGTGCTGAATAGATAATAAACAGACACCAAACAAGGAAAAAAAAAAAAAAAAAGAGGCCCAGTGCTAATCAAGAGTGTTTGAATGTAACCTTTACCCAACTAACATTCAAACGTGATTTTTTTCAGAAAAAAAGTCAAACCATGTGGTTTTATTTAAGATTTGCTGTAATACCCTAATGTTTAATCTTTTGTTCTGTATTTCTTTTGATATTAACAAATAAACAATTCATAGGTTCATAATTTTCCAGCAAATCACAATGAAATTCGTGACATTTTGGAATTATTTGGGGGAAATATTTGCTTGGAGTGGAAGTTTCACAAAGAAGGTTGTGTTCTATTGTTGTTGTTGTTGTTGTTTTCCCATGATATTAAAAAAAAAATACCATCCCCAGAAATGTCTTATTGGAAAAAAAAATCATTTTTCATACACTTATTTGTGAGATTTGAAAAAACATCAAATAGGTGCTCATGAACATTTCTATAGTAACCCATGTTTGGATTCCGTTTTTAGAAACAATTTAGCAAAACCTATATTCTGCTCGCTCAGGATGATCACAACCTATCCTGAAGAAAGAAAGAACATAGAAATTTCAGTAATTTCCATTCCTATTAATCTCAGAGATTCGTTAAAAACTGTGTGGTCTTTCCCTATCAAGATTCTGGTGACATTTTTAAAAGAAGTAGAAAAGAAAATAATCCTAAAGTTTATAGGAAATCAAAGCAATCCTGAGAAAACAAGAAGCATCACACTTACTGATTTCAAGCTATTCTGCAAAGCTATAGTAATTAAAAAAAGATGGTATTGGCATAAAAATAGACCAAAACGTCAACAGAATACAATCAAATAGAATCAAATTCTCAAGTAGATCTAAGCATCTATAGTCAGCTATTACCTGACAAGAAAATCAAGAACAATCTTATGGAGAAAAAACACTCTGTTTAATAAATGGTGCTGGAAAAATTGACATAAAAGAAGGAAGCTAAACCCCTATCTTATACCACTTACAAAAATTAACCCAAAATGTAAGACCCGAGACCATGAAACTCCTATAAAAACACAGGGATAGGCTGACACAGCTCTTAGCTATATTTTTTTTTCTATAGGATACCTAAAGTACAAGCAATCCAACAAAAAAATAATTAAGTGGGACTCTAACAGAGTAAAACGCTTCTGCACAGCAGATCAATCAACCAACAAAGTGGGAACACTTGGAACCTACGGAACAAGGAAAAAGTATTTTCCGATCGTAAATCTGGTAAGGGGTTTATATCCAAAATACAGACCTCAACAACTCAATAGCAAAAACAAACAAACAAACAAACAAACACACACACACACACACACAAAAAAAAATACCCACAAATAACACAATTAAAAATAGACAAAATGTCTGAAGGACATGTTTTTCCCCAACAAGATACATGAAACAAGTGTTTGATAAGATGTTCAACTAGCCATTAAGAAAATTTAAATCAAATGGGATGCTTTGCCCAGGCAAGAACAATGAGAGCAAAAATAACCAACTGGAACTAGATCAAACCAAAAAACTTTTTGCCCAATGAGGAAAATCACCAGTGAAATGAAAAGGCAACCTATCGAAAGGGAGAACGTATTTATAAATAATGCATGGGATAAAGGGGTTTTTATTCAAAAGTATAAGAACTCCTACAATGCAACACCAAAAACAAAAACAAATAGTACAATCAAAAAAATAAATAAATAAACAGGGGTGCCTGGGTGGCTCAGTAGGTTAAGCCGCTGCCTTCAGCTCAGGTCATGATCTCAGAGTCCTGGGATTGAGCCCCACATTGGGCTCTCTGCTCAGCGGGGAGCCTGCTTCCCCCTCTCTCTTTGTCGGCCTTTCTGCCTACTTGTGATCTCTCTGTCAAATAAATAAATAAAATTTAAAAATAAATAAATAAATAAACAAAAACACACAAAACAAGCAGAGGATGTGAATAGACATTTTTCCTAAGAAGATACACAGATGGTTAAAAGACACATGAAAAAGATGCCCAGCGTCCCTAATTATCAGGGAAAGGCAAATCATAACCACAGTGAGATATCACCTAATGCCTGTCTGAATGATCATCAGCAAAAAGACAAGAGATAACCAGTCCTGGTGAAGATGTCAAGAAAGAGGCAACCTCTGCGTACTGTAGGTGGTGAGATTGTAAATCGTTTCTGCTGCTGTAGACTATGGAGTATGGAGGATCCTCAGAAAATTAGAAATAGAACTACCACCTGATCCAACAATTCCACTTCTGGGAACACAATCAAATCAAGCAAAACCAGACACTTGAAAATTGTCTTCACTCCTATGTTCATAAGCAGTATTATTTACAAGAGCCAACACATGGATACGTACTTCATGTCGAACAGATGCACAGATAAAGTTGTGATACCTAAGTATATACACATATACAATGGCATAGTATTTGACTATTTTAAAAAAAATACAAGGACATCTTACGATTTCCATCACCATGGATGACTCCTGAAATCATTATGCTCACTGAAATAAGAAGTCAGACAGAGAAAGGCAAATACTGTATGATCTCATTCATATGTGTTACCAAAAACCAATAAACCAGGGTGCCTGGGTGGCACCGTCAGTTAAGGGTCTTCCTTCGGCTCAGGTCATGGTCTCAAGGTCCTGGGATGGAGCCCCGCACTGGGTTTCTTGCTCAGTGGGGGGTCTGCTTCTCCCACTCTGTCTGACCCTTCTCCCCACTTATTCATTCACACTCTCATCTCTAAAAAAAAAAAAAATTAATTAATTAAAATAAATAAATAAATAAATAGTGCACCTGGGTGGTTCTGTCAATAAAGCATCCAACTTGATTTCAGCTCAGGTCATGATCTCACAATGGTGGGATTGAGCCCCACATTGAGCTCCATGCTCAAGATGGAGTCTGCTTGACCCTCTCCCTCTGCTCCTCCCCATCACTCTCTCCCTCTCTAATGAATAAATAAATAAAATCTTTAAAAAAAAAAAAACTAACAAACCAACAGAAAAACTAAAAAAAAAAGAGAGATGAACGTGCAGTTCCAGAGGTGGGAGACACAGCAAAGGGGGATTGGAAAAAGCAGGCAAAGCATACACACTTCTAGTTACAAGATGGTAAGTACTAGGGATGTAATGAGGAGCGTGACGGCCAGGACTAACACTGTTGTACGAACACAGGCAAGTCCCTTAAAGAGTAAATCCTCACCGTTCTCATCACAAGGGGAAAAAAATGTTTTTCTCTTCCTTTTTTGGCATTCTTTTTTTTTTTATTTTATCTCTAGGAGATGGTGGATATCAACTAAATCTATTACAGTAGTTATTTCATAATAAAGGTAAGTCAACCATTATGCTCTATGCTTTATACTTTTATGATGATGCCTATCAATTATGTCTCAATACAAGTGGAAAAAATTAAAACACCTGTTTTAAAGATATTTATGAAAATGTGACTTGCAGGGTGCCTGGGTGGCTCAGTGGGTTGAGCCTCTGCCTTCGGCTCAGGTCATGATCTCAGGGTCCTGGGATTGAGTCTCGCATCGGGGGTCTCTGCTCAGCAGGGAGCCTGCTTCCTCCTCTTTTTCTCTCTGCCTGCCTCTCTGCCTACTTGTGATCTCTCTCTGTCAAATAAGTAAATAAAATTAAGAAAAAAAAAGAAAGGGAAAATGTGACTTGTAGGATATACTAAGGAAAGTATTTGATCAAGTGATTTAAGAGACAGCTCTTCTACACTCCCTTGAAAAAGTATAAAAAAGAAAGCATGTAAAAAAGAAGCTGGAGGAGAGCTTGTGACATGATGAGCACTGGGTGTTACATGCAACTGATGAATCCCTAAATTCTGCCCCTGAAACTAATAACATACTCTGTGTTAACTAAATTGAATTTAAATGAAGAATTTTTTTTAAAGATTGTTATGGGGCACCTGGGTGGCTCAGTGGGTTAAAGCCTCTGCCTTCATTCAGGTCATGATCCCAAGGTCCTGGGATTGAGCCCCGCATCGGGCTCTCTGCTCAGCGGGGAGCCTGCTTCCCCCCCGCCCCCGCCTCTGCCTGCCTCTCTGCCTACTTGTGATCACTGTCTGTCAAATAAATTTTAAAAAAAACCTTTTAGGGCGCCTGGGTGGCTCAGTGGGTTAAGCCGCTGCCTTCGGCTCAGGTCATGATCTCAGGGTCCTGGGATCGAGTCCTGCATCGGGCTCTCTGCTCAGCAGGGAGCCTGCTTCCTCCTCCCTCTCTCTCTCTGCCTGCCTCTCTACCTACGTGTGATCTCTGTCAAATAAATAAATAAAATCTTTAAAAAAAAAAAAAAACCTTTTAAATAAATAAATAAAAATTAAAAAGATGTTGATGAATGTTAAAAAAAAAAAAGTGTAATCCAGTAGAATCTATAATACTGATTAACTCAAGATATGGAGCAGAAATGTTAGAAAAGTTGAGTGAGGAGGTAAAGACATCAAGAAAGGGAGAGCAAGAGGGACTGAGAATGCATCAGGAAAAAGGCACAAGAGAGAAAAATCAGGCCAAGATGGAGCCAAGTTCAAAACTTGTTGATTACTACTTCACCCATCATCTGACAGGATGCAACACTCCAAGGAACAGCCCACAGTATTTTTAGAAAAATATGACACGGGGGTCACCTGGGTGGCTATGTTAGCTGAGCATGTGCCTTTGGCTCAGGTCATGAGCTCAAGGTTCTGGGATCCAGCCCTGCATCAGGCTCCCGATTCAGCAGGAAGTCTGTCCCTCTGCTCTGCCCCTCTCCCTGCCTGTGTGCTTGGTCTCTCTCTCTCGGTCCTAGAATAAATTGTTTAAATATTTTTAAAAATAAGAAAAAGAACATGACATGAATATATGAATACATATAACATACATCATCATGCAAGTAAGATTGGAACATGGAGGGTGCAGTATATCTTGCCACAGGGAACCAATGGATCTAGTGGGCTTGAAATATTTTCTATCAATGTAATCAGTTATTAAAGAGAATTATTAACTCAGTTCCCTGAATTCAGCCTTTCATTTTCATGAGGTGAACAGTGGGAGAGTAAGGATGACTGTCTTTCTGTTCTATTTTAGCCCCTTTTGTCTGTGGATTCCTTCTCTTGGGGAGATTTGAGTATTTACATAAATGAAGATACAGAGAATTAAAGGTAAGTATGTGTATACACATATAGAACAACCTAAGAATTACCAAGATATACTTGAGGATAATGAGCAGCTCTCTCAATGCTTCCACAGTAAAGATGCAAAGTTTCTGAGAGAAAGCCTCTCATAGTGTTAGTGCGATCAAATACTAAGTATAAAGGAATGCACAGGGAGAACTAGGCCAAGGAGACAATCATTTCATAATCATATGTGCTTTACTGACTAGAGCAGAGGGCCCAAGTAGGCTAATAATGTGAACATGATCGGAGACATCTGTTGTTTGTGACTGTCCAGAATTCCATTTCTCTCATTTCTCTAATAGCCTTGTGATTTTCCTAAGGACAAACACCCCCTTCCACTTCTAATCAATATGGTTTGGGTAAGGTTAAGTCTCCAACAGGGAGCATGTGTCTTGGGCCTGGCCAGTGAGCATATCACAATCCCATAACCCCAGAGATTAGTTTTGGGATGAGCATGTGACTGAAACCAGCCCATCAAAATAACAAAAAGAACTATGGGCAAAATTTGGGGAAAGTTACTCTCTTTCATCTGGTTCTACTGAGCTTGTACAGCATAAACCTAGAGCTTCCAGGGATAAACTCTGCCACTACATGGGAGCAACCTGCTTGGATAAAGTTGCCAATACAAATAAGAGCAACAGCCATGCACAGAAAGAGAAAGTTTCTTGATAACCTTGAACACCCTGGATCCAACTATGCCTGAATTCCAATAGCCCTGAGATCTTTCAGTTATGTGAGCCAATCAACTCCCTTTCCTGCTAAAGCCATTTTCAGGTGGGAGGACCAAGATGGCAGAGGAGTTGGAGACCTTAACTTCATCAGGACCCAGGAATTCAGCTACATATTTATCAAACCATTCTGAACAATACAGAATGAAAATACAAATAAAAATACAGACTCAATAGGAGATCAAAGAGAAGAAGAGCAACAATTCTAGGAACAGAAAAGCAACCATTTTCTGGAAGGTTTAAGACATGTGGAAAAGTGAAAAGAAGACAGACGCTCCTGGCAAGCAATAGAGATAGGGAGCACAAAATCAGAACTTCTATAAGTCTGCTCTGCTGAGGGTCATCTGTCTAGAGGCTAAGTGGGGGTGGAGCCCTCACGGGGACAGTGTGGTCTCAGGGCCCGTGGGGTCACAGAAAGATGGGGGTGTCTGAGTGTGGCAGAACTGCCAGGTATCCAAGCAGGGAAGCCAGCTGCAGACACAGAGCTGAGGGAGGACTCTCAGCTTGGGTTTACCTTAAACTGTGATCCCTGGGACAGTGACACCACTACTCTTTGAGCAGGGACCCCACAAGTGGCAGATCTGGGAGACTGACCTTCCTCCGGGGAGGAGTGCCGGAACGCACAGCAAGAATCTGCTGGGTTTGGAGATTCCAAACGGGGCCGAGCATCAGAGACAGAAACACTCGGTCACAGGCCAGGTGAGCTCGGAGCACGGCTGGAGACCAGGGAGACAGGAGGGAGTGACTGCTTTTCTCCAAGGGTGCACTGAGGAGTGGGGCCCCGAGATCTCGGCTCCTCCAAGCTGGAGATTGGGAGGCCGCCATCTTCATTCCTGGCCTCCAGAGCTCTACGGAAAGCGTTCAGAGAACAAAAGGTCCCCAGAGCGAACCTGAGATTACTTAGCCCAGCCCCTGGCAAGAGCAGTGCAATTCCGCCTCGGGCAAAGACATTTGAGAATCAGGGCAACAGGCCCCTCCCGCAGATCACCAAGAACAGCCAGCCAAGACAAAATTCTCCGATCAATAACTGCAAAACTTCAGAGGTATGGGAATACGGCACATAGAATTCATTGCTTTTCCCCCATGATTCTTTAGCCTTTCAAAGTTAAGTTTTTTTAGGGTGCCTGGGTGGCTCAGTTGGTTAAGTGACTCTTTGAGCTCAGAGCTCAGGTCATGATCCTGGAGTCCCAGGATCAAGTCCCCCATCGGGCTTCCTGCTTCTCCCTCTAACCCTGTCCCTTCTCACACTCTCTCTTAAATAAATAAATAATAAAACTTTTTTTTAAAAAGTTAAATTTTTAAATTTTATTTTTTCTTATTCTATTTTTATTTTTCCTCTTTCCTATTTTAACCTTTTTAACTATCTTATCAGTACTTTTTAAAAAATCTTTTTAAATTTTCATTGTTAGAGCCATATTCTATCCCCTCATTGTATTTAACCTTATTTTTGGTATGCATGAAAGTTTTTCCTTTCTTTAAAATTTGGGGATACGGATTCTTCTAACAGATCAAATATACCCTATATCTGGCATATGGCTTTGTTCTAGTCTCCAGCTTGATCACATTCCTTTTTTATTTTTTCAACCAACTTCTTATCATTTCCTTTTTTAGAATCTTTTTAATTTTCATCTTTACAGTCCTATTCCATCCCATCATCGTGTTTACCCTTATTTTTGTATATATATATATTTGTATATGTATTTGTGTATATATACAGTGTGTGTATATATATGTTTTGAATATATATATATATATATATAGTATATGTATAAGTTTTTGTTTTTTCATAATTTTAGGAGGCAGTTTCTTCTAACAGACCAAAATACACCCAAAAATCAAGTGTGTGGCTCTGTTCTATTGGGCACTCTAAAAAAAAAAAAAGTGTATATATATATATATGTAATATTTTATATATATAGCTATATTATACACACACATACATATACACACACACTTTTTTTTCCCTTTTTTCTCCCCTCAGTTTTGGGTCTCTTCTGATTTGGTTAGTGTATATTGTTCTGGGGTTGTTGCTACCTTTTTAGTATTTTATTCTCTCATTCATCTATTCTTCTCTGGATAAAATGACAAAGCGGAAAAACCTAAAAAAAAAAAAAAAAAAGAACAACAGGCAGTACCAATGGCTAGGGACCTAATCAATATGGACATTAGTAAGATGTCAGAACTCGAGTTCAGAAAGATGATTATAAAGATGCTACCCGGGGGACGCCTGGGTGGCTCAGTTGGTTAAGCAGCTGCCTTCGGCTCAGGTCATGATCCCAGCATCCTGGGATCGAGTCCTGCATCGGGCTCCTTGCTCAGCAGGGAGCCTGCTTCTCCCTCTGCCTCTGCCTGCCATTCTGTCTGCCTGTGTTGGCTCTCTCTCCCTCTCTCTCTCTGATAAATAAATAAAATCTTTAAAAAAAAAAAAAAAAAGATGCTACCCAGGCATGAAAAAACTCATAGAAGATACTAGAGAAAGCCTTTCTGGAGAAATAAAAGAACTAAAATTTAACCAAGTTGAAATTTAAAAAGCTGTTAATGAGGTGCAATAAAAAATGGGGTCTCTTCCTGCTAGGATAAATGAGGCAGAAGAGAGAATTAGTGATACAGAAGACCAAATGATAGAGAATAAAGAAGCTGAGCAAAAAAGAGACAAACAACTACTGAACCACAAGGGAAGAATTCGAGAGATAAGTGATACCATAAGACCAAACATTAGAAAAATTGGGATTCCAGAAGAAGAACAAAGAGAGAAGGGAGCACAAAGTATACTGGAGAGAATTATTGCAAAGAATTTCCCTAATATGGCAAAGGGAACAAGCACCAAAATCCAGAAGGTGCAGAGAACCCCCCTCAAAATCAATAAAAATAGTGTTTTTTTTTATTACTATTACTATCATCTAATAGTAAAACTTACAAGTCTTAGTGACAAAGAGAAAATCCTGAAAGCAGCTTGGGACAGTCTAGAAGACTGTTGGACTGTTGGACTCTGGAAGACTCTTGGAAGTCTGTAACATACAATGGTAGAAATCTTAGATTGGCAGCAGATTTATCCACAGAGACCTGGCAGACCAGAAAGGACTGGCATAATATATTCAGAGCACTAAATGAGAAAAACATGCAGCCAAGAATACTGTATCCAGCCAGGCTATCATTGAAAATAGAAGGAGAGATAAAAAGCTTCCAGGACAAATAAAAACTGAAAGAATTTGCAAACACCAAACCAGCTCTACAGGAAATATTGAAAGGGATCCTCTAAGCAGAGAGCCGAAAAGTAACAGACCAGAAAGGAACAGAGACAATATACAGTAATAGTCACCTTACAGGCAATACACTGGCACAAAATTCATATCTTTCAATAGTTACCCTGAATGGAAATGGGCTAAATGCCCCAATCAAAAGACACAGAGTATCAGAATGGATAAAAAAACAAGACTCATCTATATGCTCATCTATATGCTGTCTACAAGAAACTTACTTTAGACCCAAAGACACCTCCAGATTTAAAGTGAGGGGGGTGGAAAACCATTTACCATGCTAATGGACATCAAAAGAAAGTGGGGTGACAATCCTTATATCGGATAAGTTAGATTTTAAGTCAAAGACTATAATAAGAGATGAGGAAGGATACTGTATCATACTCAAAGTATCTGTCCAACAAGATCTAACAATTTTAAATATCTATGCCCCTAACATGGGAGTAGCCAGTTATATAAACCAATTAATAACAAAATCAAAGAAACACATCGACAATAGTACAATAATAGTAGGGGACGTTAACACCCCCCTCACTGAAAGGGACAGATCATCCAAGCAAAAGGTCAACAAGGAAATAAAGGCTTTTAATGACACACTGAACCAGATGGACATCACAGATATATTCAGAATATTCCATCCCAAACCACAGAATACACATTCTTCTCTGGTGCACATGGAACATTCTCCAGAATAGATCACTTGCTGGATCTCATTTTTTATTTTTATTTTTATTTTTTTTAAGATTTTATTTATTTATTTGACAGAGAGAGATCACAAGTAGGTAGAGAGGCAGGCAGAGAGAGAGGGAGAAGCAGGCTCCCCGCCAAGCAGAGAGCCCAACGCGGGGCTCGATCCCAGGACCCCAAGATCATGACCTGAGCCGAAGGCAGAGGATTTAACCACTGAGCCACCCAGGTGCCCCATGGATCTCATTTTTTAAAGGAATATGTATTTTTAAGTTTAGAGGGGAAAAAAACCTGGACATAATTACCTCTGAGAAACTGATCGAAGAGGAGGATTTAACTTTACTGTATTTATGTTATAATGAATATGGGCCACAAGTATTTTAAAAGAAATACAAATCTGAAAGAAAAAAAAATATATGTGTTTATCAAATGCCTGATACTCTTGCGTTCTTCACCCTCCCCTCATTCCGGCATCATCTAGCCCTACCTTTGTACTTCATGTACACACTCGTTCATCTTGAGCTTAACAATACCACAGAATTTCAGGGCAGGGGACATGTTATTCCAATTAGGAGTCAAATTATATAACAAAATAAACTCCAAACTCCTCAACCTTAGAGACTGAGGCATCCACAATTTTGTTCTCAACTATCAACACATTTTTTCCCCCAGATTGTTATATGCTTGATTCCAAAACTGCATCTGTTCCTGGAACTATAGCCTGGTTTTGCTTCTTCACTTTGTTTTCCCTGCATCTGGATAGCTTATGCATTTCTCTTCATGGAATTCATGAACTCAGGTTCACCCCCAAGTCCACACACACTGCCCATACTTTGAGGTCAACGCGGCCACCATGTTTCCCTTCAGCAGGAGTCTTATAGCACTGTATCTGCTCTTTGCCTTTGTCACTTTTGTTAAAAAGATTTTATTTATTTATTTGACAGAGATCACAAGTAAACAGAGAGGCAGACAGAGGTGGAGGAGGAAGCAGGCTCCCTGCTGAGGAGAGAGCCCGATGCGGGGCTCGATCCCAGAACCCTGAGACCATGACCTGAGCCAAAGGCAGAGGCTTAACCCACTGAGCCACCCAGGCGCCCCTTGCCTCTGTCACTTTTGACATAGTATCTTTGCAAAATTCTCTTAAGTATTACTGGGTATTTTGAATAGCTGATTCATACAATTCACAGTTCAAATGTATTTAAAACCACAATGAATGATATCTCTCTCTCTCCAGCCACCCTTTTACCTCATCCTTCTGTCAACCACTGATTGGTTTTCTTGTGATCCTTTTCAGGATGCCCGTTATTTTGCCTCTCTTTCACATAAATCACGAAGTAGTACACACACTGCTCCAGACTTGGCACTTCATGCATTTACTCATTCAACCGTGAAGATCTACAAGTGGCTACTATATCCTGGCAACTCTTCTAGGCAGTGGAGAAACAGAAATAAAGAAGTCCTACCCTCATGGAAGTAACATTCTTAGAAAAGACACAGACCAACAACAAAATCACTACGGTACATAGTAGAGCTAAGAATGGACTATAAAATAACCGTAAGAGGAAAGCAGGACAGGAAAATATTATGGAGGTTCACCTTTTAGATAGGGTTGCCTCCAAAATCCTCACTGAAAAGATACTCTTTAATACTGAGGACAACTAAGGTATTAACCATGGGGCTCTCGGGGCAATAGCCTTTTAGACAGAGGGACCAAATGCAAAGACCCTAATGGGATTCTGTCCAGTGGGTTCTAGAGATAGCAAAATGTCTACTACGGTTGTAACCCAGTGAATGAGTGACCTGCCAGTATTTTAAGTATTTGTATTCATCTTTTGGTTATTCCAGATGAAAAGGTCAAGGGCCCTGGGTGGCTCAGTCAATGAAGCGTCTCTGTTGGCTCAGGTCACAATCGTGGGGTCCTAGAACTGAGTCCTGCATCGGGCTCCCTGCTCAGTGGGGAACCTGCTTCTCCCTCTCCCTCTGCTCCTCCCCCCACTTGTGTGTGCTTTCTTCTTTCTCTCTGAGATAAATAAATAAGTTAATTAAATAAAATCTTAGGGGCACCTGGGTGGCTCAGTCGTTAAGCCTCTGCCTTCGGCTCAGGTCATGATCTCGGGGTCCTGGGATCAAGCCCTGCATTGGGCCCTCTGCTCAGCAGGGAGCCTGCTTCCTCCTCTCTGCCTCTCTGCCTACTTGGGAATCTCTCTCTTTGTTGAGTAAATAAATAAAATCTTTTTTAAAATAAATAAATAGAATTTAAGAAAAAAAAAAGACTAATCACCTATCTTCGTAAGATTAGTATGCATGGTTCACCTTAGTTTCTTGCAGTACTTAACTATGTTTCATGAATAGTAACTGCTCGAGAGCTGCTGCATGGTGAGTGGGTCCATACATGACGGAGTGCACACACAAATTATGTGCATGTAAATGATCTAAGGCCAGTGGTATTTATAATTAAGGGCCTTTCATGTGCCCCTTCCTCAGTGAACTACACTGTTCTCCCACAGACCCATGTGACCCTCAGCTTTCTGAGACCCCCACTCGTATGGCCCTGCTCAGCGGGGCCTCGTTGGGTCTTACAGATTATCAAACAACCAAGGTAAGCAAAGAAAGACCACAAGGCTGCTTAATCCCCCTTTGCTTCTGAACCAAAGAACGTGGGCTCGCGGCCTCCTCCCCTGGCTAGCCGGTCTGGAGGAAGAAGGTACATGTGAAAACCCACACGGCGCAAATCCTCCTTCCACCCCGAAGGTCATGCAGATGCGTTTCAGCCGCTATGGGCAACTGCAGAGTATATATTAGGTGCTGGGACTGTAGCTCTAATATCCTGACAGGCAAGCTCCCATTTTCTCGAATACAGACCTGTCGTCTCCAGACAAATAAAGGCGCTTGGAGATATTTCTCAGAGTGAACTGAAGGAGGTAAATACACCCAAATTCTCCAATTTGTCTCTGAGCCGCCACAGGCATGCGTTTTGAGCTCCTCTAACGAGACTTGCACCTATTAAACTGAGTTAAGCTAAGTCTCTCTCCAGATGAAATTTCAGGAGAAGGAACAACTACTATATTTAAAAACCAGAAAGATGATGTGCGAAGAATGTAGAATTCTTAATAAAAACCTGAATTCCAATATCCCTGGGCTAGGTCTCCCCGCAACAAGCGAAGCTCGCTCTCATTCACTGATTTGCTGCCAAATCTGACTCTATCTTATTGAAGTGGATGCTTCGTGAAACAAAGATCTACATTCTGAAAATTGTTTTCCGCGCAATGCGCAGTAAGGAAGCTTGTTCCATAAGCACATCTGGTCCCATCTCAGCACGCTGCAAGGAGAATCTAGATGCTATCACCATGCCCCAGCATGGAAACTTGCAGGAAAAGGCTGCCTCACTACACACACTCAAGGACAGCTCGTGTCAGTATTTTCAAAGCCTGTAAAGCCATCACGTTATCCTTGCAAGAATATTATACTGTTCTTCTTGTCTCTCGTCAAGGCATAGACGAGTTCTGACAACACGGCTCCAGTTTCTTCAGGATGTCTCAAGGACCATGCACCTTTTTGTAGCATCAACAGATGCTACAAAATCACTCATTGATCTCCCAGACATTGAGTACCTAGAAGAAAGCCAAAACCGTGCATGGTGTCGCACATTTTTAAATCGCTAGTTTCCATAACTGTTTACAGGCTCTTCCATTTTACCACCCTAAAAAGTCTATTTCTCAATCGTTAAACCTTGTGTGAGGAAAATTATGGGCTAACAACTTCAGCGTAAGAGTCCTCTGTATATTCTAAAGACTGTCGCGTACTCCAATCCTTCTGAGATCTCTTTTTTGACTGGAAGTTGTCTCCAGTGTCTCCTGTGTTTACGCTGAAGACAGATACACAGCCTGGGCTAACACTGTGCATTTTTAAATATTTTATTCATTGCAAGGACTTTGACCTAAAACACTGAAGTGGATCTTGGACCTGTGCAAGAAATGTGTGTGCGGCTACAGGTGTACAAGTCATATGCAACAAGAAAATAATTTGCAGACAACATTGAAATGATCAGAGAAGAAAATGCAGTCTGTGACTTTTTTTAAAAAAAAGATTTTTTATATTTATTCATTTATTTGGGAAGGTGGGAGAGAGCATGAGTTGGCGGTGGGAGAGGGGGAAGGAGGGAAGGGAGAAGCAGGCTTCCTACTGAGCAGGGAGAACTACATGGGGCTGGACACAGGGCTTGATCCCAGGACCCTGGGACCATGCCCTGAGCCGAAAGCAGGCGCTTAACCAACTGAGCCACCTAGGCTCCCCCAAAATCTGTGACTTTATGGAGGGGTAAATGACTAGTTCTGAAGAATAAAGTAGTTTTTTAGGTTCAGTGGGTAAATAAGCAAAATGTTCAATAGCAGGAAACATTGAAAGTTTTAAAATTTTGTCTATGTTTTCAGCTGTTAAGAGATTTGTCATCTTCTCTTACTCTTTCAACTGTATAAGTTTCAGCAACGCAACTGTTTTTGTCAGATATTAATTATACAACTGACAAGTACTCATTCAGATGGCCAAAAGTCATGAAATTAAGAAGTCTTCTTATAATTTCTAATACATCTAGTTACAGAATATAGTTTTCAGATTAGTTGTTTTCATAAAATCATTATTAACATGTGAATTACCACATAAAAATGAAACTAGATAAACTGAGGATAAATATTCTAGGTTCAATTTCTTTAAATAAGTTCAGTACCTTTTCCCAATATCCTATCTACAAAGGTCTATAATAACCTCATAAGGATTCAGGGTTCAATAATGTAAACATACATCAGATGAGCTGCCCATAGCACATCAGCCAGTAGCATTTGCTAGATGCCCAGTTAATGCAGGGTTTTAAGACCACAGCAAGTTCCTTATGTTTTTGTCATTTTACTATCCTGGAAGCACAGGTTAGCACCAGATACTAGATGATTTCTGGGAGTGGAGCAGTGAACAAGAGTGAGAAGGTCATAGCTCTCAAGGAGTTCACATTCTAGTGAGAAAGGCAGACAGAGAAGGAGTACGGAAAGAGGCCAACAAGGTAATTTTGTGGGGGAATGAAAGCTATGAAGAAAATAAAAGAAGGTACTGAACTATAGATATAATAAAGGGGCTCATGGTACTTTAGATCCAAAGATCACAGAAGGTGACATTTGAACAGATACCTGGAAGATAAGGAGCCAGCCAAGGAAAGACAGAGAGGCCAGAACATTCTAGAAATAACAAGTATAAGTGAATGGGACTTGGTGCAAACTTAAGATATTCAAAGAAAGTAACTGAGCAATCTCCAGTTTTGACTATAATGGTATAATGACTATCAGACTTAAAATTCCCACTGTAGGAAAGTATAGAAGTGAGTGAAACTGGGGCATCTGGGTGGCTCAGTCCGTGAAGCAACAGACTCTTGATTTCAGCTCAGATCATGATCTTGGGTCATGGGATCGAGTCCTGGGTTGGAACCCTTCGATGGGTAAGGAGCCTGCTTTGAATTCTCCCTGTCCCTTGCCCTACATTTGTCTCTCTCTTAAAAAAAAGATGTTATTACTATTATTATAGTAAGCATGTAAATAAATAAATAAATAAATAAATAAATAAATAAATAAATAAAAGTGGGTGAAACTGTAATAGTTTTCAGTCACTGCACCATGGCTCACATGTGTCTGGGATCCCGGAAAGCTGGAAGCCACATGCGCAGTGCTCTGTATTCATCGGGAGTCACGGTCCAAATCTTAACACCAAGAAGAGGCACTCCAACAGCCAAGAATGGTCTGGCTAGGCAGAGAACATCGAGTCAGAGTTCATGGCTACTGAAACGGCTAGAACTTGTGAGAGAGGAAACTGAAGAGCAAGAAACTACACAGAAATATGCGCAAGGGTCCCCCGAAGTCTCAGGCTAAAGACTCACTGGGCTATGCATACACGTGCAGGAAGTACTCTGCATGGCATGGCACCAAACAATTATGGCGTTGTGGAGCTTTCAAGAGAGATTCTAGACAGTTCCTAGTGCTCCAAAGTGTGGGAGTGCTGATCGGCCACCATGGGAAAACCTTACTGAACATGACACACATTTAACTAAGATCTCAGTAAGGACAGAGCACGTGAAAAGAGTTACTCGAGAACTGCCTTAGAAAAGCCAGAATCAACCCTCGACAAGCACAAGTTGAGCCTCCCCTAAGTCTACAGCCAACCAGAACAAGACTCAGCCCCTATTAAGTCAACAGGGCACAAATCAAGATATTCAACAATGTAGCCTCTACTACAAACAGCGTATGGTTCCAAGAATGAAATTATGAGACAAAGAGCCAGAAATGTGACCTCAAACTGGAGGGAAAGGATCAGTCTGAGGAAACTCTTGTGAAGATGACACAGATGTTGAAGTGAGCAGGTAAAGGCACTTTTCTTTTTATAAAGATTTTATTTATTTGGGCGCCTGGGTGGCTCAGTGGGTTAAAGCCTCTGCCTTCGGCTCAGATCATGATCTCAGGGTCCTGGGATCGAGCCCTGCATCAGGCTCTCTGCTCAGCAGGGAGCCTGCTTCCTTCTCTCTCTCTGCCTGCCTCTCTGCCTGCTTGTGATCGCTCTCTGTTAAACAGATAAATAAAATCTTTTTTAAAAAATCCTTAAAAAATTTGTTTTTTGTTTAAGATTTATTTATTGAATATACAGAGAGAGAGAGCACGCACAAGTAGACAGAGCAACAGGCAGGGGGAGGGGGAAGCAGGCTCCCCGCTGAGCAGAGAGCCCAATGCTGGGCTTGATCCCAGGACCCCAAGCCAAAGGCAGAGGCTTATCCCACTGAGCCACCCAGGTGCCCCATGATTTTATTTATTTATTTGAGAGAGAGAGAGTCAGAAGGAGAGAGCATAAGAGGGGAGGTCAGAGGGAGAAGGAGACTCCCTATGAAGCTGGGGGCCTGATGTGGGACTCGATACCGGACTCCGGGATCATGACCTGAGCTGAAGGCCATCACTTAACCAACTGAGCCACCCAGGTGCCCTAAAGGCACTTTTAACAACTAAGTGTGTTCAGCAGCACCTGGGTGGCTCAGTCCCTTAAGTGTCGGACTCTTGATTTGGGCTCGGGTCATGATCTCAGCAAGGATGTTCAGCCCTCATGGGTTCCGGGCTCTGCGGGGAGTCCGTTTGGGATTCTTTTTCTCATCCTCTTTCTCTGCGCCCCCCCCCACCAGCCCCATGCATGTGCTCTCTCAAATAATGAAAAAGAAAACCATGTTCAAGGATTTAAAAAAAGAGACACACTAAAGGAACAGCTAAGGGATTGCAGGGAAGACCTAGAAATTATCTTTGAAAAATAACAAATGCAAATTCTAAAACTTAAGATTTAAGAGAATTTTCCTTTTAGGTATTTTAAATGTGACCAAAGACCCCAGGAGAAACCACCACTGAAGGTGGAGACACATCAGCAAAAACTCTGCAAACTTAGGTGCAGAAAGCAAAAACTCTCCAGGAAAAAAAGAAAAATAGAAAGGGCTTCAGTCACATGAAACACAATTTCCAGTGTTCCAACATACACACAATGAGAATATAGCAGGAGTGAAAGCAAAGAAAAAAAATCGAACGGAAAAATTCACAAATATGATTTTTAAAAGTATCAATGCAGAGGTACAAAACGCCCAATAAACCAGAAGCCAATTAACCGCAAAGAAGACCACATGGAAATATTTGTTCAGTTGGATGCTGCACGGCGTCCACCGTGTGGTTTTGGTTGATTTTACTGTCTCACTTTGAACAGCTAGAGTTTCTCTGGCTTGCAAGTAAGTTACTTGAAGTATGTTGGATCCTTGGAAGCCTTTTTTATTCTTTAAGAGTCTGGAGCAGTCTTTAGCTGAGAGCTAATATATTCCTACTTTTTAGAATTAGTCTCTGGCAGATGTTTAAATAACACATGGTAACTGTTATTATATCATTACTTGTTCCTTTACAATAACATGTTCTCAGATATTCCCTATTCACATTTAAATAAAGTTTGGTATCAGCCTCTGACACACGAACCGATCATCAACTATGTGGTTACCTCTATTTTTGAGATGGGGAAGAGGAAGATTTAAGTTCTAGAGAGAATGTGCAAAGACTTTAACAGCACGTTCTGATTACGGCTGAAGTTTTTTAAACCTGTATTCAGATCCTGTTGTCCTTCCAGGATTTTTGCTTGTGCTTTGGAAAGTACTGTCCACTTCTAATATGAAGCCACCAATTAATTCTGCAATGTATTATGTCCAAATGCATGAAAAGCACAGCACAGCCAAAACCAAATGGATGTAAAGGTAAACAAAATCTGTGGGCTTTTAACAAAAGTCACTTTAAACCCATTGTCTTGGGTTTAGTTTCTTTATTGATAGTGAGAAAATAGGTTATAATTGTGTTGATTACAAAATGTATGCAGACTGCATGTGGAAAAAAATCAAAACCCTTTTGCCGTCTACCCTCCTCCTTTTCTTCTCTCTGACTCTCTACCTTTTCTCCTCCATTCTCTCTTTTCCTCCATGTCTGTACCTACTTTCAAAAATTGCATTGGGGCACCTGGGTGGCTCAGACGGTTAAGCCTCTGCCTTCAGCTCAGGTCATGATCTCAGGGTCCTGGGATCGAGTCCCGCATCGGGCTCTCTGCTCAGCAGGGAGCCAGTTTCTCCTCTCTCTCTCTCTGCCTGCCTCTCTGCTTACTTGTGATCTCTCTCTCTGTCAAATAAATAAAATATTTTTTTTAAAAATTGCATTATGCTGCACAGAATGTATCTTTTTTTAAGCAACTTTACACAGCATAAAGCCTCAATAACAAAACTCTTCCCTAAGCAGGTGAACAAATTATTGTATATGGATGCACATATATATTATTTAGCCATAAAAAGGAATCAAGAACTGATACATGCTGCAATTTAGACAAGCCTCTAAAGCATCAGATTAAGTGAAATAAACCAAATACCAAAGTCACACACTATATGATTCCTTTTGAATGAAATAGCCAGAATAGGCTAAGTCCATAGAGACCAAAGATATAACCAAGGCCTGGAGATGGGACAAGGGGACATGAGGACTGATTACTGAAAAGGTACCAAGTGTTCTTCTGGCTGACAAAGGAGTTTACAAACTAGAGGGGTTGGTGGTTACACAGCCTTATGAATGTACTACATGCCACTGAATATTTCACTTTAAAATGGGTCATTGTAATTCATGTGAATTTCACTTCCATTTCCTAAGTCAGTATCTCAGCAGTTCTGGTTTTCTTTCCAAGGACACCACATCCACGAGTAAAGATAAATTTCTAAGTATTTTATTTACTTATTTGAGAGATTGGATGCGCATGAACTGGGAAAGGGGAGAGGGAGAGGGATAAGAAGTGTCCGCTGAGCAGGAAGGCTCCATGCAGGGTTCGATCCTAGGAACCTGGGATCATGATCGAGCAGAAATCAAGATTTGGATCCTTCACCAACTGAGCCGCCCAGGCACCCAGAGGGAAGATAGATTTGTAAAAAGCAATGAGGGGGCTGGGCACTCAAGTCACAGATGATAAAACGCCTAACTCCAAATCCTGTCACTAGGCACTGGCTGTTCTGCTGACCAAGAAAATCCCACATCACCTAAAGCAGTTTCTTATGACCTAAAGAGTCACCAGAATGGAATGCTGTCCCTCCAGAGATGCATAGACCAGTTTGAAGTTTGTAATATAACAAGCAAATGTCTGAAACATGTACCTCAAAATGTTTACTCTTAATGACGGCGGTTGTTTTTATTGTCAGGTTTTATTTGAAAATCTCGTTTGATGTGGGGACTTTTGTGCACTGCTGTTTGACTTGTGAGAAACTTTAACTCAATCCCACAGAGTCACACCTTTTCCTGTCATTAATATCCCGGTGCCTTCCGGAGCTGGGAGATTGCAGTCATATACCTGTGAACCTTCACTCTCCCCTCCCTGTAGAATAGGAGTCCAGTGAGAATGTTGGTTTGTTAAATCTGAAACCAGTTTTAATGCTAGGTCTGTGCATGCAATCACTTTGTACATATTTTTGGTTTCCCTCCTTCATTTTCTTGCCCTGTTTTGACCTACTCTGGAGGATTTTCAGAGCATGGCATCAGCCTCTGTATTTCCATGAGCACCTTGAGCAGTGCTGGGCTCAGTAAAAACAGTAATAATTACTGGCAGAATAGGTTCCAACTGCAACAAAAATGGAGTTCATGTTACAATCGAATTCCCAGGTTCTTCAAATACCTAAGTGTGATTCCACAGGGTTTTCTCAGAGAAAACATCCACAGAATCATCAAAATATGTGAAGAGACTAAACCACAAATAGAGCCATATTGGATTTAACCCATTTGCGGCAGTTTTTATGTAGATGCAAAACTAGATCTGGATTCCAAAAAGGAGTAAGGTTATTTTCCAAAAGAAATCTCTGGTTTGTGCCAATTTTAAACATGGAAAAATCCTTTTCACTTCCTAGCAGATATAGGCAGCTGAAAACGTAATCTCCAGAGGTATGGCTTGTTTCTTTTTTAAAAGAAAAATTCATAGAACTGTAGCAGAGGCCATTATCTCGACCTTCCATTTCAGCAGGATGGTGTGTGTGACACAGGTTGGCCTCCATTTCCCAGTCTCCCTTGCAGTGACACAGGTCACGTGACCCAGTTCTCTCCCAAGGAATTCACATTTAAATGTTTTGCACCACTTCCAGGCAGGGGCTCTGAAGAGTGATCGTGCTTTCCAGCTAGCTGCAAATTTGAAGCAGGTTCTAGCAGGTGACAGCGACACAAATAGAAAAGAACTCAAGATTCCTAAACCACAATGGGGACAACCACCACCTACTAACCACCAACACCATCCTTGGACATGAGCAAGAATTCAACTTCTATTCATTCGGGGATTTGTTACAGCAGTTTAGTCTGTGAGATTTTTTTTTTTTTTCAAGACCTAAGAAACAGTAACAGGAAGGTTCAGAGACCAATTAGACCTCAGAACTTGGGTCAAAATACAAGTCATTATGAATGGCCATTCAATAATAAAAATGACAACACTCAAGCACTAATAATGAACTAATGATTCCAAAAAGTGGATCATTCTATTGGCAACAATGTGGAGGACCCGGACTCCTGAGAGCTGAAGTATTTCTGACTTTAACTAAGCAGTGTAAAATATATAGCATGTTGTTCTGGTGAGTTCAAGAACTCAAATAGTTCTTCTCTTTCCAAAATACTCGCAGAAACACCTAACAATATTTTCTTGGTTCATCTACTAAGAGATCTGCAAAACAAACTGGGTTTGGGCAAGTGCCCATCCAAAGACAGTTATTCGTTCTGGTGAAGTATGTATTTATCTAAAGTGATCCTCATGAGAAGAGAAAATTCTAGGAAGGCCCTTCTGAGGAGCCCAAGCTTCCTGTCAAGTGGTACCACTTCAGTTAAGTGACGTTCCATGACCATTTACAAGTCAGAATTTCATTCTTTGCCCTTTTCTCTCTCTTGTCTCTCCCAGTAGCTATCAGCTCCTCTTTTCTCGTGCCCCCCCCCACAACCACTCTCCTCTCTCACCCCTCACACCCGTCCATCTGGTGTCTGCTTGCTGAGCACTTAATTGGGTGCCAATGTTAAGTACTGAGAGAGAGAAAAATAATCAGTCCCCACAAATCCTCCAGAGTATAAGCATAAAGACACTAAAACTCTAATATGACAAAATCTGAGAAAGACAGAGAGCAACCTTTACATCTTTATTGTTCTATACCATTTATCAAGACTGTAGTATATGGACCACGGCAGTGGGAAAGGGGTAGAAGGGTAGTATATTGGGCAAGAAGAGTACTAACCCACTCTTGGTTTTAACTTCAAGACTCCCTAACTAACTCTGAGGGGCACAACTGCTGGGTCCATTAAGGAAAAATAGTTCTCAGTGGTAAAAAATATATATATATACTTTTTTCAGGATTTGAGGAAAGGAAATAGGGTTGGAGATCTCAGAATTAAGAAGAAAATGCCAATTTCAAAAAACCAAAAGGAGAATGTGCAGGAGTAAGCATAGGAAACACATGTGAGCAGAGTGGAAGGAAGCAGCTCATTAGAGTTAAGAGTCACTGTCACCAGGAAATGATCCTAGTTTGCTACAAAAGACAGCAGAAGATAGATGGATGTTTAAGGGGGATGGGCAAGTCTCTGAGGATAGGGTGCGGTTGAAGTCATCCAGGGGCCATTTTCAGAGAAAAGAAAATACAGTCACTATAAAAATTTAAAAGTCTGTGTTATTTGTTTCTTGTAGGAATGTCTAAGTCATCCACATCAGAATAATTTAAAATATGGATTCCACAGGCAGAGTATGTCCTTGAGGATCACCAGGGGCCAGTCATGATGCCCCCATCTGCCATGGAAGAAGAGACAACAAAGCCAGGAGAATTGCATTAAAAACAAACTAGGAGGAAATCACAACAGAAACACTTGTTACCTAGCCTTTGTGACTTGAAGCTTGTTTCAAAGATCAAAACGTTGCCAGCAAGGGACATTTTTCAGCCTTCATATGCCATCATGTAACTTACAACTGTATTTCTTTTTCTGGTAATTTCTTTCTTTTAATATTCTGGTAAAAGGTCTAAAAAAATTTCCATAGATCTTATCTTCTCCGTGTATCTGATTGTCACAGGATGACTTGGACATAGCCTATGTAGAGAGAGAGTTTAGAGATTTTGAAAAGACCTCTCACCCAAAATTATGCCTGGTGGCTATGCTATTACTATGGTTAATACATTTTGTTTTAAGTGTTTCTCATTCTCTTTCTACACTAGTAGCTCCAGGAGGTCTGGC
Organism: Mustela erminea; assembly: GCF_009829155.1. NCBI lineage: Eukaryota > Metazoa > Chordata > Mammalia > Carnivora > Mustelidae > Mustela > Mustela erminea. Next base: position 19,119,212 of record NC_045616.1, on the reverse strand, counting down.
TGGCATCTCATTTACTTTTATACCCACTCACCTACCCTAGTACCTGACACAGATCCAGAACTCAATGTTTGTTAATTGGGTACTCAAAGGAATCGAGCTAATTACCCAAATATCTTCTAGAAAGTTGAACTCATATATGTGTTAAAAATGGATGAAGGATGTTCAATTCCAGTATAATTGAGTGAATTTGTTTTTCCTACCCTATCCCCAAAGTACAAGTTAAAGACCTAGGAACTCATATAGAAAACAAATAGAGAAACCCTAAAAGTGGAGGTTCCTGGGTGCCTCAGTCAGTTGAGCATCTGTCTTCAGCTCACGTCATGATCTCAGGGTCCCGGGATCAAGTCCAACATCGGGCTACCTGCTGAGCAGGGAGTCTGCTTCTCCTTTCCCTCTGTCCAACGCCCTCCACCCCCGACCCCTCTTGTGCTCTCTCTCCTATTCTCTCTCTCAAATAAATAAATTTTAAAGACATCTTTAAAAAAAATTAAAAAAGAAAAAGGGAAACAGTAAAGGTAGAGGGAAGACAGCCTACCTAGAGATGTCAGGAACCCAAGGAAAGTTGTGGACATTTCTAGGTTTTTCTTTTGGGGGGGGGGAGGGGAGATCTCATTTACTCTTGACTTACAGCTGAAGAAGCCAAATATCTGGTAACAACAACAGGCACAGATAAAGTCCCAAGAAAACTCACTCTTTCTAATCAAAGGACCAAGAAGATTCAGCCTAGCAATATAGAAGCTCCTGGACAGTAATTGTTCAACTCTAGTCCAACACCACAGAACACTGTGTCCCAATCCATACCCACGCCAAAACAAAGGCCAAGTAGGGTGCTGAGATCCCATTCTATAATGAAGCACCCCACTCCCATCACCACGATGGTATCTGAGAAGGTTGAGTAGAGAACTTAGACTTCCACCCCGCCCAACCGTAATGGGATAGATGTTCATCCTTCTCCCTGCTTGAGTGGTACCCAGAAGGTCTAATGAGTCATCAGGACTTCCACCACTGGCTTGGTGGCAGTGAAGCCACCCCACCCCACCCTGTGGCCTAGTGGTCACTGGAGGCCATAAGGGGAACAGTAGCAAGGCACTCGTACCCCTACCTATAAGGGATATACCAGCGGAGACTCTGCACTCCTAACCCCACCCAGAAGCAAAGAGGAAACGGGTCACTCATACTCCTGGTGAGACTCTTAAATGGTACAACGTCTATGAACAAGAGTTTGAGTATCTTCAACAGCTGAACACACTACCACCATACAAGGAAGTTGTTGCATTCCTGCTCATTGGGCCCACGGATGTGAAATCTTACTTTCATGCAAGAACACGTATATAGATGTTTCGGGTGCTTTATATACAGTAGCCAAAAAACTGCCAACAATCCAAACCCTGTTCACTAGAGGACTTGAACATTTCAGTGTACATGATATGTAACTTCATTCAGTGGAATACTCCTCAATAACCAAAGGGAATGAAGTACTGATACATCAGAGCATCTGAGTGATTTCCCCAAAAAAGGCATGCCCCCCAAAATTACATACCAAGTGATTCCATCTACATTACGTTCTCAAAATGATGGACTCAAGGAGATGAGAAGAACGTAGTGATTTCCAGTGGTTACCCAAGTGGCAAGGGGAAAGGGGGAAATTGTTTTGTGTATCAAAGGGCAAAATGGGGGATCCCGGCGATGGAAATGTTTTTATCTTCCATGCATTAATGTCAACATCATCTAATGACACCGTCCTATTGGTTCACAACATGGGACATGTCGGAAACCAGGCAGAGAGTACATGGGGTTTCTCTGTGTTATTTCTTGGGCCTACAAGGAACGGTCCCAAGAAAAAGAGCTTAATGAAAGATCACTGTACTTTCTTACCTAGTCCAACGGATCTGTGCAGCCATGTTAAATAGAAATGTCACGGTCAGTCACACATAGGGTCACATATTCTTTTATATTCCATGTGGCTGTGACAAACCTGGGCATTTCTTTCAGTATCATTTTGTCCTTCACCACATAGGTGCTGTATTATCATTTAAGATGTTTTTGCTTTACAAAAACTTTCCCTGTACCAAGTCTGTATTAACTGGAAATGGAGCTATAATTGAGATTTACAACCAAGTCAGTACAGAAGAGTGACAAACAACAGGATATAAAAGGCCAGAATTCTTTTGCTGGGAGCATTAAAATCTACTGTAAATCAATTTTTCAATCCCAGATACAAGTTTTCAACTATTAAAATCTCCCGTCTCTATCTCTGTTAAATGGTCTTCTGAATGAGAACTAGAGTTTCTATTGAATTCTCTCATTGAGTTCACAGGGTCACATGAATTTTTTGACAGCTAGAGTCCCAGTCTGGGAAATACAAGTTTTTGAACTTTTTAACTCCAAGATCTGACACAGACTTGATGGGGAACTTTGAACCAGATACAGTCTAGCTTTCAGATTTGCCTTTCCTGTCAGATTCTTGAGAATTGCATATTCCTCATTTCCTTGGTGTCTGTCTTCACCTTTTATCCTCTGCTTGGCCAGGGTTAGGAAGAAACCATGGAAGAACCCAGGTCAGAGCTATGGGCTTGGCTGAAGAACAACTCAAGACCCAACACCTGGGATATTCAAGCCACAGCAACATTCAAATGAAAGATATATGCTTCCTGCCTATACCGACAATTAACATTTCTGTCCTCCTCTCTTCCTCCAGCTTCCCTCATTGGACATGAGCTCCTGAAGACTGCAGAGTCCCATGGATTCTGCACAAAGTGGGGGATACTCTGTGCCCCGTTTCATCTGGGGCTTTGGAAGGACTTAAGAGACTCCTGGACTAAATTTTATTCTACAGGGTAAAAAAAAAAAAAAAAAAAAAAAGGCAGAGGCAGGGGAGGATAGGGCTGTCAAGTATTTTCTTCTATTTAACCCCCCTTTAGCATGCTGAGGAGAGTGTCTCTGAGATCAGCAAAACACGAGCTGCCTCCTCACAGCAAAGACACGCTTTGCCTGACAAGTACTCGAGGAGAAGTCTCAGACGATTGCCTAACTGGGACTGTTCAGGAATAGTTGAGCAGATTTCTGAGGTGTAGGTAGTGTATCTCAAATGTTCAAGGTCCATGCCACACCGGCTGAAGGAGGTGCCACACTAGTGCCGGCCGGGAAAGACCCAAGGCTCCAGGGGTCATGGCGTCTGCTCTGCTTTCTCTGGGCAATGCACTGAAGCATGCTGTTGCCTCGTAGGGAGCTCTGGGCATGACCACAGCTCTGTGAAGAGGAATCCTTCCTAGTACCAGGAGACTTGAATGAGAATCATTACTTCACAAAACACAGCTAGACTCACGGAAAAAACAAAGCGTGTGAGGAAATAATTCCTACCATCCGCTTAGCAGTGTTATCTTTTTCAGAAGGTAACTTAAGCATCCACATATCAGTAATGGAAATAACTGTACCTCATGGGCTCTGTTCTAGTGATGGAGACCAAGGAAATGTTAAACTAAGGCTATAAAGGTGGATAAACTTTGATTTCTTCATGTGATCCTTCATTTGGTATTCCAATAAATTTCGGCATATGCCTGTACATATATATATATATATATATATATATATATATATATATATATATATATGTGTATACTTATGTGTGTGTGCATATATATATATATAGCCAATAATTGTTTCTACCACATTTAGCCAGGAAAATTCCAGTACAAAATTGTCTTAGATGCATGTTCCCAACAAAGAGTCTAGGAGTCATCTCATTAGAATCACCTGGGACATTAATCAGACACGTTAAGTTTTCAAGTTCCTGGGCCCCTGTCCCAAATCCACAAAAATCCAAGCCTCGGAGTCCAGAACCCAAGAATGCATTTTACAGAAGTTCCTACGGCGACTGCCATATATTCTAAAGCTTAAAAAATAGTGTTGTTGAGGTATTATTGTTTTTTTTAATTGATTGCACTCAATCTTATCTGTCAATCTTTGAAAGTAAATATAGTCCTTACCTTCCAGGGAGAGAGATCTCTTGATTGATCTACCCTTACTAATGCTGATCTCTAAAATATATACATTAACATCGAACCACATCAAAATGTATCAAATTATGGTACTCACACTCCAATTTTCCAAAATCCTCTTTTATGAGCTTCCATGAAAATCTTGCAGAAATTTCCACCTTCTAGTGAGACATTTGTCTATAACCATTCCTTTTTAAGAAACTTTTGCTTTTCCTTAACCTTCCCTTCGGGCATTATACTATACTATCGTCTAGTTCATGTTCAAAACTGATGTACTAATTTCCTCAAGTCACATGATTTCTCAGACAAACGTGACTGTGTAGCTACTAAAAGTCTTCTCAATGGGATAACCAGATTCATTTGGGTCAGGGTATATTTCTATTGAGGACCCACGTTGGGGGAGAAAAAATAAGTCATTTTTGTGTTCATTATCACTAGCCATCAGGGAGATTCAAATTAAAACCACATTGAGATACCACGTTACACCAGTTAGAATGGCCCAAATTAGCAAGATAGGAAACAACGTGTGTTGGAGAGGATGTGGAGAAAGGGGAACCCTCTTACACTGTTGTTGGGAATGCAAGTTGGTGCAGCCTCTTTGGAGAACAGTGTGGAGATTCCTCAAGAAATTAAAAATAGAACTTCCCTATGACCCTGTAATTGCACTCCTGGGTATTTACCCCAAAGATACAGATGTAGTGAAAAGAAGGGCCATGTGTACCCCAATATTTATAGCAGCAATGGCCACAGTCACCAAACTGTGGAAAGAACCAAGATGCCCTTCAACGGACGAATGGATAAGGAAGATGTGGTCCATATACACTATGGAGTATTATGCCTCCATCAGAAAGGATGAATACCCAACTTTTGTAGCAACATGGACGGGACTGGAAGAGATTATGCTGAGTGAAATAAGTCAAGCAGAGAGAGTCAATTATCATATGGTTTCACTTATTTGTGGAGCATAACAAATAGCATGGAGGACATGGGGAGATAGAGAGGAGAAGAGAGTTGAGGGAAATTGGAAGGGGAGGTGAAGCATGAGAGACTATGGACTCTGAAAAACAACCTGAGGGTTTTGAAGGGGCAGGGGATGGGAGGTTGGGGGAGCCAGGTGGTGGGTATTAAGGAGGGCACGGATTGCATGGAGCACTGGGTGTGGTGCAAAAATAATGAATACTGTTATGCTGAAAAGAAATTAAAAAAAAAAAGTCACTTTTGTGAGACTCATGCTATCCTTTCCCCAGTTTATAGTAAGGCAGGAATTCTGCAAAAATACAATTTATCTTTAAATAAAGGGGATTTTAAATTAGAGAAAAGACCATGTTGCTCTTACAGACGATCATACATCTTAAAGAACTAGCAGTAATTTGTTTTGTATTTACACTATACATCACAGTGACAACAAAAAAACGGAAGTTTTAAAAAAATTTGGTCTGAATTACTCAACTCCTATCCATGTTCGGAGACCCAGGAGGGACTCTTGAATGTTTCTGACCAGTGATAAAGGTTTAGGAGGGACACCACTCCTTTAATAACTTAAATGAGAAAACTTTCAAAGGTATAAATCATCCGTGAAATTCTGAGGACTTACATCCCAAAGGATTTGAATGCAGGGATTTGTGTCTTTGAGACTTTTCTTATCTCCAGTGTGAGCAAGGGTATGGTAGGTTCCCGTAAAAGAAAAAATGGACTCTGATAATAAACACATACAATCAGCAAGCCTAGGTGAGAAAATG